>NC_042293.1:9611691-9914191 GCF_901000725.2 Takifugu rubripes
AAAATGCGTCAGAGCTCCCAGCATCTCGGCGGCGACTGATCATCTGTCTGCGACACGCAAACATTAATTTCATGCACGGACGCAGCTTGTTCTTGCAAACATTAAGTTACTTTGCAACAAAATGAGTGCGCAAGCTTCAATTATTGTTATAGCGGGCGCTGTTAGTAACAGTGCGAGGTATTTAGCCGTTTTCACAGCAACAGTCATCTCCTTTTAAAACCACATTCCCCTTTTTGTTGTTTTCATAACGGCTAATGTGCTAATATGAAAGACAAACTACATTTCAACAGCAAAATAAAATAAAAACAGGCATTTCCGATCTCACTTTCTGTAAAGCTGCTGCAGAGATTTAAATGGTTTGTATTGTAGGTCTGCCGTCACACACAGGGAAATCCAATCACACCCATTCAAACACTGAAGATGCAGCTTCGTGAGCTATTTTGGGGGACACTATCTTGCTCAAGGACACACAGTGCACTGCAGGGCCCGGGGATCAAACCAATGACATACCACTGGAGCAGCAGCTGAGATACCACCTGAGCTACAGCCTCAGTGGGGTGAGCTAGCCTTAAATCTTAATGTGGATTTAGCGTAAGGTGCAATACAAAATAATGCAATATTAGCCCAAATCTCCAGTTAGGAAACATATTTATACAGCAAAGACTCATAAAACTGATACCCTACAGTGTGGTGGGTTTTATGTCGAGTCAACAAAAATCTCCCCGCATAGGGAGGGAGGACGTCTATTAGATTGTCCAACAGTGTACTATAACATCACGTTTTAATGGCTATAATAGTTCATTTCAAAGTAAGACGGCCTCTCTGGTCTGTGCTGCTGCGCTCTGCCTCTGTCTCATACTTTGGTGACCGGGAGCCTTCCGACACTTGCATGTTGATTACAGTATCAGGGGCAGCGGAATGGAACGTGCACTGGAGCCTCTCCGCAGAGTCGTACACGGAGGAACTGTATCAGCATTTTATATCCTCTGACATGGGAGAAAGAAGGACATGTCATGCATTGGGGGGGTTCAGTTCTGGTCCTTTAAACAAGCTCAACATTTATCAACTAGCACAAGCAGTACTACACCTTTGTCCTTTACTGTATGACTTGATATTGAGCTCAGCGGGCTGGAGCGCTACAGAAGGCCCTTAAAGCAATCATCTGTAATGGTATCAAAGTTCTGATAACAATAAAGTCCCCTGCTGACGCTGAGCAAACCCATGTTGCATGAGAGGAGGTTCAGGGAGAGGCCGTGTTGTCGGCCCATTGTTTCCAGATCAGTGACTCTGCCCACGGTTGCCATGGCTGCTGCTGCCGCTGCTGTGCCCACCTTTTCCTGGACATATAAGGCTGGACAGCGGCAGCGGCCACTCCTGCTCGGCCCGGAGCACTTCAGTCGCAGGGGTCACCTCGATGGAGCGGCTCCCTCCCCTCCGCAGCGGTTTGAGGATTTCACTTCAGTCAGCTTTAAAACGCTGGGCGGACAAGGTCACAGAAGGGGGCACGGGAGGGGGGTGGGTTGACCTTTCTGTGCATGTGAGGACGCGGCCTGCATTAAATGTTCCATGGGAAAAGACAAAGGGAGTTGACTGTGATGGCTCCAGTGGCGTGCATTCGAATAAAACCCCCCCTCTCGGAAAAATCGGAGGCTCCGCTGAAGGTTCTGCAGAGGAACATGGCCGTCGTAGGATGAGATATCGTCTGCTGGCGTGCCGATCCCCACCGTGCAGTCAAAAAGACGTACATCCTTGCGTCAAGGCAGCCAAGCACAGATTGTAGACTTCAGCTGGAACCTTTTTTCCCCCTCCGCTCAACTAAACAAACAGCTTTTTAGGGGGCCTCCCCTCCCACTATGATGAATGATTGGCCAACATCTAGAGTGAAAAATATAGGTGGAAAAAAGAAGAAAAAAAAACAATATTCTGTTAACTCGGGAGTACATTCCACCCCGGTATCAAGTGCGATGAATTCTGTTTGTCTATCAGTGTGGAGGAGAAGCAAAGAGGAATCAAATGTTTCAACAGCCCAGAGAGGGTGGACACTTTATTCTCTTTTTTCAATCTACCCCACAATAATCACGCCAGAAACGATTCAAGAGAAAAAAAACCCTGTTTTCTCAGGAATTTGAAAGATAAAGGTCTTCTGCCTTTTTCTATGGCTAAAGACAGACGTGGAGAAATATCAAATCAACTCTTGGCCATTTGTGCTACACGAGAAAATCCATGTGAGGAATCATCACTTCGTCCCCCAAGATAAAAGATTATATGGTCATTAACAAAAATTTCCCAGAGAGCAGCAAACATCCCTCAATTAAATTTACCTCATAAACATCTGGTCAGCTAACCTCCCTCCCACCCACCCACACACACACACACACACACACACACACACACACACACACACACAGACAGACACACACACACGCTCAGCATGCATACAGGGAGAATATTATGTAACAGGGTCAGCTGATGAGATCCATGCTGATGTCTTGATGTTCTTTCTTTTCTGCTCACTTTAAACTCAGAACTCTCACATTGTCTCTCTGTCTTATACACAGGGGAGCCCCCCCAGCACCCCCCCAAAATGTATTACAGCTGGACTCAGAACCACATGATGCAGAGCGTGTAAAGGACGCCTCCAGGCATGTTCCGCATGTTGGTTACCATAGAAACCCTTTTTTTTGGGGGGGGTGGGGGGGATTCCCAAGTCAGGTGTTTCTATAAGCTCCGAAGTAGAAAAAATGATTTTATTTTCCAGGCCACAGATCTTGGAAAAAGAAACCGTTGACTGATATGTGTCAGCCTTTCGTTATTTCTTTAAAACACTTCTCCCGGGCACAGAGATCCGTCTGTAAAAGCACCGACTGTCACTGCGTAAACCAAGAGGGGCCTGAATCATCTAAATGTGCACGGTAACGTCTCGTGGTCAGGTTGGGGGCTCAGCCTACGTGTTCAGGAACTCTGTGGACAATACAAACATGGCCTAAAAGGCTGGCGCAGCAGGGATCCTACTGACTTTCCCGATGTTTATTTATCTGAATACAGCCAAGTAAACCAAATAATAATAGATGTGTCTCATACACACACACATATGCAATATATGTAAATAGAATCAATACCATAGAACATTGCTTTTCACCGAGGACTCTTCTTTTCTTTTGTGCTTTATCCTTTCTGAATTGTCCGTGCAGAAACGCTGCAAGCACTTGAATGGCTGTGCATCAGAAAGGCTCTCCAATTACAGGCCTGGTCATTGTGGAGGCAGGAACGCAGCTGAATGTTCCTGCGTGGGCTTCATACAAACAGCAGCAGCGTGAGGCCATCATTACTGTAGGTGCAGGCGCCTTTGGGACGCTTCCTGGGACGGCATCTGCACCCTGACATTCCCTGTTTCAGCAGGGATGTCTGGAGGAAACATGGCCCAGGCCCACCCGTGCCAACTTCCCCTCGTTTTAACCTGATTACTGTAATGAACTTAGGGACCGTTGGATGTGCAGCATCCGATGTGGACGTACACTTACTCATCACCAGGCTTGGGCCCAACAAACACGGACGCCTCATTGAGCATGGAAATTATTACGGTGATGCAAGACGTTGAAAAAACAGTGTTTGTTTAAAGGTGAGGCACTCTCTGAGGTTGTTCAGAGGAAAATATATCAGCCGAAGATACAGCGTATTGGAAATCTTCGAGTGGGGAAACATTGACTTACTGAAGGAGTTGTTTGTAATTGTAAGAAAAGGTGCCAAGATGTCGTCCCTGGAAGACAAGACTCAATCATTGTGTCAAACACCTGGATATGGACAAAAAGGGGGTTATTTTCCTCACTGCAATCCCAGCACGAGTACGTCTGTTATCCTGCCAAAAACAGTCCTGCCCTCAAATTGTTAGGATATCATGTCGATGTCCGGCCGCTATATTAGTCTTCCGCCATCCTACCTTCTCCTGTCCATCACAAAAATCGTTATCAGTTCATTCTTAAGGAATCAAAAACAGACCAGCCTCACACAGCAGAGGCTGTTCTGTTATGAATATGATAATTCTATTCAATTCAAAACACTATTTATACCCGTGGTGTCGCAATTATGTTAGCGACCAGTTAAACAGCAAATAAAAACAAACAACAAACGATCGCAAATAAACTAAAAAAATAAGTAAATAAGTAAGAAGGTGATGAGGATGCTGAGGCCAAGCAGGATACCATGGAAACGGCAGCAAGCATGAAGAGCTGCCGGAGAGCTGAAATCCTCCTGTTCCACTTGGGGATCTGCTTCCATCCTGGCTCCCCGAAGACAAAAAGAGGGGAAATAACAACTAACAAGACAAAAACTGTGTGCAAATGGCAGGGAGGCAATGACCTCAAAACTCTGGTCACCTCAGTCTAAAGGAAAAATGCAATTTCTGAGGATTTGCAGCCCTGCGGATCCTGAGGAGGTTCGGTTTGAATGTGGTACCAGCAGACACCAAATAATCCATCCCATAATGCCAGGCTTTAGGAGGAAAATACAGCCATCGTCTTTATTAAAGAGTTAAAATTACTTTTTTTGTGGAAAGAAATGATGAAAGAGATGAAGCAAATGGAAAGAAATGCTGGAATTCTACAGTATAAGGTCCTTATTATCCAAAGTCTTAATTATCCAAAGTCTTATTTATTGAGAGAGTGCGGATCAATTCTGGAGAAAGAATCAGAGCAATCACTAGTTGAGTGAATCACCGAGATGTAATGATGCATCAATACCAAAGAGTTCTCTTTTCATTTTAGACAGCAGGAAGAATAATAATGAAATAAAACAATTCATCGTACAGCTGCAGCTGTCAACGTGTTGCTTTTATCATCTGTTAGACGCAGCAGCTTGTCGTTTTCAGCCAAAAGAATTTCAATGAAAGAAAACTACTTTTATCATTTCTGCCTAAAAAACCCCAGATTCAAAACAATTGGTCTGACAGGTTTCGTGCACGCTCTTGTAAAAATGGTGTGGGCCGAGAAAATACAGTATTGTAGAACTTGACAGCTGACATTTGAAAAGAATGCCTGACAAAGTATAATTTTAGCCATGCTAACAGGCTAACAGAGAGGCAATGATTGCTTTAAGAGCATTTTCTAAATAATTAACACTATTGTCATGACTGTTTATATTTTTAGGCAAATTTAATTTGTCCATATCCACATTAGGAAAAAAATGAATTCCTCTTCTGCTAATTAGCCCTGACATGCTAATAGTTAGACCAGAAATATCACACCGTTTAACAGGTTAGCATTGCCAACATAAGTATCTCAAAAGTGACAGCAGCGTATTTTTATATACACATATATTTAGGGATGGGACATGATATCTAATTATTTCCTATATTTGGGATGGAACATTTTCTTCCGGCTCGCTCTTTGCCTTTTCTGTTCCCCACAAGTGTAAAAATCACTCAGATGAGTCACACAATTTTATTAACAGATGCTAAACTATATTTGGTGAGAGAAGATATATGTATTGTTGCTGGCTTTCATCGTCATTTGTGACTGAATAAGAACTTGAGGACTAGACAGGGAACACATAAGTAGACAATATGAGAACGGATGTTTTTCCTTTTCTAGAACACAAAGAAACATCTGTCTCAAGGGTTCACACACGCACATGCACGGACACACAAACGTGAATCAATTATTTTCATGTGACATTCACCGTCTGATTTTAAGATCTGCAAATTTCTCCTTGCTGATAGTTATTTGGCCCAACATCCGCACGGCTCAGCAAGTCGTGCTTTCTGAGATTTACTAATTGCTTCAAAGAATTCTGCCACCGTGGCACAAATGTCATCAATGCTGATTACTAATTAGTTAAGTGGCATTCAGGCTGCTAACAACTGCAACTCTTTTGATTATTCATTTTATTTTTCCTTCACAAACAACTTAAAAACCATTCCACTTCCCAACTAACCAAGACAAATACCCCAATTAGATTAGTCAGTCAGAACATGGCAATCTTGAACTGGACTGATCTGAAATGAAAAAGCAAATAATTGCAACGCTAACTGCCTTTAAGGACACTGGGCGGATATATGAGGAGGGCAGCAACACACATTTAGACACATTAGATTTACTTAAAGTTTAGAATTACACAAGTGTACTTAATCCAAGTCCCAAAGTAAGCAGCGGGGGACGTGTCTGTACGGCAAAAATAAAACCGTAGTGGTGAAAGACGATCCAGATCCCACAACACCTGAAACATTTGCATGAATTAAACCCGACAATGTGGCAGAAACATGAGCGTTTGGGCCGGTTACATTCTTTCTGCTGGCTTTAGGCGCAAACATGAAGTCATGCACACTGAGGCAGAGGTGTAGGCTGCCATGGACAGACCCAACCCCCCCTGGCTTTAGCTCTAGAACATCGAGCATGCACAGTCCCTCCGTATTCCTGATCTCATCCCTCCTCGTTACTCATCTCAAGCTCTGCTTCCTGTATGTTCCTCAGTGTCACCATCTCTAAACCATAAAACACACCTCTGTCCTACAAGCCTCATGTGTCCTTTACCACTCTATCAAACTCCTCTGATACTCCAGACATCCTCATACACTTCCACAATTCCTCTCTTGGCTTTTAACACTCTAGAACATTCCAAATGAACTCCTCATCGTGATGAATGTCACTCCATTTCTCTTCCTATCACCACCCTGATAAACACAGCTTGAACCCTTCTCCTAAACTTCCAGCCTTGTTCCTTTACTCGTGGACTCCTCAACACACAGAACCACCACTTTTGTATCACATGAAGCCACTCTCCAGCTTTTCCTGTCAGAACATTCAAAGAGAGACTCTCGTTTTCTCTCTTCTCTCTCTGGCTTGTGAATCCCAGAGGTGATATGGATATTGATTTCCCTTTTGTTTGACACTGGAAGCCCTTCCTGTGCATTTAACCGGGCCCAAAATGGACACCGGCTCATGCGCCCTACAGGTCACATTACTGACAAACTGAGCTAAAAGTCCAATAGCCAGCTGGGACTCAAACCTAGAATATTCTGGTCCGGAGTCGAATGTGTTACCCATTGCACCCCTGGCCCACATATGTAGCCATCCATAATAGCCATGTCACAATATATACTTGACCTCATTGCAAAGGCGCTCACATTAGCCCTCACCAGGGCAGGGTCCAATAGGGTCCTGGCTGCGGTACACTGACCCATGATTTTACTTTCTTTTGGAAGCTGATCTCATTCAGTGTACTACTTATTTTTGTGTTAATTTTAAGAAAAACATTTAAAGTGGTCCTGAAAAGAATCCAGCCCCGGTTTAACTCATGTTAGCGGCATTGCCACTGACTCAAAGACTTTTGATGGAGCAACGTCCCCGAGCTCATAGAACGGATTAAATTCAGTTTTCACAGAAAAGTTTGTGTTGTGCGAGCATCCTCCAGTCATGAGTTTGACAGTTGGGGGGCTTGTGTGCTCCATACTGCCTTCAAGTTGAGCTGGGCTTGTAATTGGGTGTGTGTGCCTCACCGAAGCACCGGCCCAGTCAGATGGCAGCTCTCATCTGGGATATCTGGCTTCATTTGTGCACGACAGATGGATGTGAAGACACCATGTTTTTGTAATGTCAACACCTGTTTAATGAACTCTCAGTACAATTACTCCACCCCCCCCCCCCACCCCCCAAAAAAACAAAACAACCTCTTTCTTTTAATATATATACATTAAAATGACAGCGTGAAGGCGGGCAGACGGGCCTTGGATTGTTCCATCCATTCTGTAATAACTGGACAACCCATCCATTTCATTGTTGCCGCTCTCTGACTTCTGACATTGGTAGCATCATCTGCTTCACCGGCAAAGATGCGTGGGAGTGAGAAGAACCCGCCAACCTTCACCCTCCGCCCCGGGTTAACAAGACAAAAAGTCACGCTCCGGAGAGCCGCAGCCAAAGCGAAGGAGCCCATGCTGCTGAGCGCCATCTTCGCCGTTGCCTCTTAAACTTCTGCAACTAATTGTGAGGCTGAGCACACAGCTGAGACACTCCAGTAGAGAAACAGATTCTTTAAACTCTCCTTTTATACCAAATAGTCGTGTAATCTCCATCTAGCTACCGAGGGAGCAGCCGGAAAGGCGGGAAATGAAATCAATGCTGTGTCTCTGCGCTGGGTGTTACTTCATTAGCATGGCCACTACAGATGTAGCAGTAAATCTGATTTACGAAAAGGCAATCGACAAAGAAAGCACCAAGAGTCGAGGTATTCATAAAGGCAGATGATTGGGAGGACTGGCGCGGCGGCACTTTCACCAAAGCTTCAGCTACGACAACAGAAACGGCAGGCTTTGCAGAAAACCGCGTCCCTTCTGGGCTGCAGCCATTTATCATTAGGAGGAATGTGACATGAAACGCTGCTGGAATCCCGTTTCCCAGGCTTATAATTGATTTTCATCACTGGAATATAACGCCATTACTCAAGTTTCAAAGCATCTATTGACTTTACTAAAAGGAAAAGGATGGAGTTCAAGAAATTAAATATTAATATACATCTGATATGGCAATGGGCCGTTTTGCATACCTTTTTACTCTACTAGTTCAGAGCCAAAAGGTTTAGTGTTGTTTGGACTGTTTCATCTTTGTGAGATTTGCTTTTAAATCCTTTTAACATTTAAAAGCGGTGAGTTTAGTTTTTATCATGTTCTCAGCAGCGAAACAGTTTGATCTCACAGGTTTCCTCTGTTTCAGTGAAGATGTAATTAACACTTTTAAAAAAAAGAGATAATCAGAATGACCTGAGTGCATCTGTGTAATCAGGTCAATGGTCTGTATGGGGGGGGGGGGGGGGGGGTGGGGGTCACATTCTGTATCATTCTCTTCATCAAATTTAAATATTAGGCCCTGGGGTAAAAGTAATTATCCAATTCCTAAATTGAACACTTGTTTCATTAATGCAACTATGTGGGGGCACATCTGGGCAGCAGCTGCACAGAGCTCCTATAGGCCAAGAGTTCAAGAACCTGAACCAATGCCTTCTAAAAGCCTTTGGAAGATAAGATGACAGAGGCTAAACAGTTGGTCCCTACAGCCCCCCTACCAAAAAGGAAAAGAAAAAAAACCTCAGAGATTCCAAATGATTAGCCGTGTTCTCCCATGGGGCCTCCAGCTCAGGAGGGGGATGTGTAATTCAATTAGTCCCACAGTTCTGCACCAAAGAGAGGCAGACAAATCCATCTCGTGGAGGCATCCAGGATGCTTACGTCGTGCGTATGCGCACTAGATAGCGGCAACACATCATTAGTGCTGTTGGTTTAAATTAAAGTCCCACTCAGTAAAAGACTGCCAGGATAAACAAGCCCATAAACTCGGTGCTATCAACTCCGAACAGTTTCCCTGAGCAATCCTTACTTATCCAGAGCTGTTCAGCTGAAAGGCTGGGGGGTTAGCAGGGAGCAGGGCTCATCGCCTTACATGACGAGCCAGCCACGTCCTAAGTGATGCCTCTGAGCTCGTGCCATGTTCGGCAGATGCCTTCTCCCATCTGAAGCCGTGCACAGACCGGCCTTTATGAGGGCAGCCTCCTCCGTGTCCTCCTTTCTGAGCAAGGAGCCTCTAAAGCCGAGCGTTTCACACCATCCCAGTAGTTTAAAAGGCACTAGAATCAGATTTTGCAGATATAAACTTCAAATCGCAACTATATCAGATATCCAGGCTCAACATAGCTGCCACGTTGGATGGCACATGTCACGGGATGGGATGGGATGGCGCGATCGATAGCGCTGAGAAGACCCCTAACCCGATGCAGGAGCACACACCTGGCTCCTGTTATATGATCTATTGCTGTGACGCTGTCTTCAGGGGGTGTCCTCTCAAGTGTGGATGGATTTGCATGGCCACTGCGGGTGGGCACTCACCCCTCCCCTCAGTGTCCAGACTGATGAAACCAAAGACCCAATGGAGGGAAACGCAAACAGCTGTCACACAGTGGACCCAACAGATGGCGAGGGCGGCGAAAAAATTAACACGGCTTGATTTTAAATTTATACTCAGCATCGCCGCTGCGACTTCATCACGGCTAATAATAGAAAAAGGACCGGGTCAGGTCCTTTTTTAAAAAAAATACCGATTTAAAAATAATTACATGCAACAGAAGACCGTCCGTCTAAAGTGAGTCCTGCTGATTGTGCAGGAATGACAATGGCAAAATTCCAATGGTGGCGAGGTCTTTTCAGTCCAGTGGTGAGTAACCAGCGGGCTTTGCTTTGATGCTTTGGTCTGTTGGAGGAACCTACAATAAAGACTCAACAGCACACAGCTTTGAGCGGGCTAAAGATACGTATTCACTCAACATAAAGCATCTTCTCCCGAGTGGCGAAAGCTGCGTCAACGCACCACACAAACAGAGCGGCTGTAAAATAATATCTCCTCGAAAAAGGACTAGAAAACGCTTCATGCTCTGATGACTCCTGAATCAAAGCAATGGTGATATTCAATAAAGTGTCTATAAATAACATGGCTCATCTGCTGAAGGCGCATGCACAGGCAGGTTACAGCGTCATCACAACAGCAGAGCCACAGGGCTGAAATTACAGAGCACAATGGACCAGAAACAAGGGGGCAGATAATTCACAGATGATATTTTGCTTCGCCGGTTCCTCCCTTGTAAAAGGCAAATAATGGTGCTTACTTAGAGATTAATTGGTACGGAGCAGTTCAATCCCCACCTCTCAGCAGGATGCTAAAGTAATCTGAAATCTTGAGTTGGAGGGAAGCTCCATGATGCACGTTTGACGCTGGCTGTTGGCGCTTTTCGCAGGAAATTGAACACAATCCTGAGTTAACTTGACGATCAGGATTTGCCAGACAAAGCATGTTTTTAAAGCACTGTTTACATACAGCTCTCATTCGGTTCGCCGACGATCAAGGTTACACCGCAAAGCATTGGGAGTTTTGTATAATCGATGCCTGATTTGACTTAAAATTTCCTCCTTTGCTAACAGCTTTTTACCATCAGGTCACCTTATCCCTGAGGTCATTAACTGTTGCAGGGATTAGCATGGAATCCAATGTTAAGGTTTATAACGGGGATAAATATGGCATTTATCAATCGATGCGATTTCACTGCAGATAAGATGCTAACAGCATGACGAGAGTCACCTTTTCCATCAATCCATCTCAAAATCTAAAGCTGCAAATGTACCCCCCAAACAGCCTCCCAGACAGGAAAACCAGAGTCCCACTGCCTTTGACAGAAGGTCAGCGCACTGCTGATGAGCTGAGCACAAGGCCAGAGAAACACAATCACTGGAGCTGTGCAGCGTCCAGTTTGCTAAATGCACTTCTGTCAGGCCAATAAGAAATCATTCTGACAAAAACGTGTCAGTGCAGACCTCAGTTGATCTTTGAGACTGAAGGTCCTGACACTAAAACAAACACGCAGGCAAACGGACAGTCAGATGGAGAGAGAGAGAGAGAGAGACACAGAGAGAGAGAGAGAGAGAGAGAGAGACAGAGAGATGTCACTCAGTCAGCACCCTAGAACTCTGGAGAGAACCAGATCCACAATATTTTCAGCTTTGCTCTTCAGACAGTCCTTCGCTGACAGTCAGTAAAACCAGCCTGACAGCTGCTGTCCACAAAGTACCTGTACTGGGACAGCTTCCCCCCCTTTTAACGGCTGGTGCCAGTTGTACTGGCTGTCAGCGTCCAGCTATTTCCCAGCAGATATGGAGTTCAAATCATCACTTCGTGCATTGCGCGATATGTCAAAAAGAAGGAAAAACCGTCCGTTGCTTCCTCCGCTGATGAACATCAGAGCCCTGCTGCAGCAGGTGACCACTCAACTGTGACGTATCACTGATGCAGATCAATGGTGAGAGGCTCAATCACTGGTATCTCCACCCCACCGTCATTGACCTCTGGCTCCCGTGGCGTCCCTCAGAGACCCCCTGCCAGTCAAAATCACTCCGAGCACAGTGAGGGAATCATGAGAGCTTCGGCGTGCACACTATTAAACGTGTGGAACGCACGCAACAGCACGGCACGCAGAGGTTTTCAACCTATAAAATCTATCTGACAGAATCGAACGGGCAGTGACAGCATGTTTGTGCTGCTGCCTGTCAACGCAACCTTATATCCATCGACAGTTCCCAAAATTCTTCCTAACAAATGTTCCAAGAGCGAGATGGAAAACTCGAGATGGAGGCCGCGCTGCACAGTCATTGCTGACAGTTACAAAATATAGCTTTCATTTGTTAGGACGACCTAAAACCAGACAGATCTGCATTTGTCAGAGATGGCCGCAAATAGATGTCTCATGATCTTCAGCGTATGTATCACACGATCCCTCCGGTGGATCCATCACCCTAAATAAGACTTCTGAGAGCAAACTCACAGGGAGCTATTTAGAACCCAAGCAGAAGTTATCACTCGTCTCCAAAATCACTTAAGAAAATTCCCCATGTGGTGCACAAAGTACACAAAAGGCACCTATATTTACTGACTTGAGGACGCAAGAAAGCAGCCGGCCGAGACAGCAGCCGTGTAATTACTCTGCAAACCGCTCACGTCTATTATTTTATACCTCGCTCGCTGGAGTCGGACTTGTCATCTGCTCCTCATCTCATTCGGCCCACTGATGAGATGTGTGCCACGGACTGCGGCACCACCTCTGACCTGAAGCACCCCGCGCCACAATCCTCCGACCTACTTCTTGAATCTGCTTACGCATCAGCAGCACGCTCGGCCAATTTGGAACGCATGGATGTTAAAGGGCTCCGTCAGCATCCACAGCCAAGCTTCGTCTGCGATGCAAACGCGTCTGCTAAGCTAATCGAAGCCTCGACGTGCCTTTCTGCAGTCTGTGATCACACATCTGGAGGCAGATGTGATCACCATGGTGAGGGGAAATATGAAGAGATGCACAAAGGCTGGGTCACGGTGACAGCATGGGGTGTGTTATAGTTTCCACCTCCCACACCCAGGCCTCAAAAAAGGTTCAAGTATCACGGCCTCCAATGACGCTCAAAAACCTGCCTGGATTTCCCGTCCGCAGCCCAATGCTTTCTGGGGAATTCCAACCAGGAATGTGTTCTTGATGACGGAGCAACTGCAACAGCTGCGAGGAGAATGCTTTTCTAATGAACGGCAGGGAAAAGCAGCGGCTTTAACAATCGCTCGGTCTCCAGAGTGTGTGGATGAAGATGTTTGCTCAGGAATCTGTGACCTTGTTGTTATTTACAGAGCAGGTTGAGGACTGTGCTCTCGCGCGTTACGTGATAGCAGCAAACATCGCCTTTGTTGTGATAAATTACACATCACGCTGAGGGATTTCATCCCAAGCTTTTGGCGTCTCTGTTTGGAGTTTACACCCCCTCCCCAATCTGAGTGGCCAAGACATCCACCTGATCTTCAGGACACTTCAACGGCCCTGTGTTGTGAACGGTGGGTGAACGGCCTGAAGATGGATGCAAACAGCCCAGGGTGTGTGTCTGATGCCTGATTGGCTGCAGCATCCATGTGACCTTGATGAGCAATAAACAATCTGCAGGTCTGTTCCAGAGACGCAACATCATCGATGAGCAGTTGCCTGCCTAAACAGCAGAACTGCAGGAATACAACATTTTTCTAATCTCAGAAACTCTCATTTTTCTGGTCACCCTTCCTGTAAATAGCATCTAGTGTTTTGAATGAGCGGTGGGTTGTTCTCAGATGCATGCTAAACACGCTAAACTGGCAGATGCATGCTAAACTTGTGACACTGGTGTTGCTCTGATCTAATTATACCCATGTACGGGAAAGTGCGCTTCACCTATTGTAAATTGTCAAGCGTTTGTGCGGACCTGCTACACCACCCCACAGACACCTGATCAGTGCTGCTGATGAGCCACTAAACCAGTTCCCGGTGCACGTTTTTAGCACCAGTGCAGCCGATCAGCAGCATCCTCAGTGACGCTTCATTGCCCTGGCTCAGCGTGGTCATTGTGCTAATGCTGCTGGAATTTTAATGCTCCTTCACGTCATCTGAGTTTAAAAAGAAAGAAAAAAAATGTTCCTCCTCATTTGGAAACAACTCGGATGTCTTCTTTGAACTGACCCTTTCGATACCTCTCACAAAAACCACTGCTGGAGGGGCTAAATCAAATTTAGAGCTTCTGGATGGAGATTTAGTGGAACAAGTCACCCGGTTATAAGCTAATGGGAAACACAAGACCTGTGTATTCACCTGCCCTTTCATGTAATAATTGTTTGCAGCAGTTCATAAATAATCTCAGAAGGAGAGTGCACAGCTAGACTCATGCTGATGCTGATGTCCAGGCTCTCTGCGGGTTTAGAGCTCTGACGACCTCTGAGCGATGTCAGCCAACACGACCTGCTCATTCATCTCCTGGCATCCTGAAAGCCTCAGATCTTTATGACTGGAGACCTTGAGCAGCCCCCTCCCGTCTTGCTCGGCCCACATTTTTGGTTGGCCATAAACAGCAGTCACATCCCCGCCTGCACCACCGTCCCAGTGTGACTGTAGCTTTGATGCCGAGCCCATCCAGATAACATTCAGGTCAAGTCCAAGTTACTGTACAGCACATTTGGTGCGCAGCAGCGAGGATGCTGGAGCTCAGCAGCGTCACTGGCACGTTTAGTCGACTTCCAAGCACCAAACTCGAGCCAGAACACGCAACAACACCCCCCCCCTGCCCAAAAAACACGGTGCTTCAAACATGCATCGTGCTTCTAATCTGTCAATGTCAAAAGAGTACCAGGCGGAGGAGCGGATGCCAAGCTCGTCAAGACGCATGAAGCACAAGCAACCAATTAGGAACCCCAAAGAAGACACACATCACACTATTGGTGCTGAAAAATCTCCCGATGCGTGATGATCTGGAATATCTTTAAGCGTCCCTGCCCATCCTACACCGAGCGTTGCGCTTCCATGTAGTCCACCCGTCGGGGAGGAACTGGCACACTCAGCAACGGCGACAGCGCGTCACGCACACACACGCACACACACACACACACGCACACACGCACGCACACACACACACGCACACACGCACGCACACACACGCACGCACACACACACACGCACGCACGCACACGCACACACGCACCGCGAAAAGAGGAGCGCGGAAGAGCAGAAAGGGCGATCTCCTACCTGGCGTCTGACACCCGTCAACGCATGCAACTTGGATGGAATGTAGGCTAACACATCGCAAGCGGGTCAGCTTAGCCTCCCTGCCTGCCTCCTCCACGGCACCAAGCCCCTCCTCGATGATCGGGGAGAGAGAGAGTGAGCGAGAGAGAGAGGAAACGGCGTCACGCTCATCCATATTCACAGCTGTAGCCTCATCAAGATGTCTCACTGAGACTCTCCTGCAAGACAAAATGAGACGTTATTCTATAGCTTCTTTTGCAAATGACTTGAGCGTGAGGCAGCACCTCACCTGATACCAATCTGTCCTCGTTATCAAATCCTGAGACCTGATCACCGCCCCAAGACACACGGCCGGAAAGAATTGCCAGGATGTGCAGCTGAAGCCACACATGTCAATATGTCAAGTGCGTAAGGAATAAATGACGTGCAGCTTGCATGGTTAGAGTAATTGGATTCATAAATCATGCGCAGTGGGTAACCTTTACGACAGTGTTGGGTCCGTTTATATCTGTTAATCTCTTTAATAACAAAGATTTGACCGTGAAATATCTCCAAATTAATGTAGTGTTGTATCCTAGGCCTATACTGCCCTCTACTGGATACACTATGGAATATCATCTAATAACAAAAAACTTGCTAAAAACCATCTCATACATGCTAATATCAAACCAGTGTGCATAATACACACACACACACACACACACACACACACACACACACACCATATAATCTCCATACGCATAATGGGTAGATTAGCTGGCCAAAATGTAATTTCTCTTCCAAGTTTTACTACTTCTAAAAGTATTTTATTCATCATAAACTAAACAGCAGCATCTCTTCTATTGAGTAAGAAGATCTGTGGTATCAGACTGAACTCGGATTAATATAATAGCCCCCATAAGCATTGGAACAGCCCCAGTGGGGGCATTTGTCTCTGTGGTCTCTGTGGCCTGATTATGTAACAAAGTACATTTCCTGTTACTCTTTCTCAGAATTTTATACCCAGGTTACATTCTGAAATAAAAGCCCCTGTGCTGAACACGTGAAGTACGGATGTGAGACCTTGGTAAACAGTTCTTAGATGTTCCCCATTTGGGACAGTGGGGACAATTTCCTGGTCCAGTGTTAGCACTGACATCATGCTCTCCTTTACTGCCTGGTAACACATGGTAACTAAATTATTCTACTTGAACTTTGGCCGGGAACCTTTTAGGTAAAAGATCACTGCTTTTGAGCAGAGTGAAAACAAAACACTGGAAAGGGCTCCATCCCTGTTGCATGTTGATCATAAATATTTGGTTTGAGGACATCCCAGTTTACTGTGAGCCACAGTTCACGATGCAGCTGCGTCACCTCCTACCACAAGAGGGCAGCACCCACACAAAAATGCGTTATTTAGAAGGGAAAAGGCTTGAAAGACAAGATTTACTTTTACTTTTACTTTTTTTTTTACTTTTACTTTTTTACTTTTACTTTTTTTTTGTGCAGTATTTTGCTGCATAGAAACTATTTTAATTATAAAGACCGGTTATAGTGTAACAATGGCTCTTACCAATTGAAAAGTAACAGTATTATGTGTCCCAAACATGGAACTTAATCAATAATCAGGATATGTGATGCAAATTTTGCAAAAGTGTGTTGTGCAGGAAACCATTGATGATGAGCCAGTGGTGTGATACAGGTGGAATACTCTTATCGCTTCACCGCTCTGACACAGGCACCGAACACTGTTGTGCTTTGGATATTTCCATGGGAACCAGTGGACAAGAGGGGAGGGAGGATCCTGTTGGAGTGGGTGTGTGTTAAACTCATCAGGTTGGTCTTTATTTCACCCGTCTTCATCTCTCAGGCTGCCACAGATGCGTCAGACCTGACGGGCACCATCAGCTCTGCAGGGAAGTCTCAGAGGATCGCAGCAGGACCTGTGATTTGTTCATTATTCATCTTCACAGTAGGCGGTAAGAAGTGATTTGTGCCGTGTAAATGAATTAACTTTACAGTGAAGTGAACTTGATGTTTTTTGTTTGAAAAAAGTTGGAACTAACAGATCTAACATTTTGGTTTCGACAGAGCTTCCAAATACTTGAAGGATTCATGTGGATGGTGGAGAAGATCCGTGTGTCAGTGGAGCGATCGAACCTGCCTATCCCACCAGCGGAGCTCAGCTTCAAAATAGCCGACATCATGTTCAGTGAAAGAAGTGACAAGATCAAAAGGCTTTCCCTCTGCCCCAACGTGATCACCCCTGACAACATCCCAGAGTTCTGCATCCCTCCGACCATCCCATCCCTGCAGGAGATGAAGGGCGAGCAGAGCCGAGCGGCCCGCCTGCCCAGGGCGCCTCCCTGCGAGAAGGCCGGCCCGGAAATGGAGCCCGTTCGCCATGACATCATCAACCCACACATCATCCAGGTGGAGAGCGTGGACGAGAGCCCCGGTGACGTCTGCAGTGACGAGGAGACCACCAACGCGGACCCTCAGAGCCAGGCCGCCCTGTCTCTGCCCCACCTAGCCAAAGCACAGACCTGCTATGGTTTCTGCACCTTACTGGAGAGCCCCCACACCAGGAGGAAGGAGTCTCTCTTCCACTCAGATCCCGGCGCCTCCCCGCTGTTGTTGCCCAGGAGCAGATCCAGCCTGTGCACCAAACTCTCCCCCTCGACCTCCCCCTCCGCCTCGCCGTCCTCCTTTAGTCTTAACACGTTCACCTCCAGATTTTCCTCCAGGGGGTACTCCCTGAACTGGCAGGCTGCTCTGGACAGCGACACCACCTCCTCAACTGAATCCTCTCCTTTCAGCTCACCACTGCTAACCCGATGCCCCCCCAAATCTTCCCTCTTCAAAGCGCTTAGCCACGAACTGCTGCTGTCCCGGAACGTGAGGAAGGCGATGGTGTCCAGGAACAATTCTCTGTCCACGGATGAGGGGAGCTCCACGGACAATAGCCCCAATGTCATGAGGAGGGCATCGGAGGGCCTGGTCGAGGCCCTGCCGAGCAGTTACAGACTGGCACCCCCCACCATCTTCCCCATGGACATGACCCTGCACAGGGAGAAGGTAATGAAGGAGAGGATGGTCCCCATTGGGAAAGACGGCAGCCTGAGACTGTCGGCGGAATACTGCTCGGACAACCAAAGACTGCGTGTCCGGCTTATCAGTGCGGAGGGCCTCTACCCCCACTCTGTGGACCCCAAGGTCATCAACTGCAGCATTAGCCTCTCGCTGGTTCCCGGGAAGCTGCAGAAGCAGCGCAGCACGGTGATCAGGAAGAGCCGCAACCCCATCTTCAACGAGGACTTCTTCTTCGACGGCGTCTCAGAGGAGGACGTTGGCCAGCGGGCGCTCCGCTTCAAAGTGGTCAACAAAATGTCCACTTTGAAAAGAGACTATCACCTCGGCGACTGCGACTTGCCTCTTTCTAGTATTGTGGCAGTATAAAGTACTTCCTTAAACAAAAAAGGACCCTATAAATGAAAAGCTACAGTAAGATGTGCCACAACGTTGGCTGGTTAGCAATAGACGCGACCACAAATTCTTTATTTATGTATCTGAATATTTATTTCATCTTTTTGTATTGTACCATGATGTTTTATAGTGATTAAAGGATGGAAACACTGAGAGGGCCCCTTTTGTCCTCATGACTGTTTTACTGAAATCACAGAAATTGCACGTCCAGAATCCAACTTTTTAACCAAAAGTGGCGGCCGCATCAGCCAGGCTGAGCCATGGTCATCTCATGTTTCCACTAAGCCTGTTGTTTTCCCCCCTGACCTTTCCAGTCATTGAAAATATAACCAGAAGCCAGAAACCTTAGATGAGCACCGCCGGCGCTGAATATGCAGGATATTAATCAGGGAATGCGATCTTTTCCACGCGGCCCGTCGATTTATTTCACCTAAACGGAACAGATTATCATCCAACAGCTACATGCAAGTCGTGGGATGAAGAGCTGGTATTTTTACTTTCATTTAGCTTGAAGTCAATCTGAAAAAAAGCACAAAAAAAAGAAAAGAAAAGAAAAGCAAAAACAAACATTATAACCCAGACAACGACCGGGGAAAATAGCTGTGGTCAAAACAAATATGTTTCTAAGATGCCATAAACCACGCTGTGTATATAAAAGATGCAATATGCATCCATGTTTGCACAACTGAGCACGTCAGCTGCTCCTAGCGCAGACTCTGAGCAGATCCTGCTGCTTTCAGCAATAAAGATCAGGCTTAAAAGCACCGGCTGCCGTTCTGGTTCCTGGTTAAAGATTAATGGGCTTCCCAGAGCTGAGAATGGTAGGATGGGGGGGGGCTGACAACTGTTATTTACACATGACGTCTGTGACCAAATAACAGACGCATGCTGGGGGAATAGAAGGTGTTGGCCAGTATAAATAGCTGCTGCAGCCAGAGCTGTAATATTGGCAGAGAGATTGGTCTGATCCCACGGTGGGTGTAATGGTGCCTTCTTTATCATGGAAATGTGCCCCAGTCCTCCAGTTTGCATGAAGCTACTGAGAGAAGCTTCTGGACGAATCTAGTCCTGGATCCACTTAGCTTAAACGTGGCAACAAAGGCCCCCTGATCTGCTCTCCATTGTTCTGATGCAGAAGAAGCTTTTGTGTTTCCATAACGCGCCGCCTCGTATGTAGGCAGGCTTTCAGGGATTCACCGAACACGACGGAACGTGTCATTCCTAACAAAGAGGCTGTTAGCCGACCGTCCTCTAAGGACGTGTTCCCGTATCCCCCCGAAGAGCTCGACGGCGTCGGAGGCCATTGTATGGAGTGTTGACTCAGCTGTGAAATACCCTCCAATAAAGGACAATTACGTGGGATTCCCCACGCTGCTCCAGCACTGATAGGATTCAGAAGGTTCTCCAAGGTTCTATAGAGATTCAGAGGAGGAACGTGTCTCATAAAGGACACCAGTTACAGCTGAATTAGCTCCGTGATTCATACACCAACGGTGATGTTATAACAACTGTTTAAATATTCCTCCTTTATAAAAACTGCAACACCGAGATTAGAGCTGATGAGGATCTGTTGAGGCGGCTGATATGAAGAAGCATCGTCATGTTATCTGAAGGAAACTGCTGCCTCCTAAACTGCTGCACATCCCCAACGTAAACGCCATCAGGGGAAGTGCTCTGGTTCACAAAAGTGTTTCAAAACTGTTGCCTGGTTACCCTCATTTAACTGGCTGGAGCGCGTTTATGGTAATCCATGCTTTTGGAGAGCAGTCATCATTTCTTCTGTTCAACTCTGTTTGTGTCAGGGAATGAGAAGAAGTGAAAGCAGGGTAACCAGCGGCCTTCCCCTGTTCTGCTCTATCTTTTACACGCACGGTCCTGTTTCCTGTCTACACTGTTATCATTTTATCAGCCTCTTCTTGGTGCCAAAACACATAATGTGAAACGTGCAAACACTCAGCGGGACTTTCTCGTGAGGTTCCCCTGATCCTTCGTTTTCATTATCATTGTTATTGTCCCCACAGTCCTGATAAACTCAACTGTAATGATACAAAATCATAATAAACAGCTTTAGTAGCTAATTAAATGAGCTCAGCCTGTTCCATGATGTCATCCAAGGCAATGACATCACTGTTTACAGCCTATTATTCAAGCCGGTAGACAGCCCAGTCCAGAGTTGATCCATATAGTGGAAATAATTGGTTGGTACGTGTGCACTGGGGTTCTGTGTGACAGAATTGACATGAAATTCAATCAAATGGCGGTGGTGCTGCATCTCGCACGTAGCAGACTCGTCCTTCACACCTGCGCCTACTAAGCAAGCAGGCGCCGCACAGAGCTGAGTCCAAGCGTGGCCCGCTCAGTACATAAACCCCCCACGTTCGAGGCCAGACGTCTTCAGGTCAGATAAGACTTATATAAACAACAGTGTTTGCTCTGGCCCGGGCGAGCGTTTGTTCACAGGTATGGCAGCTTGTTTTTGATGGGACGTCACAGAGAGGAGGCCAATAATAGCTCACCGGGAGGGCGAGCCTCATCATCTGCCCCCTCCAACCCACCCTGGTCACACGAGCCGCATGCCGTTAGGATGCTTAAATACATCAGAACAATCAGAACAGGACCTGCACAATATAAACTGGATCCTCATCAAGGTGGGAAAACAGCCTGCAACAATGTTTCTGAGGTTCAGTGGCACAAAAAAGAAAAGAAATCTATAGATTTAAACTCTCATTTTATTGTGATTGTCTAGTTCTTTATTCAGCTGTGGATGATGCAGAACCTGAGAGGATGGTGTCATCTTCCTGCCCAGTAATCCCCTACACTCCCATGGCAACGAGGGCCAACCATTGAGAACCCATTGAGCTCCTGCCTTTCATGTGTGAGGCGCTTTTATGGACGCGCGCACACACACACACACACACACACACACACACACAGAGAGGCTGTCCCTGTCCGTTTGATTAGGAGGCATCACGACTTTGCTTGTGCTGCTTGAATCCAGTTCAGGTTGTCAGGAGATCCTTAATGTGCATCTACTTATTATTATTACTGTTACTGGAGAAAATATACAAACAAAAGCACCTTATCCTGGACCCTATCCAGGACCATATTCAGGACCATATTCAGGACCATATCCAGGACCATATCCAGGACCATATCCAGGACCATATCCAGGACCAGTAAAATGGTTGATATTTGACTAACCTAATTTTCTGTTGACATTTGATCACATGGTGCTTGATCACATTTCCATGAGAGGCTGTGAGACCCGGTACCGGCTGTCCTGGTTCTTCTGCTCTAAAAAAAAGTCCACGAATAAGTAAATATGACGATGAGTCACAAAATGTATTTATGAACCATTCATCATTAGGACCTCAGAAGCAGATTTAATTCCTATCAAAGATATACTATCACGTTCCTATCTTGTGGATTTACTCATCTTAAGATTTCAAAGAACTTGTTCCTTCTGAACTCGTGCTGTTTCAGAACAGTTTATAAGGTAAAAACAAGACTGGCTGGTAGGGGGTCAACTGTTCATCGCTTTTCACAACCAGGTTGTGTCTGCGGCACCGGGGCCGCCTGCTGTCTGCTACAAAAAGGATGTCAAGGAGCTGAGAGTCTGTGGAATTAGGGATCTTTAGACATGTGCTCTTAACACAGTGGTGGAACTACAGTTTCCCACTGGGGACCAGATATATGAAAACATCCTGCAACACCAATTCGTTTATACACTGTTATAGATATAAAAAGCTGTGGCATTTCTGAGTGGGAATGTTTAATGCCGTCTGTATTATAGCCTGTGGCAGCGGTAGACAGTGTTAAAAATACATTTATTCTTTTGACAAAGCACACTCAAATCTCTTTGTGAGCCAGATGATATATAATAATTGTGTATACACACTAAGAAGAGTTTGGTCTTTTATATCTTGACAAGAGCTGATACATAAAGAAAATTAAAAAGAAAGAAGGAGGAAGAGCACTGTCAAATCCATGAAGAGCTCATTGTTCTGCGATTTACATTTATAGCCCGGGAGGAAGAACACACATGTTCAAAAACAAGCGTGAGAGGAGCCCAAATAAATTTGAATGAAAGTTATACAAGACTGGCATTCTGGGCTGTGCTTGATCATAATTTTAATAAATGACACCAAGATGATTTAAACATTACCTTTTTTTTAAAGGTAGGCTCAAATATAGTCTGAGACACAAGAAAGTTGCTTGATGTTCACTTGGTTGATTAGCAACCATGCTAATAGCTTTGATGCTAGCTACTGCAGTGTGAGATTAACTTTTAAGTTAGGATTTTTAAAATGTTTTAACCTAAAATGATCAAAATAGCCCATGTTTAAAATGGTGCAGCTCATCCTTCCTGTAAGCCCAAAATAAATCAGACGAAGCTGTAACAAAGCTTTGATTGCACAGACTCTCAGAAGAAACCCTCTGTGAAGTGGAAGATAATTATTTGCTTCATTTGCCGTTTTATCCTCATCATAATGGGAATAAAATGTGTTTTGATTAGCAGTGCAGGCATCATAATCTGCCGGAAGCTCACCGAATCATTACTCTGCTCCTCTGATCAGACCCCTAATTGACGCCGAACTGCTGAATCATTGCCCCCAGTTTCTGCCTGACTGACTGCGAGGCGGCGTGTTTTCCACAGCTCGGCTTCCTTTGCCTTATGCGCAGTTAAAAGCGAGCGTTTCAAAGGCCACGGAGCTCAGATCTCAGCGGGACACACGTCTCGCTCCATGTGATGCTGCATGTGGCAGTACACATGTCACCTCGGCAGCGCAGAAAAGGGCCAAGTTTGTGACGTGCGTCTGCGTCCACATAGAGACTCATCAAAGGGTTGAAGTGGCTGGGGAACACACGTTTGGGCTTTCAAAGGAGGTTCAGATCAACAAGCCAGAGACAAATGGTTATATTCTCTAACATGGACACACTCTGCTTTGTTAGTGGGAGTCTATTCATGCTCTTTGGAGCAGAAAAAGATGAAAAAAGTAACAAGTCCTTTCCTTTTTCTCAAGTCATTAAAGGTCGTTCAGAGAGGAGCTGCTTTTGTGGCTCTAAAGCTTGTTGGGACATCTTGACCACTGTCGTACTGCAACAATTACAGATGCATCTGCCGCAGCACAAATCTAAGAGTGTGATTCTATCATTCATAGACATAAAACAATAACCAGCTCCCCAGCCTAAACATCACTAACTTCTAACTAACTCCCCAACCCCACTCCCAACCCTCACCTAAACCATGTAACCCTCAGACAGTTCTTTGTAGTTGTAAGGACAAGAAGTACATGTCCCCACTTTGCTAACAGAATGAGTATTTTGGTGGTCAATATCTCCCAAACACACACACACACACACACACACACACACACACACACACACACACACACACAGTTTTATTCCTCCTCTGTGTTTCCAGGTTTAGCTATCTGGATGATTCATGCTACACATAACTACTTAGGTAACATAACTACAGTACTTAAAACAAAATTGATACAAAGCCAGAAGGATTGCAGAGTAGATCACTAGAATAGTGTCAGATGCTCCTATTAACCATCAACATAACAGTTACACCTCACCACACTCGAGGCTACATTGATTTTTAGCCATCTTGTCGACATTAGTTCTGGAGTAGCCTTTCATCCACGCAGACAGGAACAAGCACATCAGCAATTCATAGGTGATTATTCCAAAACATAAAACGCAAAGTGGCTGATATAAATTAAGTGATCACTGTGTGGACTGATTAGCTGTATTAACACACACACACACACACACACACACACGCACACACACACACACACACACACACACACACACACACACACACAGGCACAGCCACCTCCTCATTCTCCCAGGCTCACAGGGACCATGTCACACACTTTCCATGTCCTGTTTTGGCGTGATGTCAGTCCGTAGCCTCGGGCATGGCCGATATTTATTTCTTCAAAAGGAAACGACCTGCATTCTTCTCGCCACATTAGTATGTGCCAGCATTACACTTGTTACACACGGCAAGAGATTGTGGATGTAAAGTGTGGCACAGAATTGCAAATGACCCCTAGCGTGACTCAGAAACTTCCACATTGGTGCTAATAATTTCCTGTCACTAGTTATTCAGTACCTTCAACTATATTCTGTTTTATCACTAACACATTGTGATTTACTAAAGCTATATTTAATGAAAAAAAGTATATAGATAAAGTGTAATCCATCATCCACTGGCGCTCTCTATTTAAAAATGATAAAATTAGATCAGCTATAGTGCCCCCTTGTGGTTGCACATCAGTAACGCGCCGTTCAAAGCCGCATGAAGTCTGCTGCCATCTTCTGGCAGCACCCATTAATGCAAGTCATTTTCTGACCATCATGCAGAGGGTAAAGCATGATTCAATAATGTGCTGGACCTGGTCAACACATTTAAAGGGCATCAGTGTTATCTTTAATTTAGTTTAATTTAATCAAATTTATGATCACATCACACACGTCATACTCAGACACCTGCGAGTTATATTATCCCCTGTGCATAAACAAAGCAAATAATCCACAGACCGACTAATGAGGTTTACAGGAAGGAGAAAATGAAAGCTGAGTGTACAGTGTTACTCTGTTGATTTACGCCACACACCCAAACGCCTCTTTATTCTGTCTGACAGCATTTATTAACAAATGTTTACTCAAATACATGAAATATGGTCTCGGCAAAGAGACACATGTTTACACCCAATCACAAGGACCGAGCTCATGAATGTTAGGATACAGAGTGTTAGGCCCTTTCTCTCACCATGCTATTTTTAGTAGACACAAATGCCTTCCGGCAAAAATCACATGAATATGGATAGTGTGCTCTGCTGTACTGAGTGGTTTGCTGCAGGATAGCAATGATTCAGACAGACAGCCTGTATGTAGCATGGTAGTTCAATAAAAGCTGGACCAGTGCTGGCCTAGCGCGCTGTTTTGGTTTTTTTT
Source organism: Takifugu rubripes (assembly GCF_901000725.2). NCBI lineage: Eukaryota > Metazoa > Chordata > Actinopteri > Tetraodontiformes > Tetraodontidae > Takifugu > Takifugu rubripes. The sequence continues at coordinate 9,637,237 of NC_042293.1, forward strand.
TTCTTACATGAATATAACCTTTGTAAAAACAAGGTTTATTAATTTTATAATTTCCTCATGCATTGATTTAGAAATTAGACAAATCTGCGGGCGGTTTGGGGTGAGTTACCACAGCATGAAATTAATGTCCTTACAAACTGTTGAAATTGATCATGTGATCGTGAATGGATTTGAAAATAGCGCTACTGCATAAATAAAGCAATTTAATTTGCCTTAAAAAAATCACTGTAATTATGTACATGACAAAATTTTGACATATTCAGTCTATTTTAGTGCGGAACTGCAGTTGTATTTTGTTCTGTCAACATGTTTTTAAAACCAGAAATCCATGTTTTCCCCCAGCTCCTGTAGCAGTCTCTCTCATGGCTCCTACATGCATCGGCTTTACTTTTCATCCATTTCTGTGGCAGCTAAAATGGTCCTGGCTTCCTGTCCTTGACCTCAGCATCGTTTGCAAGTCAATATTATTCAAAAGCTGTCTATGGTTATCCCTTTAAATAGGACAATTTAGACTTGAACACATGCATCTTGGTGGACAGGTTTATTTTGGTGTAACTCAATTTTTCTCAAGTCCCCTTGGTTGTCGGGATATATCCTTGAGAAAGAGGCCATAGGCATGTGTACTTTTCTAAACATCTCATATCACGGCGTTCTCAGTGTCTTTTATAGGTTCCATATCCTGCTAACGCTAAAACTCTTGCTCATGTAGCGCTCTTGTGTTAGCGAATCAAATGTAATAAAAGGGACTGTGTTTGTGTGAATATATGCTATAAAATTTTTATCTGAGGCAAGTTTTCTATTGATGCACCGCCTGTATTTATTGTATGGATAATTTGCTCCAGGGAGTGTTTGCTGTTTAAAGCCCAGGGCTACGGAAGCATCATTTGGACAAAACAGAAAACAGTATCATGCTCTGCTGCTTAATAATGTGTCAGGCCACTGATTAATGCTGACGTCGAAAACCTTCCCAAAGTCTCCTCTCCTCTCCTCTCCTCTCCTCCTCTCCTCTCCTCTCCTCTCCTCTCCTCTCCCCTCCCTCCCCTCCCTCCTCTCCTCCCTCTCCTCCTCCCCTCCCCTCCTTCCTCCTCTCCTCTCCTCTCCCCTCCCTCCCTCCTCCTCTCCTCTCCTCTCCTCTCCTCTCCTCTCCTCTCCTCTCCTCTCCTCTCCACTCCTCTCCTCTCCTCTCCCTCCTCCCCTCTCTCCTCTCCTCTCCTCTCCTCTCCTCTCCTCTCCTCTCCTCTCCTCTCCTCTCCTCTCCTCTCTCCTCCTCTCCTCTCCTCTCCTCTCCTCTCCTCTCCTCTCCTCTCCTCTCCTCTCCTCTCCTCTCCTCTCCTCTCCTCTCCTCTCCTCTCCTCTCCTCTCCTCTCCTCCCAGTGGAGTGGTCTTGCTCTCCTCACTTGCGGATGATGTGGTTCGGAGGGCTGGAGCTGATGCAAAGTGACGTGTCTCCTCATCGCAGGAGTGGGGCTGAGGCCGAGCCTCACTTCCCCCGCACTGGGCTGTTTTTGTTCGTTGCAGCTCATGCGGATAATTTGCAGGGATGCAGTGGAGGGCTGTCACAAGGACTTGGCTCAAGGGGTGTGGGAAAATAGCAGAAGCGTCTTCCATGCTCAAACCCAGCCCTAATGATGAGCATTAAATATGAACATCTTCTTTGTGTAAGTGATGCATTAGGGGGCCGACGTGTCCCTCTCCTTGCTTTTAAGTTTTCTCTCTTTTGGACCTCTCTCCCCTCCTCGATTCATCGCAGCCTTGTCTCGCGTCTCGTTTGAGAATCAGTTGAATAATCCGACTGACAAGCAGCCTTTAGGTCATGGCATTTCTGTTCAGAAGATATTCTCAACCCTTTGTGAAAGCACAGCCCAAGCACAACGTGACTGAGCTAATGTTCCTCCAAATGTATCTGAAATAAAAGGCTACAGCAGTGGGCTCCGCACTCTTTAAAATCTCCTTTTGTAAAGCCTCGTTCCGTACTGCAGCCTGGGCTTTGTTAGAGGTCGTCGCTGCGACCATCCGTGATACAGGATCATGCAGAAACCTCTCTTATCAGAACCAGCAGCCGCTGTTCAGTGGAGAAAGTCTGCCCAGGATTGTTACAACGACAGCTGCAGATAAAGAAGAAAACACACCTCTCTCCCTTAAAATAGCCCTCCCTGGGTACCGGAGCAGAGGACGGAGCGACATTGTGAACGTTAACATCTGTGCAGAACCTCTGCAGCACCAAATGTCCCAACCCCAAGTTTGAGCAGACTCAGCCGTCGTCCTCTGAGGAGCAGCCATTTTGGACGGCTCTCCCGGCACAGATGTTGCATATTAAAATGTGGGGCTGCTTTAGCGGGGGAAGCGGCGCGGAGGTGGCGGGCACCTCTATGGGCCTCACCTGTGCCTTCATCCGAGGAGCCCGTCCAAGAGAGGCCACTGCCTAACCAACCAAAAACAAAGTCACATTCAAGAAAAGTCACCACGTCGCCTCTGCAGCCCTGGAGACTTTCCAGATTCTTTACAGGAATGATTGGATGCTAAATGCTAGAAAATGCTGCTGCTTTCTGAAGATCCAGATTAAACCGCCTCCTAGAGCTCCTGCAATGACTACATGACTGCAACAGAATCACAGACAAATCCTGACGTCTCACTGATAATGAAATTCAATTTGTCCACAAGATGGAGATATTCACCAGTTTAAAGCCGAGCTCGGTGGCCCAGACAGGCTGGGAGCCCGGGTGAATTTAAGGGAGACGCTGGGGGAGACAGACAGACACAGTACATGGCTGCATGTGACAGATTGTGTTTGGACGAGGCCGTGTGTGACGCCCGCATGTCGGAGCGTGCCTCTTTGTTTATGTGCAGAGTGGGTACGCTCGAAGAACGCGTGCGTGTGTGTTTTCCAGCCGTGCGCTGCCGTCTGGGTGAGGTGCTGAGGGGGCAAAGTGTGCTAACAGAGAGCTAGTGAGTGGTCCCTCTGCTTATTGGTGCAGGTCCCGGGGGAGTCCTGCAGCAGAGAGAGGTCAAAGCAGGTCGGCTGTCCTGTGTGTTACCCGGCCCCCGTGGCACACTGCATGCCAGGGAGGGTTCAGGTGTGTGTGTGTGTATGTGGACCTTTTGATTCAGCAGGCTGTAAGTAAAGAGACTAGGGGTCTGCTGCTCTTATGCAGGCGTCAGGCCGATGCTGCAGGAGGCCTGACCCAGACTGGGAGAGGCCTTTGTTCTATCTAACACCCCTTTGGAGCCTGTGGAGGGTTCTGCAAATACAGTCGCAGCTTAATACCCAATACGCCAGGAAAGGAAAGGAAATAAACCGTACAAACAATTCAAACCTGAAGGTCCTACGGGCTGAAGAAGCTCAGATTCGAGGGTTCACGGGGATTTATTGGTGTGACTCAAGCCTGGAGGCAGAGCATCAACTTTTATAATTAATTTGTTTGAAAGGAAACTCGGGTTAAACAAAAGTGGAGCTGCTTATTTTCATTCTTCATTCTTTGCGAGACATTCTTAAAAGGAAGAACTGCCGAAAACACATGGCCATCCTGCAGCAGGAGCTGGAGAGCGTTTCGGTGCATTTTGCTTTTTCCTTTTTTTTTTTACTTCATTCAGAACAGAAAGAACATTAAAAGCGAATGACCGAACATCAAAAACACCAATCAAATTCACTCTTGTCAGTGAACAGGGTCCTCGAAAACATCATTAAATCGGCTGGCTTGATCACTAAGAATATCTCTGCCAAAAACGAAAGGGCCGCGTCTCTCATGCAGCATAATGATGAAAACCCATGCCGCTGCGTGCTTTTTCATGCTGGGCGCAGTCATATATGCTGCTACTGTTGTTTTATGAGTCATTCCAGAATGCTAACCAGCTAATCTAGAGAATTATCCTAATCGCACCTCTACGAGCGCGCACACCTTCTCAATGGGTGCCATAATTAAGATGGTTTGGTTGCACGAAAGCGGCAGCAATGACTGCATTGTTTCAACAACAGTCCACCACAATAGGACACAACTGCCAAATGGTATCTTTGCAATGGCACCTGGTCCTCAATAGGCATTGTTTGGCTACCTTTTGTGCCCATGGAGTGTGACACATTGCCCTCAGGCATTGACCATCTGACCAGGGAGAGGGCTTAAATGCCAGGCTAATAATAGGAGAGCATAGCCAGACAAAGAAATTTTAGTAATTATGCCCCACTGTGGGACATGAGGGGTAAAAACTGAGAGAAAAATGGGTTTAGAGAGTAATGTTTCGATGAGGCTGTCGTAAGAGAAGAGTTGTCCTCACAGCCCAACATCTTTTTTCCTGATGAAAGATGATGACAGCCAAAACAATTAGTAAAAGGTTAGACTTAGAGGTCGGGATGGCAAGGACAGTCCAAGAGCTTGATCTGGAGACATGCATCCCTCGCTGATGTGGGAGACGGGGGTCCTTTTGGTCAGTCAGGCACAAGCACATCCAAATCAGGTTCGAGACCTGCGAGGCCATTTCCAGGATCGGGAGCCAAGGTCTTGGCAAGAGCCGGTCTCTCCGGGTTCCGCAGACCTGCCCTTGAACTCACTTCCCAGGGAATAGACTCATTCCTTCTTGAAAAGCGGAGAGGAGGAAGCTATTATCTGACACAGCCTGCGAGGAGACGCCGGACGATGATAGAGAACTCAGCCCGGAAAATGAGGCCGTAGGAGACCGCCGCACCAAAGTTTGTTTGCACAGTGACTTTCATATTGTTTGTGTTTGTGTGTGCCTGGATGTGCGTGCGCGCCCGCCTAATTTACAGTATGGGGGTGCATGCGAGCCCCACACTGCGAGCAAAGCAAGGATGCGATTTACATTTTTGTGCACATGTACAGGAGCAGCGACAAATAAATATCAGTGCCTAAAAATAAAATGACTTGAGAATTAATTAAAGTCAGAAAGTGTGCAGCAACAAACAGATGTGTCCTATTTAGGGCTAATATCAACTTTAGCTAACTAGTGGAGGGAACTTGTGATTGATGGCATCTGTCACTGCTACAGCTCCAACATGCCTTAATCCCATCCAGCGGTTGCGCAGCACCCAGATACACAATGCCTGATCTTTTATTCCTTTATTCAAATTCCATCGATTGAATGGAGTGATCAGAGGCGTTGCCCTCTCTGGAAGAGCTTAATCTCTCCCTGACACATGGAAGACTTGCTGGACTTTGATGATGCAGCCGCATATCCTTTTGGGCTTTAACAACTCGGCGTGCACCGCTACCTCCGTCAGCTGTCGGCAGAACAATCATTCAGTACAAAGCACTGTCAAGGCTTCAGCAAGCAGAAGCTTCACCCCGTCAGCCTCTAATTCACCCAGCCGCCCCCCACCCCCAGCCCGCGCTCCTCAACCGGCTGCAATGCACTGTGGGATTGGATAACCAAATCCCAGATGCAATTAGTGGTGCTTTCAGAGGCCGTGGTTTCAGCAATATGCTGGCATGCTCCATTGTGCCCCTGTGCTCTTGTTGCGTTCAAATTGGAGTTTCATCAGATCTTCTGCGCTAAAGACGCTTACAAAAAGCCAAAAAAATCGCGCTGGACCGGCTTTGTTTCGCCGCGAAACAGGAACAGTCCTGAGGATTTCTAACTGTTGTTTCTGTTGTTTCTTTGTTCTCGCTGAGGATAAAATAATTACCCCTTTCCCCACCGCTGCAGCGTGGAAGTTCATCTGAGCCCGCGCACAGATCCTCCACCAGCCTGTTTCCCCTTGTTCCGTGGATGCTTTTGGAGGATGGCGCCTCTGCGCCTCTGCAGCTCATGAGGTATCTTAAGACATTTGTCTTGAAAGAGTTAGTCGGGGGGCACAATGACGTTCGGTCGATACCGAAAAGAAGAGACGGTGATATATTTATTCCTCAAATAATCCTCAGGTCTGACTAGTTCTCCATTAAAATGATAGATTTGACTTGAGCAACACCCACACAGCGACGGATGTCAGAGCGGAAAAATGAGCCCGTGTTGTCGCAGCGGGGATAGAATGTCATCTGTGTATCAAATGTGATCATCTTCATGGGATCCCGGTACGTTTGGAGCGGCTGCTGGAGCCGCCTGACAGCCACACAAACCCCATCAGTCATCACGTGGCCCGGATCTACCTGCGAAATGACCATCCCCGTCAGAGCGGGCCTGTCAGCCGCCGCGCGTCAACAAGGGGGGCTGCTCGCGTGGTCAGAAGGCATCTCCGTAAACAACCAGACGGACCCTGGCATGTGTGCATATATTCACACATGCATGTGAAAATAGAAGAGGCTCTGAGAAAAAAAGGTCTGATATATTATAGAAGGTGGACACGATCAATAAATACGAGGGTTGAATACAGATCAAATAACATGCTAGCATCCACAGAGGGGGCCTTGCATTATAATTACTCCTAAGTGAACACAAACACAGCAGACTAATGTTCTTGTACTCTGTCGATGTTATGTTTGATTTTTTTAAACACTCCATTCTCTAAAAATACACACAGTCAAATCTATAAATCATTGACTGAGGATCTGAATTTCTTTTTTACAACACAGGAACTTATTGTAGGGTGTTTGTTTAATTTTCTGAAGGTATATCTTCTGGTGCATGGTAAAGGAGACATGGTTTACACGTGTATTGTCCATCCTGCCCTGCATCTAGGGAGCAACAAAGACCGCTCCTGCTCCCGCCCGCCTGGTAAAACTGCACACGCTTATTTTCCACTTTGCTGTGTGCATTTTGCACTTTTCTTTTTAACAATCCGCCGTTCTTCTTTGATCAAATAGGTTCCCTCCGTTGTGTCGGCTCACGCGAAACCTAAACCCATTCTCCGGTTGTGCGCTGTCTACTGGAGCCGGGGCGCTTTGCAAAATAAACCCGCTCCTTTTGACTGAATTAGGAGACAGAAAACTTTGCTGACTCGCTCCCATTGAAGAGAATTCCGCATTTGTGTGTCTGAATCGATACAATTAAAACCGCCTCTTTTTTTTCCCTTTTGCGTTAAGCTGTTCGCCTCCCTGGCTCAAAGTGGGGACCTCAGCAAAGTTGTTGTTTTCTCAGTCGGCACCATTTACCTCAATTCTATCATCACTGACAACCTGCTTGCCAACTTCAAGGCCGAGTGTGCATAAAACAAATCATTTCTGGGCGTCAGCAGATAATGTGGGGTGGTGATGCAAATCTGTTTACCACTTTGCTTCCAGTACATTAAAGGTGCTTTTGTGTTTCACACTTTGACGGCACGTCATAGAGCAAAGAATGTGTGTGTGTGGGGGGGGGGAGGAGGGGGTTGTGTGAGGGGGAGACACAGAATCTGAGAGGGTTGATTAAACAGCAGCTTGTTTCTGTGTGTTTGCTTTAACTGAGCACAGCTGGATTTTCTGGAAGCCTCAGCTTTGTTCACATGGCTTTTGAAGCCTCTAACATTATAATCACAGCGACGGGCTTTTTGCTTTAAAGGACCTGTGAAGTGGAGGCCTTATGTCACTTTTTAAACTTTAATGTCTGACTTTAAGGCCGCCGGGTTGAAAGTGAGCTCGCCGCGTCCCTTCCCGACTGTTTGTCTTCCAGAGGCTTAATTCGGCCCCGTGTTCAGCAGCCTCCTCTTTAATTATGATTAGGCTGATCACACTCCTCACCCTCCTCATCACTCAATTACAGCATGATATTGATTTGTTCCTTGAGAAACCATCAAGGATGCGCAGCCAGGAAATCACTGATATGCTCTCTAATATGATAAATGTGTTTTAATCTCACGTTATATTAAAATGCCATCATACGCCGCCATTAGTCACTAAATTAATGATCGGAATTAACCAGTTTGACATTTGGAATGAGAGCTGCGGCTGATCCCCCGTTGTTGGTCATTTTGCTCCAAAACTTTCTTCTTGTGTCTAATGAACTAATTTCTTTAAATGGGACTTAAGTTGAAACAACAATTTATCACCGGCTGTAACTCAGGTTTGTTTGGGATCCTTTGTTCCCAAATTATTTCATTAATTCTCCCCCGGGTCTACATAAGGTGTGTGTAGTGTCAGGGAGTGCACTATATTTAGATAGATAGCATCTGCAGTGGCGCCGGAACACATCATATAGATGGAGTGCTCGGGCTCGTTGGCCGGTGCGGCCACAGAACGTGAGCATGTGGCAGTGTCAGCAGCCTAGTGCGGCGTGGCCAGGTTCCTCGGGGCGAGGGCTGTGTTGTGCTCCATACGGAGGGCCTGTGCCGGGGAGCCCGGGGCCGTGCAGTCCCAGGTCAGCAGATGGGCCTGTGATTATTATTTCCAGGCCCGTCTTACCTGACCACTTCCTCACTCCATGAACAGCTGTTTCGCTCGCTTCACTGAGACGGCACACGAGCGGCCATTTTTCTTCCCTTCTTTGCTCTGTACACCGTATAAATCTTTGCTGTGACCCTGCTCCGGGCTCCATCCACCTGTGTCTTACCTCAGGCACGAGCTCCCCTCCGAGGATTGCTTGTTCTTTTTTTTTTTCAGCGATCTTTATGAACCCGGATAATAAATTAAATAAAATCCTCGGTACTGTTTACCTGATCTTCCTTTTTACGGCCAAAGCTGATGTTCCACCATCACTGTTTGATAATTATTGCTGCTGAAAGATAAATCAGACATTTTGAAAATGACCTGAAGGAAAAGTCTACATTAAACAACAGGAAAACCAAAAGAACATTTAGAATTGCTGTTATTTTCTTTGCTTTAGACATATACAAAAGATGATAAACCTTACAAACCTTACGCTCTTAATTTCTTTCAGATTTAGGAATCCCAGTTTGCAGATGATGCTGTGTTTGGATGAATAACCACCCATTCATCACACTGCAGGGAATATTGTCCTGTGCACCTGGTGTTCCGACTGTTTCTGTGTTCTGAAGACTGTAGGTACACACCATTTGTTCTCCATCCAACAGTGCTCATTAATGCACCATTAGAGGATTAGGAAAGTTTTGCACATGCTTAAAAAGATAATTACAGTTGTAACAACAGCTCCAAATGGTCAGTTTGTTAATTTTTTTTTTTTTTTTTTTTGCAACCTCTTGATATTGCGTAATATCGGATATAAAACAACTAGCCTTTGGTTGGAGAACTCATTGTCCAAAGGGATATTTCCTTGTGAGGGAGGCTTATTTTCACTGAGAACAAATGGTTTTATGAAGGAGTCTAACAGCAAACCAAAACAAACTGGGAGGGAAAACATTTAACCAGGAACACAAAGAGAAGAGCTGAAGCAGCTTTAAATCCCTCAAATCATTCAACATGGATCCGAGTGCCGAGTGAAGGAGCAGAGTCTGGCTTATTTATTGATGAAAATGAATGGCTGAGAGAAGGGCTTTCTTTAAAATGCACAAAACAAAACTCCTATTTCTTTTACAGCCAGCTGTATAAACCGGTGGAGGGGCAGGACTCGAACCCATGTGTCCAGTCTAATGGAAGAAGAAAACAGCTTTTGCTAAGAAGACAGGGGTACACCTGTAAGGTCATGTAGTTGGTTGTAAGGCCCCAGCAACTGAGCTGTTGATCAGACTCTTTCACTCAACGGGTACATTGAGATTCCCAGTCCCTCCTTCAAACCCCACAGTGTGCTCTCAAGGAAATGTGTGGAAATGAATTATGGAAATTTCTGATGGGAAACTTGGTGCATTAGTGTTTCATTTAGCTCGGCCGTGTCCTGAAGCGCTGCTCCTGCCGATGAGGGACAGAGCTGGAAATATAACTCTCTGTGGCTGGGAAGCCCACGGGGGGTGCATCTTCCAGTCAGGGCACGGGCCAGTCGATTTATCTGCCAGTGGCCTGGGCCTGTCTGATACAACCTCTCTCACAGGTGGATTTATCATCCTTGCCTGAAGCTGCGGGCCTGCTAACGTAGCGCGGGCCTTCATTTTTTATACAGGCTAAACGTGGCCCCCTCTGCCGACTCTCCTCGACCTCTGGAACACCAGATGCCCTCCTCTAGACTTGCTATACTTGTATCCGGGTTCATTTTGAAGGTAGTTAGAAGACTTTGAAAATAAGAAACATTTGTTTCCAGGTGTAAGAGATTATTATAAGAATAAGAAAGATTATTTAAATTAGTAATATATACAGAAACAAAAGGGCACAAGAGAAGAGAGCCAGTGAAATAAAGATGGAGATTTCTTCATGTGAAGCAGGAGGAGATTCTTGGTAAAGCTGTGTGTTCCAGCAGCACAGCAGAAGAGAGTCACGCCTGGATTAACATGTTGGACTGAACCCCAATGAGAACGCACAGAAAAAAAGCTGTGCTAGAAGGGGGAAAAAAGTTAAAATGTAACTGAACTAAAGGTCGTAGACGGATGAATATGAAAAAAATAAATATTAGTATTACTGCGAGTGTGCTTGGTTGAGGTAAACTCCACTGAGCACTTTTGTGTGTTTTTACTTGTTAATAATTAAATCTCAGCAAGAGAAGTGAAATGAAAATGACTGGAACTCCGCAACTGTCGTGTGAGATGTAACTGCTGATGACATCAGGCCTGGAACCAGGCAATTTGTATTTGTGTTCCCTGTTCCAGTACGTCTCCGTGGCTGTGAGTGGAAGGCACACCAAATTAAATCAATCACTTTGCATTCGGCAGATTCTGCGTCATTTCAGTTTGTGTCTCAAACCCTACGACCCATCAACATGATGCCCAGAATCCCCAGAATAATCAAAATGTTGGGTTAAGACCAATGTTTCCTCAATGGAGACCAACTGCAGCACAATTACTGAAGAGGTTTCTGAGACGGAGCAGCGAAACGTGCTTCCTGCTACTGGAGCTGCAGACATTTATACCTCCGCCACCCCCTCAACCAGCCCCTGCTGTGCTCAAATCCAACAACCACCTTCAGCTTTGGCAGAGGATACAGTGGGTGCACCCCCCCTGGGAGCAGCTCCATACAGGTAAATCTATTCATGGAACCTGGTAAGACCCCGGTAAATCATCTTTATAGTCTGGTAGTGTTTCTCTGTGTGCTTGAGTCTATGTTTCAGACGTTTTTCGAGGCAATAATGATTCACACGTGTTGTACGTGGGTGCTAGATTTAATTGTGGAATTTAAATGTTTCATTAATAAGCCACAGCTTTTAATAGTAACACTCCTGAGCCAGCTGCTAGCATGATTCTAAATCTTGTTACTACACTTGTGTCACTGCAGCTGGTTTCTCTAATCACCTGTTTCCGACGATCCCGGGGGAGTAGGTAGCGTGTTTGCTCTGTGCGTTTGAGATTTCTTCCAAACTTTTGGAGAGTTTGGTTAGAGGTAAAGTTTTCTGCAGTCCTGCTTGCATAAACGTTTTTAATCTATTGTCACGTGCAGGCAGAGAAAAGCTAAGCCTTTGAGTTGTTTTTGTCTTTTATCCAGACAGCAGTCAAAAGTTTATCCTTTTTTTCTGCCTAAACTCTTTCTTTTTCATAAAGAAGAGAAGCAAATCTTTGAATCTTGGAAAGGATGAACTCATTGTTAATATTGCCTGTAATTCATTTATTTTTTAGATGGTGTTAACTTCATTTTAGTCTGCTACTAAAGTGAAGCAAACACAGTGAAGAAGGGGAAGATGAAGAGTGATTCCATGCTCAGTTTTACTCCATCCGGTCAGCTTCATACAATAATGCATGAGCATGTACCCAGAGATGTCAAATTTGTGTTTACATTCAATATGAAGAAAACTGATGGAGTCATTTTTGGAGTCTTTACTGTTTTGCCGTCTTGTTGAAGGTATTTACCGATGTTCAATATATGCCTAATGAAATGAAATATATATGTTGAGATTCTGCAATCAATTGCCGTACTATTAACTTGTTTTTCCAAAGCTTTACGGCAAGGCCGTGAGACAAAACGGAACCTTAACCTTGCTCATGTTAATAAGTCTTTGTTGGAGAATGCATATTGGCTGTGTTCTCAGAAAACAGCACATCGATTTGGTGGCAGAAACAGGCTGTTTTTAGAAACACACTGTAGGGGCCAATCAGTCTTCATATACTGTAGGTAAGAGAAGCGGCCACCAGCGAGTCCCAGCAGTGATGGCGTTGGCACTTCCCCGTCCTTCACACCAGCCTTTAGTGTGTTTGTACCTGGCAAATGCTGCACAGGCTCACCAGTGAAGATTTATACCCACTGGATGACCTAGTTGAGTTTGCATCTGTATTAGTGAGGGAAGGGCTTGGTTGTGGGGGAGAGAAAGGTCACAGGGATCCCAGGTCTTTCGCTGATGCATCATGTTGATGGAGATGGCTAATTTAGCGAGCAACAGTTGTCCTGTTGGCCACTGTTTGGAAACGCCCCCCCCCCCCCCCCCATCCTCCAGAAAGGTTTACAACACACGTTCTAAAACACAATCCGCTTAACCTGCTTCAGAAATCATAGATGACTTTACTCCATCTTACCCTCAAGCTCACTCAAAAGCAAGAAAAATTAGCGTTGATGTTAGCAATTACAGCTAATGTCAACAAAAGTACACCCAGGATCATAAATTTATTCACAATGAATGTTGTTTTTGTATCAATATGTTAAAACACTTTTATGTTATGTTACACTCACATCTAGTCAGCTCCTACATGAAGAAGAAAGAGAAAAATATATAGGATTTCTTTATCACGTCACATACGTCGGCCTTTGATTCTCAACGCAGCCCGTGAATTTTTGATCTCGATGAGAATTTCAAATGAACTTCTGCGGACATCAAAATTGTTTGCCTAAAGAACAGCTTAAAGTCTGGGTTCATAATGATGCCCGGCAACAGATGGCGAGAGGAAAAATAACCTTTAAATAATCCATCAAGCGTGATGAAAGGTCTTTGAATTCCTGTAGCATGTCATGGGCCCGAGCCTCAAATATTCTGGCCATGTCTTGACTGTCAGTCTTCCTCATTGCAATTACATCTGAGAAATTTGCTGAATTTATAATGACGGACGTGCTGTATCTGGATTTTATGCAGAAATAGAATTTCCCCCTCCCCATGAAATGTAAATGTAGCCTAACATGCTGGATGGTGCACCACAGAGAAACTGCAGAGCCCTGGTATGTTTGGCTTTACCGAGAACCAATTCACCATCAGTTTTTCAAATATTTTGTATTTAAATAAGTTTCTCAAAGCAGGTAATGACATAATGCTAAACATATTAAATTAATGGCTCAAAATATGGCCTCAATTACTGAGAAAAAACAATATTTGAATTTGCAACTGTAGTGAAATTCAGCCAATTCAGCGTATCTGAATCAGCATTTGATCTTTTTGAGCTTTATGCTATTAACAACAGCAAACATTCAACCAATGCATTTTCACGCCAGTCCTTATTATTTTGTGTGGCCTGAACATTTAAACATCACAGGTTAATTATCTGACATTAGACCTAAACTAATTAAAGCTGTGAAGAAAGAAACATTAGGGAGGAGTGCGTCAGCTAGTTTGCCTAACGGAATAGCCGTCCCTCTGCATGGTGGTGGTGGTGGTGGGGGGGTAATATATTCAGTGTATTTGTGGTCATGCTCTTCAGTTTTTTATCACCCAGAGAGGAGCAGTAAATCACCTCACTGGGGGAATAAGTCACAGGAAAGGAGGGGGACAAAAAAGGAAACAGCTACTGGATCTAATGAATTCCTGGGAGAATAAACACGGCTTTGAATAAAGCCCTAATCACGAATTAAGTGGTTGTTGCCGTCGTACCTTCACAGAACATACCCGCAGACTCGGGACTGCGTGTTCAAATTATTTCCTCAGCTCTGGCAACAATGAAATAAAGATAAGAGTTAAGCTACCCAGTCCTCAGCCGGTTGGTATTCCGCGATAGGGCAGGGCTCATTTTCAAACTAATCCCTTGTTTCGATCCCGGCTTCATTTGCTCCGCACCGGCCGCGTCTTCAAGGGTCGGACTGGAATGACATCGACACAGGCCGTGCTCGAGGAAGGTCATCTCTGACTTCCTCCCAGGTCAGACCTTCCAAATATGCTCTGTGATTTGGATAAACTACGCCCCCGTTTCATCAGGTTTTCTTTATTCCAGGCCGACATTGGTGCGCAGAGTTGCATCACTGACCGAGCTAGAGAGCGATGGATGTAGCAAAGTTCTTATTTTTGGGAGGGGAGATAATCCCAGTGAGCCTTCTTTCAAGGAGTTCTTACACCAGGAAGGTGGAGAGGGCAGATTTTAATCAATACAGGAAAACAAGGAGCTCAGGGGACGCGAGGAGACTACTAGTCAGGATGAAGATTAAACACCTCTGTCTGAAACACGCTCAGCCCGTGTCAGAAAGCCCGGGCAACTTCAAATCCATCTATCAAAACGGTATCAAACTGTGTTTTTCTAACAAAGCAATGTTATGTGACATGTATTCTCCCCTACAGCTGTAGGTGAGCGAGCGGATCATAAATCATAGCAGACAAAACTCAGCTTGACCTCTAAACGGTTGCGTACCGGGCTGTTCTGATTCAGCGTGTATGTCTTTGGGCCTTGGTAGATCCACTTACTTTCTTTTGCGACTGGAACGGTGTAAACTTAATCCCAGGGGGATGATTCCATCGGCTCCTGCTAACCACATGGTTATGGAAGTATGAGGTTCATCCGGTGGGCTGAACCTTTTTCTATATTCAAATGAGCTCATCTGTTTGTCATGTGTCATCCCCTTAGAGCAGCACAGGCCTTGATTGTGAGTTACATGCGAAAAATACTCATCTGGCTGTGGAAAAACAGCGTTCTGGGTCTCCTCAGATGCAGCGATGGCGGCCGCCGTTAGAGGAGGAACGCTGTTTTTCTTTTGTGTTAATTAGACACTCCCAGTCATGTTGGCTGCGAGGCTGCTATCGCTGCGAAATAACATTATTAATCATTATGATTAAAAGGCCTGTGTGATATGGCCACACTCAGTCGTGGGACACCCCCCAGCTCTCTAAAATCCCCCCTTCTTTGTTTTTTTTCTACCTCCCCAGTCTGGGGGAGAAGAAGGAATGATAGTTGCCTGAAGTGGCCGCGCTGCGATCGCGCCACTTTGACTCATTTAAACAGATGAAAGAACACTTCTGCCGCATTTGAAGCCGCAGACACCGTCGCCGAACAACACGAGTTGTCCGCAGCTGACGCCGGAGCGCGTTTTGAGCCGCGCGAGGGGCAAATGCAGCACAGTGAGAGAAACTAATGCTGTCACAGAGCCATGCTATTCTGAGAAGAAGGCCTGACTCTTCTCTGCAGGTCACTGTCAGAGGGCCCTGGCTGAATAATTGATCAATGAATGTGCAATGAAAACAGAAACACAGCTTAGCACTATACAGTATTTCCCCTCTCCCCCTGTAATGTGCATTGAATCCCACAGATCCATCAGCTACATGCAAAGCTCCACTGAGCTGAAAGGCCTCCAAGTTCACTTCAATTATTCAGCATCCCTCCAAGATTATGAATTATTGAGCTAAAAGTATGTTCCTTATACGGCCATGCGCTGTAGCTTGCTGTAGACAGCGCCCACTCTGATGTGTGGAAGATCCGTGTTTATGTAAAACAGCGAGCAGACAGAAATTAATAAAGCATTGGAAGCTACTGATGTAGATAATAGCTGAAATGACATATTTAACTGGATGAAATAAAGAGAGAGGAAGAAAAAAGAGGAAGGGGGCTGCTTCCTACAGTTCAGCCTCGCATTTTAGAAAGTGGTGAGCAGAATCCCGATCCTCTAAGTATAGTATTAATTGTTTCCTTCACACCTTGGCATAGATCCGGGCAAGTGAATTCTCTTCGGGGGCCGACGGGGAAGTTGTGTACTTTTAGCCGCCATCTGCTGACAGCCCGAACCGCCAGCTTCAGCCCAATCAGCCTCTCTGATGGTATGAAATTTGCCCAGGCCTCTGATGATGAGTTCGGGTTTGCTTTTCTTGGCCTGAGCGGAGGAGGAAACAGATGATACAATTAATTATCAATAGGTCCCTGAGTAAATCAAAGCCATTTTGGCAGCCTATGACAAAAAAAAGAAGGAAAAAAATCTGTGAACTGCCTGGGAGTCTTTGCCATCTCTTCATTGCCCATTCTCAACAACTGCTCTCTGGCCGCCTGCCTCCGGTACGATCCACAAGGTGTTTGAATAGATTGTTCAAATATTTTTACTGTTGATTCATTGTCTCTGGTTTAGAAAACTGAGGTGTTCTCTGTGGAAGAACAAGAGAACCGCTCTTGTGAGTGGCTGCATCCCTCCTGGATGTAATGGGCATCGACTGTGGCCGAGGTGGGGAAGGTGACGGTGGCTCGATATCTGCGTCCCCACACTGGCCACTGCATTCCCGTTTGCTTTGAGCTACTTCTTCTCATTGTGGAGTAAACAGTGGGGACAGGCCTTGACTGTTGCTACACTGGGGAGTCGCAATAATGGAAGGGAGACCCTCTAGGGTTCTGCTCACCAACCATCTTAACCGACTAAGTCACTCCAATCATTATGGCGCAGGCCTTTTATTGCAAATTAGAACCATCCAGGGAGTGTTTGACTCCAGAGGTCATGAAATGGCTTCAGCCGTCCAAAGCAAAAGCCAATGAAATAGTGTTTTTGCTGGCCCGAGAACTGCGGATGGACGAACTGTGGATTTTAAAACTGCTAAGGAAAACATGTTCACGGTGTTCTTAAACACGAGGGAAGCGTTCACCTTTGCCTCCGTCAGCGGCCGTTATTGTGCTTTTATTGTGAAACAAATCTCATGACAATGATGGGAGCTGACACAGCAAACGACAAGCAGATGTTTAAAAGAGCTGCATGCGCACGTATATACGTGTTTATGCGCGTGTGTGTTTAACCCCGCGGTGTAAGATAACAACATGGCTGACTGGTGAGCAAGTAGCCGTTACATAGATGGAGATGGTGTTTTTGTGGGCTTCCCTGCTGCGTGCTGGAAAAGCAACACATGTGATAGTGATGGAGTGTGTGCAGTCCTTCATCCTTATATTAGGGACTCAGGGGGGAGGAGTGGGGTGAGCTCTCTGGGGTAAGAGAGGCTCATTAGGCAGCCACTGGCTCCCCATATCCCAGCTGGGTCTGAGTGCCAGCAGATTGGGCAGCCATCTCTCTCTTCATCTCTCCTCTTTCCCCCCTCACAAATCACACAGACTGAACTGCCTTCTTTTCCCCCATCACAAATGATGCGTTGAATTATATTGGCTGTGTTGATACCACGTGAAACTTAAATGCGTTAATATTGCAGGTTAAAGTCAGAGAGATAAATTTGTTTTAGATTGCTTTTGGTTGCTTTTACATGCACCATTAGGATGTGTTCAATGCTGGAGGGGGAGTCAGAGTGATTTCACAAGAAACGACGAGAAACTGCCTCGTTAGTGCACTGATCAGCCAGGATTCCTGCCATTATGTCCTGGTAATTATACACTCAGTTAGAAGCCTGCAGGTGTTTGTAGCCTTAAAGCTAATGCTCCCAACTGATGCCTCTGCTATTGCAGCTTCAGAATGGTCACGCTTTGCATCTGTCCTTCATCTCTGAGGCTCGACTCCATGGCAATGCCACCATCCATTTGAAGTGTCCTTAGAGCAAATGCCTGACTCTCTACCAAACCCAGGACCCCCTGTGCCGTCACCGCTGTGTACAGAGGAGGAGGAAAAGCACATAGATGTACTACTCATATCACAAGACAATACCATTTAATCTGATTGAATAGATCAGTAAAAACCTAAACTTATTTCATTTGCAGCCTTCAAAGAGCCTTAACCAGGAATTGATGCTTTACGCATCGACAGCAATGCTCGAGGGGGTCTGCTCAAATTACTACCTTCCAATTTCCAAGGCTGCGGACACCCTGTTTTTTACATTTTGGCTGCTAAGCAGGAGAGTCAAATTGGAATTCTATTAAGAAGTCATGCCCAGCAGCAAATAATGCCAAATGGGCACAGAGCAATGAGAAAGAGGAGCCATTATGGAGCAAAAATATTAAAGCTCTGCTGGTCTATTTGCTGAAGATAAACTTAGCATATGTCTCCCAGTGCTGTCTGGCCAGGGCCCGCAACAATGAAGACGTCTCTTTTGGAAGTTGATTAAAAAGGCACGTTAAGATCAAAGTCAAACGGCTCCCAAGCACCACAGATATGATGAAATCTTCTGCAGCGAGGAGGAATAATGCATTTCTTTGATAATAGCTGTGCTACACGGAACAATGCTTCGTGTGTTTCAGCAGTTTTATAATTAACAAGGCACTGGGATGGAAATGAGGCTGGTTGTTGCACAGGGAGCATACCAGACTATCTGAGAGTGTTTTATAGGCGTTGCGCTGGGCACTGAGATACTGAGAAGTCATCATATTACCACCTGCAAGATGATGCCTAAGCATCCCGATGTGTCTGTTATGGTCCCTATATGCAGCGCTGATTTGTCGATTTCTCGTTGAAAGCTGTTTTGCTCCTGACAGTTCATCAGGTTCTCATCTCCGAGCTGGGGATGAGCCATCATCAAACCACATCAGCCATGGAGAGGCAATCACAGCTGGGCCTTTTTTAGTCATGGTGTGTTCTCCCAATGACAGGCCCACTGGCTGTGTTCGCTCTGGGTGCGTTTGTCGCCCGTCCTTCGCCGCGATACCCGTGCACAGATAGAGACGGGCGGAGACAGGGGGAGAGTCCAACACGTCAGGCTCGTTCATCTGTAACAGTAACCAAGCAGTGTAACGCACCGGCACGCCACTATCGGCGTGCACCACACTGAGAGATATACCTGAGGACTGTCACATTCTCTGCAGAGCAGAGCCTCACCGGGACTCACAGATGGCTTATTCTCAGCAGATGCAGGCCGGTCTATCATTCCCCTGTCACGGAGACGCTCTACACTAACAGTTTATTGTCCCGCAGTTCTGGTCAATCATGTAGAGAACAGAGCAAGATGCAGCAAGGCTCATGGCTAAATAGAGGAAGCAGAAAACAATTCATACTGAGTATGAAGCATATATGAGCATATAGTAAAGTATTTCTCTCCCTTGGTGTTTACATTTCTCTATTATCACGTTTACGAACTGTCACCTGTTTAATGCTACGTTCTTTGCTGCACTCCTTATTAAGTATATGTGTAAATACATGTTTTTGTCATCTGATATCACCTTATCACATAGCACACATAGCTCATCCTAGCAAAATCACTGATAATTAAAACATGCTGGTTAAATATTGCAATCATCTAACAAAACTCAGTCCTGCAGACTCTGTGGTGCAGCTTTTTTTTATGATAACCACCAGTTTTATCGCTTCTTTTCACTTCAACAGATGAATACCAGACTCAAATACAAACACTGTTGCTGGCGGCTGCATCTCTTTTACGCTGGCAGACCATTCTATCTGGGGCACTCGGGGTGAAAGTAAAAATTCTTCCAACAGGCGTATTCAAGGAAACAGGAATACGTGTTTACAGCCTGCCAAAGGTGTGAATAAACTGCTAAAGTCACAGTAGATTTACAGCAGAGTGGTTGATTGCCAGTTTCCCCCATATTCCTGTCAATTTCTGCTCTCCAGGTGTGCTCCTTACATTACCCGTGTCTATATACTCAGGGTAATTCACCTGTTCTGGAAGAGGGAGGGGGAAGAAATTAGGAGGTTACACAGACTGGATCAAAACCCTCGTGGTGCCTTTGGGGGGAGTTTGGGTTGGTATCAAAAATGTATTAGAGTCTGTTTTATTGATGGTTGCTCTAAATTGTAATTTTGCCTTGTGAAGTATTAAGAATCCCATCATGGAGGCTTTCTGACTGAAGTTTGGAAGCTGTTCCTAATTCCAAAAACAGGCACATTAGGTGGACTGAATGTCTGCTGGAATAGAATCCAGCACTCCCACAGATCACTGAATGAGCAGCACTTAACAGAAGATGGACCGATGAACATTTTAACAGAAACTAATCAGTCCCCAAGGCTCTGAAACAACTTCAAGAAAACGTAAACATGCCATTTAATTGGGCGCTTACAGCAAGAAGAGTTTTTATTACAGTTGCACCTGAAATATATGAAATACACCAATTTAATGAAAAATGGAGGCTTTAAAAAGGATCTTCAGGGAATATTTAAAGACAGACATGACAAACTGTGTTCAAAAAGTCTTTTATCATGGTGAAGGAGACAATAGATAGTTTAGTCTAACACTTAGCAATTGTAAGAGGAGGTAGACATATGCAGTCATTTAGTTTTCACACCAGATTATTGAACAAAATTACCTTGAGAGCTCCTTGAGAACCACTTACAGCCATTTCTTTGGTTGCATTAGTACCTCCAGATGGCCATGTGAGGTGACTTTAGGCGCTAACATCTTATGTTGTGATTGCAAATTCAGCCATGTAGGCTGCGAGTGTGCTTTTAAGTACCACAGGTTTGTTCTGTGCAAAATCACTGAGAAATAAATATGTGAATCCGTACGACTCCTTTGACCTGATAACTGAAGTAACAAAACAAGAGATTTCAGCATTTAATTTTTTTTAAACTACAATTCTTCTTTTGTCCTTTTAAGGCACTTCGGGTTATTGAATCTAGCCAATTATACTTCAATTATGTATAAATTTCAATTCTTGAATCTTTAAAAAAGACCAAAAATGAATATAAGGGTGAAATGCAGTGGAGCTTTTCCATTTTTAACACCCTTCTAAAAAAGCCATATTCAGCCGGTCAGTTGTTTGGTCAGATCACCTCCACTCGTTCTCATTCTGCCTCTCAACTCATAAAAGCCTGCAGAGGCAGCCGAGCAAACTTGGACACTAAATATGAGCATTTTCAGAGCGCAGAGTTGGTTCTGGAGTTCCACTTTCAGAAGCCACCCATTACTTGTGGAGTGACTTCTCCGCGCTGCTACCTGGGCTCCGAGTTTATTTTTAACCCTCCCTATGTCCCTCCTCATCCTTTAGCAGCTTCAGGAGATGGCGTTAGTTTGGCTTCATCTCTGACAAAAGATAAATGAGCTCTGGGTCTGTGGTGATCCACTATGGCTGCCAGGGGGTTCCAAAATAGCAAACTATTTTTCATATGGAGCAAAGTGATATGGAGTACGATGCGACGTTTACCATATTGTAGCATGTGGGGATGCATTTGATTCCTTTCCCTTACTTTTGCTTTAAACTTTCTTCTTATACTGGAGGAGGTGGACTGTGAAATGCGGCCATGAAAATTCACCATTGGAACAAATTGTGTTTTTGATATTTAGAAAGGCACCCTCTCCTGTCCTTTCTGCAGTCCTGTGATCACTTCTTGTTCTGAAGCATGTAACAGTATTCTTCAGTGTCGTTGGACTGATAGAATCTCAGAATTGGTCACTAATTGTCTCCTCGCCAGAGAAAACAATGGGGAAAAAAATCCAAATCTTCTGTGTCAACAGGAGATCCAGCAGCATGCTCTATCAGCCGCAAGAAACTTTCATTTAAATGAGGAGCTACAGAGCAGGCGAGGCACTTTGAAGAGATGTGCTTGGCACAAACAAGAGCAGCAGCCTCTCCTGTGTTTTTAACAGCCGCAACATCGCTGACACCTGATGGGTGATCAAACGCGAGCCATCTCTCACCAAATCCTCACGGGGCCTCATCTTTGTACTCCTCTCTCTGCACGCGAAACCTGCAGACCACGCTGCCGGGACACCCCTCCACTCAATAGCGACTAAAGGCTCGATCACCTGACTGGATGCATTGCGTTTGTAAAGGTAAATGCATTTGTTCTTTTCGCAGCATTTGCACTCAGAATACAAACCTGTCAGTGCTTTGGGAGTAATGCCACCCACAATCTTTGAAGTGCCACCACAGGCTTTTTTTTTTTTTTTTTTCCTTCAGCGATATTCTAAAGGCATGAGTTTCTGGCTAAATCCCCTCTGTGCAGAAACAAATGAAGCCTCGGGGAGACAGGGAGGGTTTGTGAGATGAACTCTTATTGGGGCTCATGGAGAGGTCAGAGGGGGGGCTCACATTTTGGAGCTGCATTAGCATGAGTGTCACAGGAGGAGACGATCAGAGAGAGGCGGACTGGCCACACAGGAGATGTGCTCTGTGAGAACCTTTCCGTGTCACTGTGGTGAGATGATTTATGATTTATTTTCCAATAAGTCCCAGTCTGCCTCATGCACTGGGCCTCCTTATCGTCAAATGCCAAGGACTGCCATCCCTCTACACCTTCCACAGTGGAAGGTTCTCGGGTGCTTCTGTTCCTTTCTAATCCTAATCGAACCTGAGCAGTTAATGTCTCCTTATTTGGACATCTGTACTGTATGTCTGCTAATTGGAACAAGGGAAAGGATGGCGGAGAGAGTAAAAACCTGTGAATGACAGAGCTGCAGTGGTGTTGGATGGAATAGTGGGCCTGGCAGGCGCTACACACCTGGGCCTCCAGGCAGATGGTGTGGGTTGAGGGTTATGTAACACAGGGTTAAGCCATATGGCTCCCAACCACACAAAACCTTTAGGAAACCCAATGTTGGCCTCCAATTGTGGTCCACATGAGACCATAGGGCAAATGTGTTTGCCCCCTGATCCCGGGCCAGATGTTTGGTGTGTTTTTCCTAGTGTTTCTGCTGTGAGTGCTGGCAGCAAACCAGAGACAATCCTCACACTGAGGTGTTCAATCAAAGCAGCAATCATGAATGAAAGACACTGTCAAAGTGTCCAGGGGGCTCTCAGGTCATACGTGATCAAAACCATAAATGTCACAATTTCAACAACTGTACGACAGCTCCGCTGATCATAAACTTAAGGTTGTATAAATAATTCTGAAATCCTGAAAGGAAAAAATCCAGAAGGGGAGCAGAGATCGTGAAGACGATTCAAGACAAGTCCAGATCATTTACACCCTCTGGATCTTCGAGGTGAGCGAGCAAGTGGACGTCTTTCTAAAATTCAAAATAATGCAACATGATGCAGGGCTGCATTAAGGGCTGTTGAACGTGTTGCCTGATGACTCTTTATGGTGATAGATTAGCAATAGTTAGCTAGGCTAATAAATTCATTCAAGAGCCAATGAACACATTCAAGAAGTTTGATACTGAATTTATGCCATGTCATTTTTTTTCACTCGAAAAATACATTTAGATAGATTTCCTCATTGTGCAACGCACCTTTTTTTTGAGTGACATTTAAAGATTTTAGCAGAGTTGTAATACAGGGATGAAGATTAGCGAGCAGGAATGGGAAGCAATAAACGCTGCAGCAGAAGAGGAGAGTGTGATTCTTCACCGTGTTAATCACAGCGGAGCCGCCCTGTCGTGTTGACCAAACAATAACACGGGGATGCTAATGGCACTGCCAGCCATGACTAAGAGTGCGCTCCCAGTGATTGATAGTCAGA
This sequence comes from Takifugu rubripes, assembly GCF_901000725.2. Lineage (NCBI taxonomy): Eukaryota > Metazoa > Chordata > Actinopteri > Tetraodontiformes > Tetraodontidae > Takifugu > Takifugu rubripes. Next base: position 9,660,471 of record NC_042293.1, read on the forward strand.
ACGATATCAAGGTGACTTTCAGGCGGCTTCATCGGTTTGTTTGGTTTGATCGATAATAACGGCGCATCATAACGTGGACGTGCCCGCCTCGCTGATTCATTCATCAGCTCCTGTTTGTTATGTTACACGTTCTAATTTTAGAGGAGCGCCGGAGCGACGAGAACGACACACAAAAGCACATTAGAGACTTTATTATCTCGGGAATGAAAAGGCCGCAAAGATATTTGTCCACACAAAGCAAGGACGCGTGAACGTGTCAGTGGGGCTGCAGCAGACAAGAACAGACAAGCCTGTCCATTTGGACACTGGCTGTGCATGTCCAGCCAATGCAGTGTGCCCACAGGCAGCAGCCACATCACACAGAGGGCCCCATGTGCTCCATCACAAATGAAAGATCAAACCTCGCTGCTTATCCCAGACTTTCAAACTGTTAATCACATCAGACGTAATGGTCCACTTAAAATGTGCACCTTTTTTTGTTCATGTCACACATGGCTTTGCGCTTCCATAGCATTTGTTTTATGTGCCACATGTTCTGCTGCATGTTGTACATTTTAGCGACATAAGCAATAAAACATTATGCTTTTGAGGCGGGTTCAACAATGTTCTCATAACATCAGATTTGAAAAGGCAGTTCATGGCAACAAATTGCTCAACAGCAGAGACTCACCTCTCTGAGCGGCTTTGGTGAACCCAGGGGGAAGGTGATGGATTTTTTCTCTAACCTACCCTGAGAGCAGTGAACAGAACAGATGCTGGAGAAAGATTCTGGACACCACGAGAAGAGTACTCTGGGTATGTGTGTGTTCTCACAATTACCATCTACCAGGGACTAAAAATCTCACTTTACTAGCAAATTCAGGCCATGTTTGCAAGTGGGGACATTGTGACGGATCCCACAAAGGACTGTGAATGCTTAGCCATGGTATTAAGGTGGGTGTTATAAGTGCTAGACTGGGGGTTAATCGGGATGGTTAGGGTAAGCAGCTGGGTAGTGTATTATGTTTATGAAAGTCCCTATAAAGGTACAAATGTGAGGATGTGTGTAGTCTAGTTTCTTATGAAAGACTTGGAAATACTGTAATAAAGAAAATATCATTGATGGCCAGATGAAAAAACTTTTTTTTAAAAACATAAGAGAAAACTGGTGGACCTTCCTTTTCAGCCTTTAATAAACAAACCCTTCAAACCAAAATCTTGTTCCCCCTAATCAGAATGATTGATGGCGAACGCTTACTTTGCGAGACACAATCATACGACAGGTAGTTTTTCTCGCAACCATCCATCTTGTTATTTCAACTCGTGAATAATCGCCATTGAAATGTTGTTCTGTTCTGCTGAATTACAAAATTGCTTCCTCGCCTTGGCTTGGAGTTGAAGTGAGCTTGATTAACTCACCCTGTCCTGCTTGAATTCTTTTTGGAAAAACACTCCACGCTGCTATTCATTCCCAGCATCTTCCCCCCATTCCCTGGCTCTGTTAATGCAGGCATTGTTTATTATGAAAAGGTCATTAGAGTAGTGAAGAGAAGTGGGCTGTGTAGAGATGATTTGATTGAGGTAGTGGAGGTATCTTTGGCACAGTGAGTTATGGATGCCCAACAGAGAGGAGCCTCTTCATTAGCGCAGTGATTAAAATTGATGGGAACCTACGGAGCAGCAGCCTCCTCTGGACTCCCTGGAGCACAGCTTTCGTTCGGCGCTCATTTATTTGGGACTTTGTGTTGATCAATAAAAGGTGCTTGTTATGGGGTCTGGCTGGGGAGAAAAACACACATCGGAGGAAAAAAGAGGCTTGTTTTGTTGTTGAAGACAAATGCTACTCCGAACAATCCTGGCTATAGAAAACTGCGGGGAAAATGACAGCTGCCTCTCCGAGCATTTTTCTTAGCCGTTTGTCTGGATTAGAGCTGCTGGTCTGTAGACTGATGTATGGGCTCTGGTCACAAAAAAAGGAGCTGCAAGTTTGCCAACAAGTGACATTAAAAGTAAGTCATAAAGACACAAAATAAGACATTTTAGAAAGCAATGGTCTGGGTCCAAAAACATGCTCAGCATCAGGTGACATCAGGTTCATTGGAGACTCTAAACTACCTCAAGGTCTGAGTGTGTGATGGTGGACGGTGTGTGTATGTCCCCGTGATATTCTGCTCCTCAGCTGACCTTGATAAGAAATAACTGGCAGCTGTAGCTTCTTCTTTAACATTGCTTAAGATTCAAATGAAAAAACTGAGCTGTTCCCACCAAAATATAATACAACACATTTTGGATGTTGCTGTCTTGGACCATAGTGAAATAAATATTGACCTTATTTCTTTTCCAAAATTAAAATTATGCCACATGGATTCAGCATATTATTTAGGTTTGTACAGTTTGGTTTTCTGAAATGATACCCTTGAAACCAGAGCCGCAATATTTAATAAGTGTGTACTGGACCAAAGCCAAATAATGGGCAGGAATGTTGAACAGAGTCTAGACTCTCTTTGTCTGTGTCCAACTTGGCTCATTAGAGTAGAGCTGTGCACCTCACGGACCATCACTCCCCAGTGCCACGGAGGGCCCAGCCTAAACAAACAAGGATGATATGAATCACATGTCAGCTGATCGCAAGAAATGAGAGATGCAGACCCAAAACACTGTCCCAGCTCCACAATATATATGTGAGCTCCATCTTAGATTCAGTGGCAGATTATTTAGATTAAAATTTCTTATCAGCCCTTGGACCCTCCTGTTATCTGATTAATTACAGTTTTAGAAGAACTCATTTTGATTCTTATTAGTAATGCACCCATCTGATACACTGAGTCCTTATCTACACCAGGAGCGACCTCATGAAATTGGTCAGATGAAAATTTAACATGCTGAATTTATATAAATATAGCGTACTTCCTTAAAGCAACATGTCTTTCTAAATTCAAGATTTTCATGTTTTTTATACCTACATCTCATCAATCAAGACAGTTTCTAAGTGCTTTACAGAGACCCAGATGCTGACAATCGAACAAGCGACGGTGCCAGGAGAAACTTTCTTATAACAGGGAGAAACCTTGAGCAGCTCCAGGCTCACATGGGGGACAAATCCGACTCCGAACAACCCTGGCTACAACATTTGTTGTGTTAAGGAGAGGATCAACCTCTTGTTAAAGAGAGCGTGTAACTGACTCAATAAGCAAGAATATTATAGTGGGTTTGGACCCCCACTGAGAGAACAATATTGAAATATGAAATATTTAAGAAGATCCCAGATTCATATTCAGATATAGATATTCATTTGTCAGTGTTGGCGCTGTTATTTAAGAAGAAGAATTCCTCTATCAATTGTCTGTTGTTACTCACTGCTGCTACTGGTTCAGTTGTTTGGCTATTCAAACTTGCCCATTACACAAAATAAAAGTAACCTTAACCATGACCTGTCTGTTCCCACTTCACTCTTTTGACTGGCAGCTGCGTTGGCTGTTGCTCCGCTGAAATTTTACAACTTCTGATCTGCCTGGCCTGAATTAAAGCTCTGTCTTTTATGAATTAATGTGCACAGTAAAAACTGCTGATGCAATTTATTGTATTTATTAACATCCTGCTGTCAGGAACTTTAGGACCACATTACTCTTCTCTCTTCAGGCCTCCGTGATCCAAATGATTTAATGCACTGTAAAATCCTGTTGTAAATGAAGTTGTGAGTTTAATGAAGAGTTTCATTTAATAATCTGAATATAATGGGGTGTAGGACAATTTGTGTGGGGTGCACTGCAATGTCCTGTGAATCCTTACTTAAACTGGGAGAATGTACAGAAGAGGATTAGTCTCATTAGTCTCTTAGAAAGATGTTCAAATTTGGGGTAAATAAAATACTAAAAGCATCCTCAAAATGCCCAACTGCCCTCCCCACCATCTACAACAACCATGCTGAAGTACAAAACGCACACCACTTTTTTCATGATGTATCCAGAGGTTTAAGATCCAGGAAAAGGTTTGAGAGTTGAGTTTGGAAGATTGTGCCTCTCTTTTTCAGCTGTGAACCAGAGGGATTATGTCCAACAGATGTGTCTCCAGTCATGTGTCTCCTGAAGTGTCTCCAGATGTGTCTCCTGATGAGAGAACAGAGAGGGACTCTCTGATCTGGTGGCTTGTTCTGTTCTGACTAAACTCGAAGTTTCAGACCTATTCGTGAATGTATTTTTAGGAATTGTTTTATATACATTTGTCACATTTCAGTTTCAGCCAAATATGAGAGAGAGCTGTTCTTAAAGTTAATGCTATATGTCTGTTCCCAACTACCAAGTCCACTAGTAAAACAAAAAAGGTCCCTGTCCAATTAGACTCCCAACACAAAACAGTGAGAGCCTTTGGGTTTATTAAAGTACAGTAAACAAAATCATATGGTCATTTTTTTTTTACAAAAAAAAACCCCTACATACTGAAGAAGACATCGCGGAAAGAAAACCAGATTTTTACACGACGTCTTCGACAGTTTGGGTAACTAGATATCATCTGTAGTGATTACAGTTTGGTTCAGGACCTTTTATAGTTTTTTTTAAATCTCACTTTATTAGAACTAATAAGGAAAATGGGGGTTCCGTCCATCTCCAAGTTCGTTTAATGTATTTTCTCTTTCCTCTCACGTGGTCATGATAACTCGAAAGTTTTCAGCCGTTTGAACTGCAGTTCTCTGCAAAAACTGTAAATTTTACATTTGCACCAACTTCTGATCTTTCGGCAAATAATAAAATAAACATCTGCTGCTCAAAAGTTAATGATCTCTAAATTGTGAACAATACACTCATCAAGATGAGATGGGCTCCCTTTGACTCCAGCCATTGTGGTTTCTCTGTGTGGACATCTCCCCCCACCCAACCCCAACCTCCCACCCCCCATCCATGCCCAGCAGATCCAGAGAGAGGCAGGCTTTGAGGAAAGTCTTTTTGTGTTAAAGCCTTTGAATATCTATTCTTTATGATCTCTATTCCCTCTGCTGAAGTTCAGAGTGTGTGTGTGTGTGTGTGTGTGTGTGTGTGTGTGTGTTAGTGAAGGAAAGGGAAGGGTGGAATCCTAACACTGATGACGAGATGACACCGAACATACTTTAGAGAGCAATTTTTGATTCTTTACACATTTTCCTAAACTCAGACAAATATATCCAGAAGCGATCACTGTATTCCATAAGTTCGATGAATAATGGCTGTTATGACAGCGAGTGTCAATCAGACGGGATGGCTTGAAGAAGTAAAATAAACATGAAACAAGGTGAATAAAAAAGGGAGTTATATAAAGCTCTCCTTGATGTTCAGCGCCGTACCTCTTTACCCCTAGTGTGTCTGTTCTATAATGGCACAAAGTAGGGATAGGTTGGTTGCCGCTGTCTTTTTCATCTCACTGCCTTTTGTTAGCATGTTGAGCGAGGAAAAGAAAGAGGGAGAGTGAAGAGGGAGGAAGAGGAGGGTGCTGGGGATTGGACCCAGTCCCTGCACACCCAATTAAAGGAATCTTCTGCTCAAAGACGCAGGCTGGCAACATGTGTTCTGACATTTGTCTCCCTGAGTGTTGTGATTTACGGTACCGCAGAGCTAAAGGCTAAATTAGCAGCCGACCAACATCAGAGGCCCGGGTGGTGACGTCGGATGGGCGAGGAGTGTCAGAGAGGATCAGGCGGGCAGCGTCCTGCTGTCTTGTTTTCGTTGGCGCATACATGTGCAGGCTGGCGAGGGCTGCGTTGTTGACTGATGAGTCAAAACTAATGTTGCTGTAAAGGAAATTCTCACAGTGCTGACAGCATCTTTATCGACAAGGAAAAAAAATGTTTTGATATCTGACAGCCTGAACAAAATCTTAAAATACAATAAAAGAAAAAGAAATACGAAAAGTCAAAACACAAAAATATAACTGGAGTAGCCAACTGCTGTTTACTAGTGTCAGGTGAACTTTAGCATGTAGCTGCAGCCATGCACTATGGGAATATCCCACCCTGGATATGTGGTTGTTTTTTATCCTTTGAACCCTTAAAACATAAACTTTAATCAAAAATCCTCCTTCCCTCGACACTGCTTTGATCTCCTCATTTGGGATCCATTTGTGCCACACAGGATTCTCTGATGAACCTTAAAGCCAGGCAGTCATAATTACACACACGGCCACGTGCGCGTGCACACACACACACACACACACACACACACACACACACACACACACACACACACACACACGCACGCCACGCACACACACACACACACACACACACACACACACACACACTCAAAAGAAAAAACAACACTTGATCTTGAACTTGATTCACCTGCCTCACCGTTAAACTACTGCAGGCTCACAAAATACAATCAGGCAGTTTTAGGACTTTATTCTGAGGGCCCATGTTGAAGAACTGTTGCGGCGCTGTGCTTTGTGGCACCCTGGCAGCTGGTGAAGAGGTGTGATCGCACAAGGTGAGCAGAGGCAGAGGCAGGAGGCCGACTGGCGGTCAGCAGGGAGGCGGCGGGCCTCGGGGAAAAGCTCTTAACTTCTGTCAGGCACAAATAACCACACCATTTTTCACCCCCCTGATTTTTAACTGAGCAAATGATTCCGGTCCCCGGTCATATGAACTCCAAGCACACACCATGATTCAATTTCAGCTCTGGCAGGGAAGTCTTGACACTTGCCCAACAATATTTATTTCTGTACTCTCGAAAAAAGTCCCCTCATTATTAGTCCAGTCCTGGATTATGGACTGTATGCATTATTCTCTAATTAATAAATGAAAGAGTGGAAAAGTGTATATCAAATTTTTGTGTGATTAGTCTCTTACAATATATGTAAATTAGCAATATTTTCACTTTGGCCCTGAGAGTAGGTGAATAATTTCACAATTATCAGCATGAGTTGTTTAGGTTATGCTTCTTCTTCATCCAGACCTGAAAAATGTATGTAAATGATCAATGTAAACAATCAATCAAGTTGATAAATGAAATTAAATTTTGGTTTAACATGCAAAGGATTGCCACTGTATGCATAACACAACACTGTGTGGGTTCACTGTGGTCAAGCTGCAGCTAGGTGGTGCTGTTGTAAACACTGTTGCAGGGAGACGACAGACGCTCTCCCCTTCCTTTGCCTTTGCCCAAATCCTAAAAAACATGTAAAACCCTCCAAAAAAAAATAAAACTATCCCGCTGCAGGGGTTTATATCTTGATCCATCATATGCATATCCAGAACCAGGAGCAGCACGGCACTCAAACAAGAGCAAATGACTTCTCAGGTCTTCACTCCTGAGGCACTCATTCTTAAAGTGAGCGCTAGAGTATGTTGCCATACATCACATCATTTAACACTTTGAACTGTCACGAAGGCGTCACTCTATCCCCCCTCCTGATACCTTCATCCGTCAGCACGAAATCATAAATACAATCATTTCCCCAACGTTGGCTCTTTATTCTGTCAACTGTTTCAGAGTGTGACTGTGTCTCTTCATTTTCCATGCATGAATAAGTGAAAGGCCATTAATATGTCTCTTTCATTACACTCTGGCTCCCTGCACCACGCGCCCATGCAGAGGGCTGGCTGCTTGCTGGGGTCGGGGTTCTGATGTCCGATTTGTAAGGCGACAAAAATGCGTCACCGTGCAAATATGATTCACCATTTTGTTGACATGCAGTGTTAAATGAAGAGGACGACTGAAGCTTTGCACATTGGTTTTCGAGCAACATGTTTTCACCCAGTTTAAAGAATACAGCTTCAGTGCTGCAGTAAGAAAAAAGATCCTAAATAATAAATAAACACAATGCACAGCCTATACGCAAATACATTCAAACACTGCTGATGTTGGTGGGACTGTGTTGCACTTAAATATCACCCTGCAGTTTGAAAAACCCATTTTTCCTCCTTTGGAGCGCCACTCCCATGACAAGATTAGAGGGGAACTCATCAGTCTCCTTGGCTGTTGTCTGATAAACTTTTTATTTGAAGGGTGTCCTGTCTGGTCTCTCTGGTGTCTTCCTCCACTGCGCTCCTGATTTGAAATATAGCCTTACATAATGAGGGAGAAAAATAGAACGGTGTTGCACCCCTGAGCCGGTGTCAGCTTAATCAATCATTTTTAAACACAGGCAGCCATGCTGTACTCCATTCGCTCCGCATCCATCCACATCCTTCCCCTGCTCAGCGTTGTGACAGCGGCATAATTCATTTTCACTCAAAAATTAAACAGGCGGCAACAAACTTGTCCTTGCAACGCTTTAAACAACAGCGCAAAGCATTTGTGGTAAATGTTCCTTTGTCTTTTAAGAGAAAAGCCTTGGATGCACTCGGACTGGTGCACAAGCGTGTGCCTTTCTCTCACCAACAGACTTCTCAGGTTCAAGTCTGCTTGAATATGCAACAGGAGTGGAGCGGTCCGCGTCTACAGGCCAGGAGGTCAGGTAAATGTGGAGGAGCTGATGAAGAGCAGAAGGAAGAGAAGGCTCTTGGCTTGGCAGTGAAAGATTCCTCCTGGCTTCCACTCAAAAAGAGGTTCCTTTAGCAAAACTCCAGAAGTTAGCTCATATTGTTGTCACTCATTTATATACCAGGAATTCAGTTCTGGAAAAAAAGTTACATGGACATGCTGGCGACATAATCCAGAGTTTGTATTCCTGTAGATTTTTTTTTTTTACTCCCCATATTAAAGGTTAAAACATAACTTCCAACTATTTTTTTCTGACTTTCTAATCAGTGTGTTTCTTGGCCATTTAACACCGATGATGTCATAACCTAATAAAAAAGAATGTAAAATGACTGGACGTCTAAATCCCGGGTGTCACAGTCAGCGTTGTAGGCCTGCTGGACCGTCACTCTGCATAAACATCCCCAGCTTCAACATCCGGGAAATTATAGACGGATTGTAAATTTGCTCTTTTAAAGGGAAGCTTCTGGTTTGAATCAAATGTAACACGAGTATCATTGCACAAACGGCTGTACATATGTGATGCTCTCATAGCAATAAAATCTCCCCTTTATGACTTGATTGTGTAATAAGTTTTGATTGATTGCAAACTCTTTTTTACCCTCTTTTATAATAAAAAGAACACCTCTTTTGAACCCTCCTGAGTTTAGAGACTTGTATGGAGCTTCGGATCACTGCTGCACCTACCTGTGCTTCAACACTTCCTATGCAGTGCTGCAAGGTTTGCAGGTTTACTTCCTGACATGCCTCCGTGCTCAGAGGGCAGGGCCATGTCAAAGTCCACGTGCAGGGCTCAGAAGGGGCGTGGCTCTGCTCCCGGTCCACGGTCACATGCAGAAAGCATGGCGACACCAACACTGAAGCCTTTACCTTTTATCAGGGATATCAATGGAGCACGCGTATGAATATGTAGAACAGTGCGGCGGAAGCAGAGCTGCGCTGCGTCCTTGCCGGCTCTGGAATGAAACTTGCGGCGCTTTTGTTATTTGAAGCGCCTCAGAAATGAAAATGTCTGTCTGTTGACTGTGAAGTTGCCTGGGTCGGGAGGAAAACAGAGCAAGTGTGTGAAGTAAGAATGAGAAGAGAGTGACCATATTTAGCCGGAAGCGCTTTTCAGGTGGGGAGTGAGAAGAGGCACAGCTGGAGTTTAAATGCAGCTCGTGCAGACTGTTCCCATCTTTCTAATGTGGAATAATTTGAACTTGATAAAAAAAAAAAAAAAGTGCGTCACAAGGATGAAATCTGAACAGTTTGGACGTTTTTGCCTTGCCATGGGTGCTGTTTTATCATATTGATGGCATATTGGTCCCTTAATGGTAAAAGTCTGACATAGAAAAGTGCTCATAAATGATTTTAATATCCAAGTCAGCCTGCTCGGGATCGATGAGCACAGATTAGTTGCAGGCCTGTGTCTATCCTTTGGCTATTGACAACCTCTCCCTTTCCAGTGTGCATGACTGGAGCTCTCACTAGCGCTGCTAGTGGACAATCACATCTACACACCCACCTCCAGACACACTCGCATTTCTCATTTCTTACTTCTAGTCTAAATTAGATAGCAAGACGCGGTGCCAGAGCTCACAGATCGAATAGAATTAGTTCGAAGTGATAGCTGTAGTTCAGCAGTCAGTCTGAAATCCGACATGGAGTCCCCTCCAGATCCAGCGAGCGACCCGGGCAACAGCGCCTCGGAGCCGGCTACCCCGGTCAGGGAAACCCCGGTAAACCTGGAGACGCTCCGGAAAGCGGACCATCCAGCCCCGGTTCGAAGACAGACCTGCTCCAGCACCAACAGAGGTAAGGGGACCGTATTACGTTCGTGCCATTCTGTGGAAAACATCGGCCGATTGGGGGGGATTTTATTATTATCATTATTACTATTATTAATAAACTTGAAATTAATCCAAACGCGCGCCGGTAAATAACTCCATTGCGTAAAAATGAGCCGGCGGATGGGACATGGCTCTTTTATTCTCCACCACAGCGGTTTTTTGGCCGCTCTGGTGTAATTAGTGCCTCGCTGTGTGTTTCGGTTCAGGCTCCGCTGACAGCTCGAATCATTGGGGGGGGGGGCGATACGGTCACAGATGTCACAATTACACCGACTTTAAGATAAATCAATTACCCAACAACTTCAGGCTGACCACCGGGACATTCTGTCCCCGTCCACAACAGGCCAACCTGTCCGTCACAGCGTCAGAGTGTCAAAAGTGAACTTTTGGAGACTGTGGATTAGTTTATCGATCGCTCCCACACACGAGCTTTCCATTATTTCTGACGCGGCGCAAACTGCCGCCTAGCTGGATTATATTTTTATTTTGTATCACCAGCTCAAAGATTTAGTCTATTCCTGTCTGCACGCACACACAGAAAGACGCCTCAGCAGCTGGAATTTATTTAGCGAGGAGACGCTGTTGCGAGCACGGAGGCGCTTAGCACGCACGAACCACCGCACGGCCGGACAATAAAAAGCGCCCAACACAGGCCCGCGTTGTCAGCAGGCTCGTCACAAGGTTGTGCATTAGTACGTATTGCATGATTATTATCCAGCACGTCCCGTCCATGTTGTACTGTACAGACAGTATTTAACCACACCCCCCTCCCCGACTGGCTCTCCAACACAGGCGCCTCCGAGTTCAATACTTGATTCCTCCCCAGTCTGGAGTTGGTGCAGGAGATTTTGATTTCATTTTTCAAATAAAAATCTACCTGACGCTTCATTCATGGCACTGGTGGCTTTGGTGTGCGCGCTGGCTTCCTGCGCGCAGGGGTATATTTAGAGTGTGATATGGTGAATGTGGAATGTAAGCTGGTTATGTAACAGGTTTAGCCATAAACAGGCGCGCAACTGAGAGCAGAAATCACCAGCAGCAGATCTTTTCCTCCCTGTGCGCCCCCCCCACAACTCAAACTTCATACAACAGCTCGCTCATGATCCCGTAATTTAGTTTCCCGGCGCGCAGGAACCCCGACACCGGAGCCGCGTCCGCGTCCGCGGAGGGGAAGCTGGGAGTTTATGGGCTGTGCTCCGCCGGCGCACTTACGTAACAGCGGGGCAAACACAGGTAGTTGGGAGAGTCGCCGGATTGATTTCCTTTTCTTTTCTCTCCCTCTTTTTTTCTCCCACAAGTATGACTTTGAGGCACTCCTAACCTGCTGACCCATATTCACCACACCCTTTTATGCACAGGATTAAAGTGCGTCTGGGAAAGAGAAAGACAGGGAAAAAAGAACGCCTTCTCTGTTATGTAATGCTGAATGGGTGAAAAAAAAAGCATGTTGGGTGAGATAACCTCTGCTGCTTTTGAGTTTCCCTCCCGTGGAACACCGTTCTGTCCCCTTTTGGAGAGCCACAATGAAAACATGGAGAAAACTCCCCCCCCCCCCCCCCCAGAAAAGAACCCTTTGATTTCCCTCTTATGTGGCACGCGTGTTGCTAAAACTTTTAGGTGTAGCAGGCCGTTGCTAAATCCATCACTGTGAATCGACTGTGTACGAAAAGTATTGTCTAATCTAAATATGCTGTTATAAAGCTGGAGTGTGTTTGGAAGGCGTTTGAGCGCTACAGTCGGCAGACACTTCCCCGGCCTCTCAGAGCAGATTACTTCTAAATGTAATCATGTTGAACTATTCAGGGCTTTTACAGAGTGGAAGAGCGAGTAAAAGAGGCTCAGACGTGAACGTACGGCTCTGCTGTGTGTTTCTTTCTGCTGCTACGGCGCAGAACAACATTCAAGCGGACCACAGGCGTGTAGGACATATTTAGGATCACGGTTCTACACTCACACTGTGGTTGTTTCCCCCCCGGTCAGCCGCAGAAACCACCATCTAAAAGGTGGCCGACGCTTGCTGGGAGAACCCCCCCCCACACCAGACTTTCTGAGAACGCAGGCTTCTTATCCCGCGCTCGGAGCATTTTGTGTTTTAACCCCGAATGCTAATACCTTTTAAGTAGAAAAGGCTTACTTCAGCAGGAGCTCTGTAAGACCTGAGCGGGTTCAGGAACAGGCCTCGGAGGGGAGATGCGATGCGCTCAGGAAAGGTGGCCGTGGTTTTCATATAGAGATCCTTCAGCTTGAAGAATCGCCGTTGACGGCTTGGTTGTGCTCGATTAAGGTGTGTCGTCTTGGATCCTCGGCAAGTATGTGTCAGTCGGGTCAGTATGTGGCCTTTCTGCTGCACATGTGCTTGTTGTTTCCACTGAAGCAGGAAGGGATACGAGAAATTGCTGCAGCCACAAAATCCCCAAAAGTGTTAGAAACACGTATTCAGTTGGTGTTATTCTCAGACTCTGTAAGGGTTCTTTTACAAGTTGGCCTCCCGCTGCGGATGTGCGGCGAGATCAGCAACACTTTTCTTGCTACCTGCCAGACACTTAACATCGGTAAATGTTAGCCGTCTGATTTGTTCTGCACAGACTGACAGTATAAAACATTTGGAAGAGGACGTACTTGAGAGAACAGTTTAATGAACACAGGGTTTCTGTATCAGGAGCCACTTGCTTGACCTTTATCAGACCATTCGACATGTGCAACAGTATCTCTATAAAACCATCCCTTTATGTTCTTATTGGACTTTTTTTTGCCGATTTCTGAATTTTTTTTTTTACAGCGTCCTTTTAGAGGCGCTGCCATAGACACCGTTCACCTTGATCTTTGCGATACCATTATCAGAATATTATTACAGCACCGCGCCATAAATGTCTCACATGTTCACTCCATTATTTTTGAATACTTTGATATTATTTTTAATTACGATTTGCGACTCAGAACCATTTTATGGGGGTGGTTTAAACCATTTTCTGGAATGTTATAAAAGTGTCCCCTGACTTCTTTTTTGTTAAAACGGTTTACCACTCTGGCTTAATTTGATCTGCAGTTGTCCCCCTGTCAGTGGAATTTTACACTCACTCCATACTTTTACTTGAAGTTGGGAAAAAATAGATTTGTTATGGTGCTCTGACTAATTGCACGAAATCAAATTGGGCTAACCCACCGAGATGATGTGGCTGGTAGCCAAATCGATCCTGCATGCATCCCACATCTCCACTGGAACCAGACGGAGGTCTGAGGTGCTCTGCACACGCTCCACAGGCCCCTGCCCTCAAGTTGAAGCTGGTATCCGTGGGTTCGTGCTCGTCGTCGCACTACAACATGCTAGCAGAGGAGCTAGCTAACATTGTTTGAGCTGTTTCATCAGTATCATCAAGCTGAAATGAGGCATATTTCACAAAGATGGACGCCTAGCTTAGCGTGGCAGCAGTGTATTGAGAAAATAACAGTCAGTGTCTGGTTATTTGGTTTAGTCAAGCTATTAATTTATTTTACTGCATTATCCCTCTTTTCTACTGCAGGAACTTTTAGGAAAATAGAGGAAATGTAGAGGCACTAAAGAGGTCCAGCAGGAAGAAATTTATTATATAATCCCATGTGGAGAAATCCAACAGGTTTTGGTTTTTTAAAATGTATTCGCAGCGTGAAACCTACGCGAACAGACTTCGCCGTTAAGCGCCATCGTAAAGTTTTAAAAATGTCAAACTTTCCTTCGACCGATTCCGATTCTTGTGGGATGGTTTTATTTTGGAGTTTTGCTCGGCGGCGGTTTAACTGGGGCTGGCGAGGAAGTTTCAGCGTGTGACAGATACCACTTTAGATGGATACCGCCATCTGATGTGAACTCTCCTGTGGTGACTGACGGCTCAGATCTGTGGCCTATTTACTGAAGTTTGCGTCTGAGAATAGGATTGACCGGAAATGCTCCAGATGCATTATTGGAGGATGTTAAAGGCGTCTAAATTTAATGCAGTACACTGTGGCCCGAGCGCTGCTGCCGTTTGGCTCTTTGCTGCCCCTCAGAGGAGGCCCAGAGGGCGATGAGAGGGGTCTGAAGCTCCACTCGGAGGGGTTCTTATGTCACATCAAGGGCCAGGACTTTTCTGTTCATCTCTGTGGAGGGCGCAAAGCTCCCGAGATGGTAGGTAAACGCCCTCACCCTCCAAAACCCTGCTGTCAGGCAGGAGCTTTGACCTGCTGCATTTTTAAAACCGACATTCCCGAGCTTTAAGATAGTCATACCGGACACGCTGTACATTTGCTCTTCCCGGGGGTCATGCACGTTAACCCATGCGAGGGTAAACGTCTGCGCACTGAAGGAATATTCACCGCCGAGGTTTTTGCAGGTGCAGAGCGCGGCCTCGTGTCGAGCACTTCAGAGCAAAAGTGGAGCGATCTCCAGGCGCTGGAGGTTTTTCCAGACACTTGGTGCTTGTGCACGCTTTGAAAGAGGAAGTGGTAACGGTTTAATGTTATTCCAACGGGGCACCTCAAGAGCCTTTTAACTGTTACTTATTTTCCAGTTGTAGACAGGAGTTGCCCTCCTGGCTCTGTTTTTAAGAGCCCGTTGAGGACTGAACTCGGACTCAGAGCAATGTTAGCTAAACTAAAGGATGTCTTTAAAATGTTACAGTTTTTTCAGTTTAGATCTGTGAAGTAGCTATGCTAATAAAGGCTAGCTTAGCCCTCATATAGCATTCTGTATTCATTTCTTCTGCATCATTGTTGGAAAAGCAAAGTTGGGCCACCTGATCAGAGAGAAGCTGAAACTTTTTGAGATGAGAGCAACGAAAACTGTCGCTTCTCTTGCCTTGATTATTTATATTGGAATAACAAGCACGACTTAATCTCATAAATAAAAAAGGGTGAGATACGGATCGGTCCCCTCCAGGTACAGCCGCCACTTAATCGAATTAGCTCCGCTCTCGGGCTTGACGGGCTCTTCAAACACCCCTGGTGACTTCTGAGTGCCGATTACAATCAGCTACTATTTTCAGCCTTTGATTAAAATCTGGTGAGGTTGGACAGAATTTTTTTTTTTTTTTTTTTTGAGCCTGGAACCGACTAATTATTAGCATCGCAGCCCAACGCTCTCTTACACAGGCGCGAGTAATTAAACAATACCCATAATGCAGTAAATGTTAATCACGGATCACCTATTTCAAAATATTTCACACCCACATTTCTTGCCCGTTTAAACAAATCCGAGCAGATTCCCGGGTCAGACACAGTCCCATGTGTTGTATCTTGACGCAGCTGAATGTTAGCTCAATAATCTCGTTGTCCGTACAGAGTTTCCTCATTTGTCAGACAATCACGAGCAGCCTGGCTTTACTCCCAAAATAATAGGGCATGATTCTCAACCACTGCTGCCACACACGAAGCTGCGGCAACGTTCCCGTCAAAGGCAATTGTGCACTTTTGTCACTTTCAAAAGGCGCCTTTTGAATATGAATAAGTCGCTAATGAATATGTGGTTCTCGCACGTCTGTGGATTGATTGCTTTAGGAGACAGAAAGTGGCACGATGGGGCTCAATCAATGCAGAGATGTCTCTGCTGCGCTGCCGCACGACAGTGATTGAAGGACAGAGTCACTCTTTGGGATGGGCGAATTTTTGCTCCCACTCCCTGACGGATATCAGCCGATCAGTCAATATTTGCAGCTTTATATCCCTAATGCAGTGCTTAAGAGGCAATGATTAACACCATGCTGGGTTGTTAAAAGCCTATTTTTATGTGACAGACAGAAATAGGCAGACAGAAATAGGAAACTCCAGGCCTCCGGTTGATGTTGATGGTAGCTCATTCTGCAGATGTTCCCTAACATTCCCATGTGAACTTTTAAAGGTCCACTTTGTTTCACTCGTTTAAGTGCTTCTTCTGGACATTTTGTCAACCCCTGTTCATCATTTAAGAGCAGAGTTTTAATGTTAATCTGATATAGTGGGTGTGCGTTCAGCTCTTTTGGCATGCCGGTATCTGACCCAGTGAAGTTCCAGCATTCCTTGACAGCACTGGAACACTCCCAGTAAAACGTTTTACTCCATGATGATTCATTTGGAATAACAGAATTGTGCTTTCAGTCATTTTTGATGTAACAGGTATTGTCAAGAGAATGGGGCATTTAACAGCAGAGCTAACTGGCTATCTGTTGCAGCATGAGACAAGACGCCCATTTCAGCTGCAGCACCGTGATCCAATAAGTATAACGGGAGATCTAAATAATAATTGAACGCTGGTAAAAGTGTGTCCCTCTGGGAAGATGCAGCAATCACTGATGGGTTATTTATCACTTTTGCAGTCGCAGCTGTGTCTCAACTGAAATTAGCATATAAAAAGTTATTTTAGCCACAAAACATGATCTCCGTTAGCATTGTTGTTGCCCTAAAACTTTGATCAGTCCGTCTTTTTTGAGTCTGGTGATGCAGGTTTGTTTGGGTAATTGAAATACACTAAGAAACGGTTGAACCCGCAGAATATTCAGCCGGTGTCATCTTGCGTTAAACCAGTGCGGCTTGTGATGCTCATTAATTTCTGCTTGCTCCACTTGCAGTATTTGGGCTCTCTGCGCTGGCTCGGCGCCACAGCGTCGCCTGAAAGAGCCACTTCATCTCTGTCAGGGGCAGGTGGAAATTCGCTGCACACTTCTAATTGGACAAAGTGCCTTTCAAACTCTGAGCCGTTGTACACAGATCAGATTATCATACAAACCAGGTGTCGACAGACGTTTTTGCTTCTGCTGATCAGTTCATTTGGCCGTTTTCTTTGAAAAAACATCAGCACCTATTTAGCGAGTGTAATCAGGCTAAAGCCATAATCTCACACTAGGAGAGATCAAAATGATCATAAATAAATAAGCAGATGGTGCTAGATTTGTACCTGCTAGAATTGGATCCATTAAAGGCTCTTTGTGGATTTTGAAGCCCTGGTCCAGGTCACCTTTAGTCTGAAACAGTTTGCAGCTGCCAGGAGCAGAAAGCGAGGCTGCGGGCGAGCTCACAGGGGGCTTTAAGGTCTGCGGTATCGCTTCAGGCCAGACCACAGAGAGGTTGTAAAAGGAAACAGAGAAACCTCGAGATCAATTTTCTCACATTACAGGTGCTCCGGAGGAGATCCGCATTTGACTGGCTCTATTTTATCTGCTAAGACGTCGCTTCTGAATTTTTAACGAGGCGGACGAGTTGGGATGAAGCGCGCCCGTCTAGACTTTGTCTTCTCTTGCAGATTACTCACGAAGAACAAGTGATGGCAGCTTTTTCAGACCTGTCCGAACCTGGCGAACGTGCTAGCCGGGTCAGTTTCAGCTGCTGTAGGACGTCGAAGGTTCAACACAAATCAAACCATCGTTTGACTTTCCGCCCATCTGGAATGTTGATCCTCGAGCTTTAGCTAACGATCCGACTGGGATGTAAAACCCAACGCCGGGCGAACCGGATGACGAATGAAGTGACAGAACAGCTGTATCCCCTTTTATCGCAAGACGGGCCGAACCAGTTGCTTGTGGTGATAAATACATCATCACTATTTCTTTTACACAACAGGCAAGCGTGGCAAAATTTTGGCACGCTCGATTGCTTATCTTGTCTGCCCGTCATCGGCGCAGATGTATTACCCGGCGCTGATTTGATTCTGGGCAAAGGGAAGCAGACAGCGGAGATGGATGGTGCTGTTCCCAGTCAGACAGATAACACCTGATTCCGCCTGCAGGGGGGTGGGTCTTGCACACGCCTCCTCCGCACCTCGGATTCGGCGGCCTTCCGCCGCGAGGAGGCGAAGCCGTTCCTTCACTCAATGCAAATTGAGGGCCACATTGAGAGATGATCCCAGGACGATTGAGCCGACGTGGCCCTGAGCGCTCCGCACCACATGATCCATGCATCAGCCGCACCTGGGACAAACCCACACAGGCATGAGGGTCATTTGTATAACACAGGTGCCGCGTGCGATTCCCCAACACACACGCTGGCGCTCCAGCAGAGACACACACTCCGCTACACAAGCGTTAATGAAATTCTGACTGCACACATGGTTGAATGTCATAAATACGTCTTGTCTCTTTCTCTTATTACCTGTTATGTCAGTTATTCAGTTCTGAGAGTCTGAAATGATGCCGCCAGAGCCCAACTGTGATCAAACGGAGCCTTGAAAAGTCTCCAAGTAACAATGTTGCTGTTTCATGAATTATGCTAGCAGATAGTTAAGTTGGTTCTTTAAAAAAAAAAACTGTTTTAAGATAAACCTGCATTCCGTTCTCATTTAGTTTAAATGCTGTCATCCAAATTGATAAATAAGAAAGCTTTTGGGTGAAATGAAAAGAGTAAACTACTGTAACTAAACTTTACACTGTGCGTAAACAAGAAAACAGAGTTTTCAGTCCTTGAAAACATCACTTTTAAATAACGAGATCCAGAGTGGCGCTTCTGCTTCGCTGTAAATTTTGAAAATGATAGTTTCCTGAAATGGAACCTACCTGCACATGCAAATTACGATCACAGCGCCAACTAGTGGCCTGGCATGGAAACTGAAGTGTTTTCAAAAAGCAAATATTGTGGAGGGAAAAAAGAGAAAAATGTCATTTTCCCTGTGAAATTTCTATGCAGATAAAGCGAACATTGAGAGCTCTGCAACAATTGAAATGTGATATAAAAGGGTTTCTCTTTGCTGGCATCAGAAGTGGATAATTCTCACTCTGTCTGCAGCCATATGGATGCTGAAGCCATTTACACAACCAAGCCTTTTGATGCCATTACATCACTTGTTATGGTTTACCAACCCTCGGTAACATCTGAGTGTCTTATGATCCCCATGAATCAAAGTATGTAGCTGGATTCCTCAAACACACACACAGCACAGTTAAAAAAATAAAAGCATTTTCTTTTACGCTCCTTTTTTTTTTCATTCAACAACTGAGAACAGCCCTGCATGTGAAGCAGATGGTGGAAAGCTCGCGTATAATAGATCTCAATATTAACTGCAGCACATGCTGGGAGTGCTGGTGGATGTCGCACAGCAGAAGAGGGGAGAGGCAATGACCTTCTGTCCCATCGTTTACCCCTTTGTGCCCCCCATACTGCTCTCAAATTATTTTGTTTTAACCAATTACTGCAGCCGTCTGAGCGTCAAGCTGGCTGCCGCCTCGCTTCCTTTTGTTCCTGTTCACCTGGACCCATGTGACATTTTCGCTCCCTCTACTGGGAGAGATAGCATAAGTTGGAATCTCTAGCATGGCAGCGCGCCACCTTTAGACCGCCCCCCCCACCATGCTCGCTGAGATTATTGCAAGGATTCTGCCTCCAACCTGCAAGAATGTGTTCTTAGCTGCACACAGCTCTCACCGCATGAACCGCTGAGCTAATTATTTCCACAGATCCGGTGCGTTCCAAAGCAGATACATATCTCGTCTAATGCCGTTTCCTCCGACTCAAGAAAAAAAAGAAAGTCTTTCCAAATGTGCAAGGATTCTATTGTCCTTAAGTTTGCTTGTCACTGATCAAGACGGCATATGCCGGGGAACGGTCCTCCATCCAAGCCCTTTAATGGCTCCATAATAGAAAGGAAGGCGGCAGCCACAACAATACGGTGGCACGGGATGAGTGAAGGACCGGAGTGTGTGGCGTTTAGCTGCCATATGAGCACAGATTATGTGCTTGAAGGGGCTGAGTCGAGTGCCAGGAGTGACAGTTGGGCTGGGAATTGAGCATGCCTGGGACGGCCGGATTGACTCCGCTCGGAAGCACCACTGGGTCCGGGGCCCATCTCCACAGCCCTCCTCCTCCCCCGCCTTCCCCCCGTGGAGGCATTGTGGCCTCCCGTTTGCTCTGCCTCGCCAGGGGAACAGACAGGCCCCTGCTCCCTCTTGATGAGCACTCGCTAATGGCTGATTCTTTGAAAGCCGGCGGGCCCGTTTGAGGAGGGTCTTTTTAACTCCCCTCCAGCTTGCCTTGGCCGGGCATTCGTCAGGCTGCCCGGCTTTGCTGTCCTGCCCACATGATGGTGCGCCAGGGGGCTGGAACGTCTGTCATTTGTTTCACTTTAATAAAAGTTGACGATTTACCAATAAAAAAGTAAAAATAGTCGTTTGATGATGTTGGGAGGCATATGGAGACGGTGTCGCGGCGTGTTTTTCGGGACTCG
The DNA here is from genome assembly GCF_901000725.2 of Takifugu rubripes. Taxonomy (NCBI): domain Eukaryota; kingdom Metazoa; phylum Chordata; class Actinopteri; order Tetraodontiformes; family Tetraodontidae; genus Takifugu; species Takifugu rubripes. The sequence goes on from NC_042293.1 coordinate 9,680,864, forward strand.
AGCAGAAATAACAAAAGCAAAAGAGGCTTGTCGCTACACTGTTGTAACTCCTGTGATACGTTGTAGTTTTTGTGGGGTGAGTAAATCGCTATAGAATAAAGCCAAAATTAAAACATGCCTGTCGACTTCGCTGTGTTACATTAACTCGGGGGGAAAAAAAAAATAGAAGTCAGTTCCTGTCACAGTTTGCCAAATTGCAATGATGATGGTGTCAGGAATGGAAGAAGAAAGGATTCAAGCCCCCCCAAACACCAGCACCAGCATGGCAGCATTAAGGAGATGTATTCTTAACACATCTTAGAACAGGAAGGTCGGTAATAACGAAATAAGCAGCTGTGTTTGAAATTGGGCCCCCTGACAGTTTGCATACTTTCCATAGACGCTTACAGAGAAACACTCACAAACCGAGCTAGAGAGGAACGACTACTGGAAAAAGAGGGAAAGAGACGACAAACTCGAGCGGTTGGAGGGCGTCTGTTGTTTTTCAGACACTGAAACCAGTTTGAGGTGACATTTTCGTCAGCCCGCTCGTTCGCCTGTTTCCTCTCATTTCTTCTCCCGACGATCTCGTCCTCGTCCCCGCCGCCGTCCCCGCTCGTCTCCAGCCGCAAGGAAGTTCGGCTTGTCCTTGGAAATCTCCTCTCGCCAACTTTCTGTATTTCGTGGACTCATTTTCTCCCCCCGTGCGTGCTTGAAACTAGGGTGAAGGTCGGAAATGATATAAGAGCCGACGTGCTTCTGCGGCGCACCTTGTCAAACCTAAACAATAGGTCTGCAGGACCCCGTTATAAAGAATGTTCGCATATTCCTGGAGAAATGTCCTCCACCAGACGTTCCCAGTAGAGTTGAGAACCTTCGTCTGCATGCTGCCTCCCCACCCCTCAGCTGGCTCCGTAGAAAATGGAGGTTGAAGCGAAGCGATTGAATTTGAGATTGATCAGATGGAATCTGGATGTTGGAACCCTGATCCCCGCACTTTAAACGCTAAATTAGTCTTCACTCATCGTTCTTCTGCTGTAAACACTGTTTGCTGCAGACTGTAAAGAAGTAACAGATGGTAGCAGTTGTGTAATAGCAAGGAAAAAAACAGCTGACTGGTTTTATGGAGTGATGAAATGGTTCAAATTGATCTGACCCCGCTGTTATCGCTGTTGCCAGAATGAAGCGTTTGGGAAAGTTTTAGGAGAAATGATGGGAGAAGGGGAGCAAACGCAAGTCGGGGATGTGTTGATTGATGTAAACGCAGCCGCTTTATTCCTCTGCATTGTCACTGATCTCTGAGCAGCCCGTCGTTCCAGCCGGCTTCATCTCAAATTAAATTCATCTGGATGTGACGTTTTAATTGGAACACTATTCCCATTAATTGAACAAATTAGAAAAAAGTCTGCTGGGGGAGAGCTAATCTCTGGGAGAGAAGATTCAGAATTCACAATTTAGAATTAAAAATCAGCTCCCCGGCTTTGTTTGTGTGCCAGCCAGTTTGCGATGGGGCTCGCAGGCGGCGCCGGTGCTCGGGGTCCCACCGGTACGTGTGGCTCGCGTTGTCTTTATTAAAAGCGATTAAAGAATAGGTCAATTTAGTCTGCTTGGCTGGTCGGAGCCGCACATTTGAAATGTCTTTGTCTTCGCCTGCCCAGACTCTGCGGGCCCCGCGCGCTCGCTGGAGCAGCAAATACGTCCCCGCACTATTTTCTGCATGTTTACGTGTCTGATTGGACATCTCTGCAAGTCGCAGGAGTATAGTTTTAAACATTGTCAGTTTGTTTTCATGCACGTGGAAATGTGAGCGCGTGTATTCAGGGCCCCGGCGCCGCCGTGCGGCACGCGCGCCGCCTGGCTGCTGATGAGCTGCTGTCTGATTAGCACCATTCAGCCAGCAGCTTCAACCACTGCGAGCGATTAATTAGAGTAATAAATTCACCTTAGAATGAGTGTGGCTGATTTTGGGACCATATGTGGAAACAGACAAAAACCACAGACATTTTTATGCTTGTCTGCTGTTTCCGTGTGGCCGAATGGAGGATTTTGATTCACTTACAAATTTAGACTCCGTGTCTCTGAATTACAGCTTGTCTACATTCATTTCCTTTTAGAACTCTACATGTAATTCAAGAGTTTTGGATGGTGGAAGAAGAGAAATGTTCCACATGCATCATGAATGTTATTTAAGCTTCATGTTTCCACGATGCGTTTAACACATGATTGCAACATTTTTGTTTTTCTGCGGGTTCCATCACTTATTTTTTGATTTCTGGGGAATAAACGTGGCAGAAGGTAACGCAGTGTGATGATTCTGCTGAGCACAAATGCCAGCGATTCTGTCAAATGAGCTGAGCCACCTCCAGGCACAGAGAAACGTGACATTTGAGACAAGTCTGAGACATAATCTGCGTCTGGAAACTGTTAAAACAACGGCAGGAATGACAATATGCAGGAGCTCTATCATTTTATCAAGTTTATGCTGCATAAACAGGATTTCTTTTCGAATTTAATCACATCCTACATGCAGTCTTTCTAATTATTAAGAGAAAATTCTTACACAGCGGTACTCTTGATCCAATTGTGCACAGTCTTCTTTAATATGATGTTTACCAATATTTTCATTCTATACTGTGATTCTCTGCAGTGTTTCGTTTTCTTCCTCTGCCCAAAGCTTTGATTACAACAGGTCAGGGCCACAGAAACACCTTAATATTGTAAAAAGAAATAAACTGAAACTCTGTCCTCAGAACGGAATCACAGCCAAGTCGCAAGCGACAAAAGTTGCCATTTATTTTTAACCTTTTTGTTGCTGTGAGGGTGTTTGGAATTTCGCGATGTTTGGTACAGCGGAGACTTCTAATTAGGATCCCTCTGTATGAAATACAAAAGAGTGTAAGGTGTAAGGGGGGGAAAAAACATGGGAACCAGACAAAGAGGGGTTCTCGATAGTGGGACCGGGGGGAGAATGTTCCCCCATGCTTGTCAGAGTTTGAGTAAGTTCAGAATTGATGAAGCCCACAGGCAGCACTGCTAATTTTAGTTGAAATCACCTAAGTGGTTTGGCTAATTTACCCAGGCTCCTCAGCCTCTCCCCTCCCTTCAAGATATCTCTGCAGAGCGTGACGGCACCAGGAGGTGACTGTGGGAACAGAAGGGTATTTCGTGCCCAGCTGATTTGCGGAGCAGCGAGCGGCTTCGACCTGTGTCATACATTTGGATATTGTTTGAGCCTTAATGAGCCCCCAGCCTCAACAGACTAGCTGAAAAATGAGTATTAGACAGTCAAAATGTAATGGACAAAAAAAATTTAGGGAACAATTGATTCAGTCAGTCACGTGTATGTGTTTATTATATATATATATATTCAGGTGTTCAGGTGTTATGAGCTCTTTTTCGAGCCGCATCATCACGCTCGCTTGATCGAGGTGTTTGTTCGGAGTATTTAGTGTCACACTTGTTCAGTGGAGCCATTTTGGCTCATCAGCTCCACCACTGTGTTGTGTTTTTTTAATTCAAGTGCAAAAAAAACCAAAAAAGAAATAATCCATGAGGGAGTTTGTAAATCTTGAAGGATCAAAACCATGTGTTCATACCTGAAGTGAACGAAAAAACAAAGCAGGTAACTCCTGTTATAGTTTATTCTACATCACCTTGATAGTTACCACAAGAATATCAGAAGTATGTGAAAAAGGTTCCTTCCAGAAATAAGGAAACCGAAAAACTACATTAGTTCACATAATGAACGTGTGACCAGTTCTGCGCTATATGCTGAGGCTTCGCCGTCATCAGAAATAGATATTTCATTGTATGCTAAAGCCGCCATGTAGCTAAAATAAATGTTAATCCGGTTTCTTCCCTCTCTGAAAGCGGCGAGCGAGAGGAGACGTTCGCAGTCTTGTGCGCGGGCCAGCGCTTTCTGGCGGATGAACGCGGAGGTTTAGAGCGCCAAGCACCTGGTCAGACTGCAAACAATGAGGGGCTTATGGATTGTCTTCATCCAACAACGGCTGAGATGCTACCTCAAATGTTGAGCTCTCGTGGACCTTTGTAAGAGATCCGGGTGCACAACAGTGCACGGAGCAGCTTTTCATTTACAGGAATAATATTCGGTCAAACAACAAAAATCGACCAAAAAAAGAGATTTCTTCTTCATTATTAGTTCAATGGGTTTGTTCCATCGTGTGCGTGAGGCGGTGTCAGACGCCTCCTGTGCAGGAGCGTCTCCAGCGTCTCAGGATGGAGGCTGCGTCTGCCAGTAACACCGGCAGTCAGGACCCCCTCTGCTGCTACCTGGGCTGGAGCTCAGCCAGGGTTAATTATTGGAGAGCTGGGGTGTCTCGTGTCACCAAGGATGAATGCTGTCATGCTGCCATGCCCCGAATATGTGCACACGTGTACCCCCCCCCCCCCCCCCCCCCCTCCACCAGGAACTGAAGAGTTGCTAAAACAAACCAGATTTGTATCGTTTATTGGGTCAATAAATCAGCTATAAGGTTCAGTGCTCTGATTCATGACTCTCTGCGACACGATTGGAATGTTTTACTTTAGTTTACTTTGGAAATGAGTCATTTTAAGGCCGATCTTCTCTGCTGTGCTTCTTTTGTCCACATTGTCCACCGAAGGAAAGCTGCATATTTTATTTTCCCAAATGTCATTTCAGGCTTCAAGGGAATTGTGGTGCAGGAGTTTAGCATTTTCAGATATCATTTTTTATTTAGACTGTAGCACTATGCTAACATTTAGATTAGAGTTGTGCCTGACACGGAGATGAGGAAAAGGCTACAGAGCTCTGGTGAGCTCTAATTAAATATTGGTTACTTCCCCAGTTACAAATATGGAAGTAAAGTGGAGCTTTTACTGGTGACATGTGCGAAAGTGCTTTTGTCACATTTATCGATCTGTGGTGAGCAGCTGGTGGTCACACTCAGTGCCATCTTTGAGGGTACTTTTCTGGGGGCCTCTGCATTGACAAAAACCTGGACTTTGAGAAATGGGCTAACAAAACTGTCACAATAGTTTCGTCTGCCCGTTACCTGGTGTGCAGTTATATGATGCTAATCATGAGCAATACAGGAAGTGCTCAGCATCATCCAAATTCTGGGAGATTGGCTGCAAAAGCCAAATTCTTCATCCACAAGATGGTCACTTGCCAAGGATACCAACATCACACGCATGCACTCAGTTTTAGGAGCTGTGTTTAGAAGCTGCTCTGATAAAATATCATAAATGTTAAGTGTAAAAGAAAAAAAGATTTTAGATGTGTAGCACAGATCCAGATATCCATTTGTACAGAGAAAAACATGTTCCTCCCTGTCTCTGGAGGAAAAGAGTTGAGACCCACTCTGGTCACACCTCGACCTTTACTTTAACTTCAACCTCCTGGCTAAAACCTCGGAGCGAGTGTAGAAGCTCTCAAAACACAAAGGGCAGATTTGCATTGACATTACTGCTTTAAAGAGGGAACCACCTCACTATTCACTATTTATTACTAAACTCTCTATATGCTCTCCAGAAGATGAAGCATAACATGTTTACAACATATTTGTCTGTCAAACTCTGTTTCATTATTATTTTACACTTCCAACAAGAGGAGAAAAAAAAACCATAACGCCTGTGCTTTTGTGCCATTCTGAGGTCACACATTACATTTTTCTACCTTCAGGCAGGATGGGCCGATCAACATCTGTACGTTTGTCACAAATGCTGTTGCATTGTGGGATAGTCTGAACGCTGCAGCTCCTGCAGGCTAACACTGACACATCTGGTCACGTTTCCTCTATCAGCACTTGCAAACGGACCCAAAAGGTCATTTTAGACATTTAGATTAAACCATATTCTTTTCAATACGGTTTTATTGTTGGAAGTAAAAATTTTGCTGTTTTCAATTCAGTGCATTGAGATCATACCTTTCATATTTACTACATCCGGTCCAAATCAACTTTTATAGATTATGTTTTTGAGAAGTTTTTACTTGTAACGTTTTTAACTTTGTAATTGTCTAAAAAAACCTGGAAAATGGCAACTTTTTGGGAGTTTTGTTATAAGACTTACTCATGCAGGCAAGATTTTCCATCAATTAAAAACTTTCATGGCTAATCTAAAAGCAAGTCGGTCATCTATCCTACTGCTTTCCTTTTTTTCTTTTTACTTTAAGTGTCGCGTCAGGCTGGTGCGCGCTGCCCTAGAAAAAAAAGAACAGTGTGTGTTGCCGAAGTTTCCTCACCTGTCTAGTTATTTTAAAATGCCCCATTTCCGACATTACGGTGGCATTGTTTTGACCTTCCACGGAACAATTTTCCCCAAGTCAAATTAGCTTTCACCATTCAAAGAAATGTTGTAATGTGGCACTTTGACGGTCCTGTTGCTGAAATATAAGGAAACGGAAGCCTGTGCCACTGGGGTTAATAATATTCCTCCTCTTCATCAAGCGCCTTGGGATCGCCTGTGTCCTTGAAATCGAATGGCGACTCACTTTTGCCGGACATGTTGCAGCATGTGCGCTTGAAATCAGTCCTGCAGCTCTTCTCCAACTCCGATGCGACTGATTGTTCTCCAGCGTTAACAAGGTTCGTTGGTAAAAATGGATGCTGAATGTTTCCCCCAGTGTTAATATTTCAGGCTTACCAGAATAATAACGCGGGGAGATAATTGGCCAAATCCTTTTCTTGCTATTTCTTATTATATAATCTTCTTTGTACATGAGAAAAAAGCATCTCCTGCAAGAGATCAATAGCAGCTCATCAGGCTGTGGAATGCAGCAGCGTGAGAACTAAAGTCAGCCTTCATGCAAGTCAATGAGCACCTGGAGTGCTTTTCCCAGAGGCCGGTAAGTGCGCACAGAAAGGGACTACCAGGGAACCGCAACAAGGTCTCACAACCCGCTTTGATAGGACAGAGTCAGACGGGCTTTGTGCGGAGACGCCGGGCCCGCCGAGGTTTACGCCACCTGTTTGTTTCCCTTCTCCCGATCAGCACGAATCCTTTACATGCTGCCTGCTGGGATTTGCGGTGTTAGATACAACAAAAAAGGCGACAGAGGGGTGCTGGGTTCAGGATTATGATTTATTAATCCAGGCTCCTTTAAATTCCACCCTAACAGCGTTGGGGAAGGGACACGCACTCCGGGGAATAATCGGAAACACGGAACAGCTCAGACCCAGTGAAGTCCTCCTTAACTGTGTTCGACTTGAGCAACAAATACGCGGCAACCAGGAGAAGACATTTGAAGTTAACGGAGCTTCGGTGGCCTTCTGCCAAACAGCCAGACAGCAGTTTTTAGGACTGATTTAATATGTTGCTCGTGAATTTCGGTGTGATTACAGCTGATTTGGTCCCACCTGAGTGGCTGCAACAAAAAATGGGTTGTTCTGGTACAGAACTGGCCTCAGGTCTGCTCTCGTATGGTGCAAGTTCCTCCAGACGGAGAGAAAACGATTAAAAAAGAACATCTTCCTGCCAGACATTTCTTTGGCAATGTCGCACACCTGGCGAAGAGTTTGCCTGTACCGGCGCAGCCAGCCAGGTGGTTAAAGACGCACCCATACTCACACTTGAACGTTCATTTCGTGTCATCTGTGTGTTCTTGTCAACGACTTGGTTAGATATTATGTTGTCAAAGGTCAACACGACTGTGAACCATTACATTTAATAACAGGTGGGTGCGCATAGCAGAAAAATGCTCCATTGTTGTTGAACACTGCATCGATGTGATTTATGGCGTTTGAATTTCCCCATAAGGGTGATAAATATTTTTAAAGTTAAAGTTTAAAAAATGGCTGCTTCTCTCCTGCTGTTATGTTATTTAATAGCCGCACCAACGGTGAGCCTGATTAGATAAGGAGGATGAAATCATCACCTTTTTAGATCCAAAGGTCAAAGGTCAACAACAGTCTGCCGAGATGTGCTAATTCTGAGCCGCAACACCTTACTGGCAATATTCGCGGGATAATTTCGGAGCAGAAGGGGAGATGAGGTTGTGTTGGTCCTCTGTGGTGCTGGGATGAAGATGCCTGTGACGCGCTTGGGTTTTCTCTAATGATCGGCCCCCTTTTTAGCTGGCAGTTTCGCATAAAAATCGGAATGGTGAAACAGAAACGGAGCATCGATATGTCGGGATGTGGAAATAGAATGCGCGCTGCAATATTTAGCCCTCAGAATCTTTCATCCTGCACAGCAGAGTAAAAATTCACTCAGCCCACAGAAACGCTGCTGATCTCCAACCGCATATGAAGTCATTTATACACAAATGTCACTCTGTGGCGTAACACAAGTCAGCACTAAAAAATCAAGTAGGAATAAACGCTGGTGAAATCGATACCCTTGGTCTTTGGGAGCCGGGAATGTGTCGCTTTTTTGACAGCCAATAAAATCAGCAGGTTAATTAGGTTCTGCCCCAAAGCAGCATTTAGCCTGATGTGTCCACCTTTGGACTGGACAGTTCATTTAAAATAGGATGTCTGTATATGGTTTACATTTATATCTGACATTTATGTTGTATTTTCCCCTTTAAAAAGCACCTTTAAAAAGATCATGCTGAGGTGGAGAGGTTGTTGTTTCTGCTCCCACTCCTCCATCCTTCCTGGTTTCCTGGCGCTTGTGCCTCCTCCCTCAGTTGGGGCTTTCACTCTCGCCTTTTTAAAATGCTCTTGAAGATGTTTACTGGCTCCATGAAGAGCAGGAACCCGACTTGTGTAGCTTTAGCTAACTTTAGCCCACAAAAAGTCAAGAGACAGATGATTGCATTCCTGAAAATGATGACAAAGAATTAAATAGTTTTACAATCACTCCAAAGCTCCGCTCCAAATCCTGCAAATTCCTTGTTTGATTGCGCAACTTTATCCGTGTGTCAGGCTCATTAAAACACCACAAACCTGCACGGCTTGCTTTGTTCGGTCTACCTGGGCTTTTCTTTAAAGTAGGTGGAGGTGTGAGGACAAAGCAGCTCTCCTGCCCATTAGAGCAGAACTACTATCCTTCACCTGACAAAGTTTGGGAAAGGACACGAATGTTTCCAGTCTACTTCATAGAGTTCGGCCCCGCTCCGCTTTGGGAGTTTAAGTTTTTTTAGCGTTTGAAGAGTGGATGTGAGGGGTAAATGGGACGGGGGGTGATGGGGCCGGTGGGGGTCCGTGCGAGCGGGCGCGGATGCAGCGATGTGAATACATGGTCTAAAATAAGAAGTAGCCCCTTGGTCAGAGTCGTGGCAGATGGAGGCTCAAAGAATGAAAGGATGCCAGCATTCTTTGTGCAGACTGGTGCCAGCAGTGCGCTCCACAGTCCGCTGGAGACCAGTGTAGAGCCGATGTGATAAGACAGCTGCCTAACCTGACCTCCGCAAGGTCATTTGGCCAGAGGAGGACATGGCGCCCGCAGAAGAGGATGTAGGAGGGGCACCTTGAAACCACGGGAAGATGGACAAGTAGAAAGCTACGAGGATTCATGATTTTTTTAACAGCAGCACTTGAAAAGAAGGATCTTCCCAGAACTGTTATTAAAGTTGTTATGCAAGTGTGGTTAAGAGCTTGTATTGGTTGTAAAAGTTTTAAACATTACACACTCTTTCTGAACTATGTTCTAAACGAGCTACCCAGTATATCAAAGCAGAAATTAGCATGGAGAAAGTTTGGAGGTGCTAATGACTTTGACTGTCCCTGTGGAAAGGCTTAGCGTTCCAAAGAATTTGTTGAGCGACGCGCGTGTGTGTGTGTGTCTCGAGGAACGGGAGAAGGGTGTGATTCACTAGTTAATAAATCATGCCAGATGAGTTTATCATGGAGATACAGAAGCTCCTCTGGGTCCGGAGCTAACAGCAAGGATCTGGGAGATGCTACAGCCCCGCGATATAAACGCCGTTGTCTTGTATATCACTTTATAGCCCCCAACTTTATACCTCCGCTGCTGTCAGAGGCGCACGGATGAGCTACTGTGTATCAAATATGGTACCGATGTGTTGCTTTAGGAGGAGCCGTCTGACTTATCAAACTAGAAACATCCTGGCTCACGCGTCGCCTTCACTGCCAAGGCACCTTAAAATCAGTTTTTTATCAGCTTAATCCCGTTTGATTATCTGCAGGCAATAAATTAACTATTCTTGTTTACTGTAATTGAGTTCTTGGAAGAGCACTCTGTAATTCTGCTGAACTTTCTCATCTCTGCTTTACACAGGGGCATTGATGGTATCTCCCCAGTGTGTGTTGCAAATGCTCTTATCTTTCTGCCGCTTGTCATCCATCGGGGAGTGAGCTCGGATTATTATCACTCTAAATTGACTTGATGGGTCCTGATGCGGCGGCTAAATAAGCAAGCTCCCCAGTCGGCAGCGGGACTGAATCTGAATATTTCCAGGAAAATTTCATTTTAATTTGAGGGGACTGAACTCTTTGGAATGACATTGAAGGTGGGAACCGGCTGCTCCTGCGCGCTCTCAGGGAATAAAAGTCAGCATAACGGCTATCTCAACTAATGACTTGGGAGAACAAACCTTGGTCTCTTAACATCTAAGACTTATTATTTTTAGCTGCAGCCATTGCTAAGCTTATCCCTCTTACAGGGAGCACGTTTTGTGATATCAGATGTGGAAATTAAAGCTAAATGACTTAAGGGGAAGATTGGCCACACTGCAAGTAGGCTACTCTGACCTTCAATAAAGCCAAGCTTGACATGCCTATTTCCCCATTTTTTTGCTCGTGTCCTTTCAGATCAGTGGGCTTACAACATGATGAGGGTATTAACTGCCATTTCTTCTTCAGTTTTTTTCTTCTTTTGCTGGGATCAACGGAGCCTCCTCTGAGATGATGCACAGCATTCAAAATTGTTGCATTCTTTAGGTATTCTCCTCAGAAATGAATCTATAGATGTCAGTAACTGTGCAGTCTAGGTGCTAAATACCGTCACCGCCACCTCTTTGTTGACATCATTCCCTCGTCTCATGGGTGGAGGTCATATCTGTGACCGACACTTCACCCCTCTGCCCAAAAATGTGGAGTTACGGTGCTTTTAGGACAAGGTAAACCCCACATATTTGGAGCTTTCAAGCACATTTCTGAGCAGACTGTCTGTGGTTCACAGGGACGTGTGTCCTTAATTATACTGCGCTTGTTTTTGCATGGCTTAACATGCCGGGAACGGTTACATAAAGGCAAACCAGCGGTTTGTTTTGGGAAGCGTTCCCCTCATCCAGACCCAGATAGGTGTAAAATTCCTGCGTCGCTTTTAGAATATAGATTTTGGAGTTGTATGATGTCTGTCTGTCTGTCTGTCTGTCTGTCTGTCTGTCTGTCTGTCTGTCTGTCTGTCTGTCTGTCTGTCTGTCTCTTCATCTGCAGTATCTATCTATCTATCTATCTATCTATCTATCTATCTATCTATCTATCTATCTATCTATCTATCTATCCATCCATCCATCCATCCATCCATCTCTCTATATCTATCTTCATCTATCTATCTATATCCATCCATCCATCCATCCATCCATCCATCCATCCATCCATCCATCCATCCATCCATCCATCCATCCATCCATCCATCCATCTCTCTATATCTATCTTCATCTGCAGTATCTACATCTATCTATCTATATCCATCGATCCATCTAATATGCCCACTCTGTTTCTTCTGGTTCCAAGGGAACTCGGCTCTTCAAAGGTCCTGCTGATGTTTTGGACTTCTTCTAGTAATAAGATGAAGTACGGTATAGAACATCAGGAGAAGTCTCAAGATGGCCTTCCAGGGGGCTTTTGGAAAGCATTTGGTGAAGTGTTTACGATGCCAAAGACCAGGGCTGGGCTCTCATTAGCCCAGCTACCAGTTGCCTGTGTTGCAGCAGCATTAGTCTTTTGGGTTAATCTTCAAACGTTCCCATATTTACACCCATCAAATATCAGTGGCCGCCTGCGACACCCTTGTGTGCATTTGGTGGGACTTTTTTTTTTTTTTTCTCAGTTAAACGCCACAGAATAAATGCAGAAATGTGAGCAAAACTTGACAAGATCAAACATGCTGGTGAAAGTACAGACGCTGGCCAGTGTTCTGAGTGCGCTGCATTATTCATGGTCTCCAACGTGGGGATCCTAATGAGAGTCTGGTGACTGTTTTTGGAGTTAAAATCATGATAAAGTCATGGAAATCAGTGTGACCTGGGTTTGTGGACAGAGCTATGCATTTACGAAGCACTAAAAATGGAACTAAAGGCCGAGCAAGTTCATTAGCACTCCACTTTTGATTCAAGTTCTAGTAATAATTCACATTCACGGCAGACTCTTTTTACCCACGTCTATCAAGACATTGGTGCTCTCCTTCCGTAGATCATTATTTTAAGTCCATGGTAACATCGCAATAATAGATGACTATACAAATTAATGGCCGAAACAAGAACGTTCTCCAATTTCCCTTGAAAGTAACGGTTTGAATTTCAAGCTTTATAGAAAACTTTTTTTAATGGGCCCTTTCACGATACGCTGTAGATGTCTTACTCTGGGGGGTTGCTCTGGCATCAAACGGCTACGGCCTCTGGTTAAATGATAAGTTGACTGCTAGCGTTGTAATAAGCAAGCGCAACAAAATAAGGATTATCACCCCGTGGCACAGCGGTTCAGGAGGAGGCCGCCGAACCAAAGGCTGAGCATCCATTCTATTAGCACCACTCATCAGGATGCAGCTTAGCACGTTGTCTTCATTCTTGAATCAGAACTGGAAATAACATATTCAGACTGAAGGGCCTCAATTAGACACTTAAAAACTCTGTGTAATTGGTGTCTCTCTGCAGGTTGCCTCTGGATATGTGGTGCTCAAATTAACACAATCCAACTTTACGTCTGTATTGCTGTGATTGTCATGCAGAGTGGAGATGGCAAGGTAGAAGAGACTCTGATGTTTTTATACTTCAATGTGCGGTTATTCTGTCAGACGGTGCCGCTCCGAGCTTCTTGTTAAATTGGAATCCACACTCCTGAATTCTATATGTGCACTTTATGTACTGTGTGATTATTTTTTTTTATACTGCACCTTAATTTAAGGCTAATTTGGGATTTGTTGGTTAACAATTCATGAAGTGTAGAAGCAAACAAACTCTCATTACAATGTTTTTAATTGACAGCATTGGAAAGACGAGCAGCCCAAGAGTCTCATCTAGTTCAGACAAGTGTATAGAGGAGAGCAAACACCCAATAAACTATGGCAAAAACAATGGGAATGTATAGCAAAATTACCTGGAAAATATAACCTTTATCAAATGTGTCTCCCATATGGGAATGCTGTTATTTACTGTGCCAAATAAAACACATACACAAGTACTCAGCCACAGGCAAATGACCTGTCAATCATTACATTTGACACTTTTTATACCATGTAGCACATTCAAACCTAACTCGGCAGAGTATTAGCATTGAGAATTTTTAGCTCTAACATATGACTCTAGCTTTCTTTTGTCATGTTATGGCAAATTCATTCTATACTACAGTCCACCACTAAGAGAGGATCTTACTGTTTTGTTTGTCCTTTCCCCAGAGAAGAGGATATTTACTTTATAATCTATGACTTCATCTGTAATCAAGCGTTAGATCATAATACGCAGCGTTAGTGTAATGATCTGCATGTGCACAGTTATGTTTCCATAAAATGAGCATGGATTTGAAAACAGGGCTCATGACAATCATGGAGGCACTGTGATACCATCTGTAATGCTTCATGACATGGAAGGCTGAGCACCTTGACTGTACCCATGAGAGTTGCTGTTTCCTACTGTATAAATATTCATTTCCCCTTGTGGTAAGTCACAATGGGACCTCATTATATGTGGACCTCATTATATGTCACCAAAACCTCAACGATGTGTCTATGAATAATATTAACATGACGTCACTGGTACCTCATCATCACCCCCACCCCCAACCCAAGGGGGCGTGATACTGCTGCCTTCTGCTGCCTACCAGATAACAAAGTGACTAGTTTTTGATCAAGAATGTCCCAGCATTGTTTTGTAAGTGAAGGTGGAGCCATCAGATGTGACCCCATCAATGGGGAATCAAAGTATTTTCAAAGCATCAAAGTGCACTGATGCTGTATCTGTCGTCACCCAAGTTGAGAAGTCTTAACTACTACCAGGGAATCTTTAACACTCCACTATTTAAAGTCTTTAGACCCTTATAGATCAGAAAACATTGTATTCCAGTACTTTCGCACACTGCTATCCTGCTAGCTGTGTAACTGGTTGGCTGTTTCTTCAAGTTTTATGCCAACATTGCCAAAGTATAGGCTATCTTGACTTGTAAAATTGTCTTTAACTACACAATTTATGGAAAAAAGATTAAGATGGAAAGGAAAGGAAATCATACAGGATTGGGATGAATTCTGCTTCTGTTGTGTTGTTGAATCTTACTTTCCAAATTATTTTTGCTTCAATTGAAGTGTTTTTTTTTCTCATTTAATAAATGATAGCATTTCTATTACAAATAGCGGTAATGACAGTTATTATATGTGGATTTGAGGGAAAGATCTGAACTAGTGCTTAGGTATTCTATGCTGTTAGCATCCGTGTGCACCTTGCTATAGTAGCGGTGTACAACATACAGCCGCGTCTATGCAGTCGATGCTGTTTTCTCTGTCCGTATTAGCTCTGTAGCAGCCCTCTGTCACTTCACTGCATGCACATCCAGACAGGCTTGACTGCTCTCCCATCTAAACATGTCAGCTTCACCGTGACTTCTCTGCAGGGACAGCCAGGCTTGTTTTAGTCACCGTGGAACAAACACATCCGTGGCAAAGAAAAGCCCAATCCTCTGCTTGCAGAGTGTGGATCCTATCATCTCGAACAGCACTGTGATTTTTCCACCAAAACCTCCTCAAACAGATTGTGATATAATGCCCCCCCCCCCCCCCCCCCCCCCCCCCCCCAGAACTGTTTTATCCACATCTCTCTGGTAGCCACCATGCATTCTAATCTAAAAAACACAAAACATTGTAATGAGTTAACTGCAGTGCTGATTATTATAGTGATTTATGTGCACCATTTCCAAAAGTGCAATACTAAGACCATTAGTTCCTTAGGATTCCTGCCACTGTTTGGATGGTCTGGATGTTATTTTCCCACCAGTTTGGATCGGACCATTATCACAAGCGTGAATTAGTCTTGAATACACTTTTTTTCAGGCCACTGTGAATGAGCGTCATATCATCTGAGCTGAAGGAGCTATTTACACTCCTACTACGTTCAATTCAGTTCAATAAATCTTAATTTATATCGTGTCTGTTACAAGATTGACTAGATGCTTGACAGCGACCCATAGCCTGACCCCTGGACCAGTGGACCTTCATGCACCATTTGCAAGGAAAACCTCCCCTTTTACAGAAGGAAACCTTGAGCAGGACCTGACTGGTGAGAGGAGACGCTGAAAAAAAAGAGAGGAATAAATGCTCGCATCACAATATTTTAAATATATTTAGCAATGCATTGTAAACAGTAATGTAACAGTAACAGTGGAACAAGCTCATCATCACGCCACAGGAGTCCACACAGAGCAACACAGTCCATGTCTGATGTCATACTTAGCCTGGTTAGGCAGCAGCTTGGGGTCCGGTTGAGGATGGATGAATCAGATGCTGGATTTTGTCTGTGCGCCTACATGCTGATAACCTTATGAATGTTTCAGTGAAGTGCTGTGAGGTCTGCCCGGACAGTTTGGTCCAATCGCGCTTCTCCGAGCCACGCAGAGATGCCGTTTGTTATCAAGGGGTAGATGTGGTCAAGCACATGCAGATATCGAACTTCCTGGGGGCCACTTTCACCCCGAGGCCCCTGACAACGTGTAAAGCGAGGCAGGTGGGATTAAAGCACCAGGGCGTCCAACCCCTCTCTTCCCCCGACTGTTAACAATCCCCATATCGAAATCCTGTCAACACAGAGCTTTGTGTCTTCCATTAGCATTTTGTTGTGGTGTGCATCTTGAATGCCTCGGTACGCTTCTAGAACGGCTCAATCTGGCAGGCGTCTCAAAGAGGCGATACATCCAATACTAATGAGGCGGCTTTCATACTGAAACTGCACTGGCACTTTTGTCACTCTTGCAATTCCAGTTTGCTTTTCCTAACAAGTGTGTGTGTCTGTTGACAAGAAAAAAACAAACCAAAACTAAAAGCAAACAAAAACAAACACAAGTAATAACACACATTAAGAAAGAAAAGTGCCTTTTCAGGTCTGGAAAGAGCCTTTACTCCTCCCATACACTGTAACACTGTTGTATAAAATATTTATGACCAGTCAGCAGGGGTGTGTGTATCCTTTCCTCCCCCTCTGATCATCGATTTGGGCCTGTAAACCTTGTGCTTTTGATAATTAAAGACAATGCATGTGTGAAAGAATGTGCTGTCTGTGTAGCGTGTAATAAAAGAGAGCATATCACGTATCCTCAACTGCAGCCCCCTGTGTGAGTGAAGTTGTAGCCTTTGCCCTGTAGGAAGCAGCGACTGCTGCTGTTGCTGCTGCTACCCACTCGCTGACTAAGTAAAGGCCACATTTGCATAATTATCTGTTTAATTGGGGTTCCACTGCCTGAATGCAGTCCCTTTTTTACACGCCGTGGAGTCCGAACTAAATTTATTGCAGAGATACGGGGGCAGAGATTACAAAGCAAGCAAACCGCCAGCTCATGGCTTTCCTCTGCTTAACCCGATAACCGTTTTGGCTAATAGACACCCACATGCTTTGCTTTTTTTTTTTCCTTTTTTTTTTTTGAAGATAATGCGCCAAACTGTTTCACAACAATTGCGTTGCTTAGAAGTGACAAGAGCATCTGTAGTGATTAGGGGCTGCACTGGGGAGTTCAGTATATGTTTCACGGTGTAGTAAATGCAATTTAATGTTGTTTCAGTGCTAGCGGCGTCTCTCGTGGGGCAGTTTAATCAAGCTAACTAATGCGAGTTGTTTACATCAATAGCAATAATCAAGCATAGACGCTACCTTGGCAATAGTTGCGAAGGTAGACCTCACTGCTGAGTATTCCGCACATGTTCTGGGGTCCCATCTGCCTTTTTACAGTCCAGTGACGGTGGGAAGAAAAAAATAAAATAAAACCCACATTAGTTGTCCCCTTCCCCCTAACGCCACTTCCCCCCTTTTCATCTCGCAGGCTTCAGCTGTGGCTCCGAGAAATACTCGAACAATTAACCAAGAGACTGTGAACGATCGTGGTTAACATTTTGCTCAGAAGTGGGAGAATGATGGGCAGAAAAATGCCATACACAGGTTTTGATTGAATCAATCGGGTCATTTATCTCATCTCCTGACAGACCATTTGCAGCTATTTCCAAAAACAATTCATTCATTCATTCATTCATTCATTCATTCATTTATTCATATGCTGTAGATGCTCTTAACTTCCACAAGTCTGGTTTATTCCTCTTGCTGACACGCCAGAATAGGAAATGCAATATTTAAAAGGAAGTATGTGGAGGGCCGTTGTATCAGTAGCACGGTTCCTTGCGACACTGCCTCCACTCTGCAGGGAGTTGTACTTTAGCTGGAATCTCCGCTTCCCTCGGTGGCATAGCGTGCACTCACTTTGTGTGCAGGCTATCAGCGGTGGGTAGAGGACTGCTTTGAAAGCGACTACAGCGCGAGTGTTTGTGCCCACTGCTGCTGCATTTGCTGCGCTGGGCAGCCTCTGATCAGCCTGAGCCTCGCCTGGAGAGAGCTGGCGCAGCCTCCAATCCTATTCTATGTTCAAAGGTAAAGCAGGCCTCTCATAGGCCCCACTCTTTGATGTGCTTGTCTGCGCCAGAGTCGCGTCTCTGCCGCTGCACATCTCCTGGCAAGACGAGAGGAGCCACTCTGAAAAATAAATAAAACTTAATTTGCAAGTCACAATCCATTCCTGCTTGTCTCGTATTCAATTGTGGGCCCGTTTCTCGAGCCTGTTGGTGTTATTTACAAGAGGGGCATAATAACGGAAGCAGAAAGTGGAGAATTACAGTAAAAGGGCTGCTGCATTTAAGCCTCCAGTGCTGGTTGGCTGATAAGCTGGGACAGGATTAGTAGTAGAACAATGGTTTCCTCACAATATGCATCCCCTGTATAGAACATTATTGTATCTCCTGCAGATGGAAGGCTCATCTATAAATATCTGCATTACACAATGTTTAAATTTGCACGCTTGTGTATCATTTAATTTGATATTTAGTCCTCCGCCAAGTGCTCAGTCCTCCCAAACACCCAATTTCCAGAACCTGCCGTTGTGTGCGAATGTACTGAAATTAATGCAAATGATTTCGACGAGGTGTTAAATTTAACATCAGCGGGCTTGTTATGTGCTTTCCCATACAGAGGAACGGAACAAATGGAATGTGTTTTGGCACAAAAGGTGTGCGACCACTGCGGCATCTCTGAGGAGTATCTGTCTTAATGATTTATACTGCCACCAGAACCTCTGAGAATTAACAGTTGAGGGTGATATTCACGGCGCGGTGTCGCCCATTGCAAATGAGTCCCTCAGACGCCTAATGAGCGGACAACGAGCTGAGGAAAGAGAGGAGTCGCCCTGTTGCCGGCTCTGTCAGGGAAAGCGATGGCAGGTTTAAAGGAGGGGATTAGACTCTTCGGATTCTACTTTGCAGAGGAGTCCAAGACGTCGGTGTGATTCTTTTCTTTCTGAGATATCGGCTGGGCCGGTTGAGCAACTCGGGCTTGCAGCGAGTGAGTCAGGGTTGAATGTTTATTTATCACCGGTTGCCATGAAAACAAAGCAGTGGTCATCGAGTCCGTGATCTGGGACGCGCCCTGAGTAGCAGTGAAGTATGCGTTAACATTATTTAGAAGACAGTGAGATTCCTTGAGCTAATACTGCTTGATTCTCCTGCAGAATAATCATTGTTTGTCAGTTTTCTGCTTTTCTTCATCTGCTTTACGCAACGCTGCCAAGTGCGTTGCTCACCGCACGACAAGTTGTCATATGGGCTGCGCCATCACAAGAGGGGGTTTGAAAGAGATTTGCTGCACGCCACACCTTTACTCTTATTTTCCCCCCCAAAAAATTGCAGTGTTGATGGAAAAACACCTCTAAAATGGGGGATAGTTAATCCGGCATGATAAGCTCTTTGTCAGCTGTTCATGTTACAGGAACAGTCAAAGAAATCCAATCCTTCCACGCGCACACGCCATTCATCTGGATTACAGCAGGTTTTGTTTGAACATTGGACACACGATTGAAATAGATCCCTCTGAATGAATGGAGCTTTGCCAGCTCGGATTCTTGGGTGAAAATATCTGGTATGTGATCTCATCCGCTACAATGCTTTACAACGTTCGGATGGAATTTAACAACCGCTTTTCCACAAAAAGAAAAACAAAATTTAACTGTGGGTTTCGGTCGAACAGTTCTGGCTCAGAATGCAGTGCTTTACAGAGGTTCGTGACCTTTACAGTAGGAGCTGCCGTGCGCAGCATTTCTGTTGGCCGTATCACTTCTGAACATAAATTTCAGGCAGAAAGAAGAAACGAGGAATTGGAATTTACTAAATGTATCCAAATATCTCAGTGGAGGAGGCCACACTGAGCCCCAGCTGAGTACAGACATATAGAGATTTACAAGATGGTCAGAGAGAAGCTGAATTTGACCTCTTGTCATCAATGAAAATGTGAAAGTTGATGAGGGAAAAAGTATTTTACACTTTCATGCTCTGCGTGTAGCCCGTCGCAGTTCACTTTGTCAGAAAGCAGAAGATTCTAACTAATTGTCAGCAGAATCCATTCTATTTAACTTTTTTATTAGTGGCTTCTGTCATAATTTCTGTTTAGATGGTCCAAGTTGGTCACAGGAAGCCTAAAAGTGAGCTCATAGCACCAAAGGCGACATGCATCACAACTGCAGTGAGTAAAACTCAGCAATAAATCTCAAAAAGGGTTGTTGGGCTGTCTTTGTCCTGATCAGTCCCAGCTGCGAGAGTCCTTAATTGGGGTGTGTTGAAATGATTTAATGTAAAACTGAAATCACTGCAGGAAAAATGGTCCCACTTGATGATTTTCCAGTGTGTAATAACACAGATGTGGAGTTACATAGAACCAAACCTTCCACCCGGCCAGAGCCAGGCATTTAGTCAAGAAACTGCCTGGTGACATCACAGCTTCTCAACAACACAGGGGTGTATTTTCTCTGACACTCCTCACAACTTCTTGAATAAGACTGGATTTGATGGCCGGTGCCTGGCGTAGTCCTTAAAATGCCGCTGATGTGATCTTCCACCCTGTGCAGTTCTCGTTTATGCTATGTCTGCGAGATAACTAATCTACCAGCAGCAGGTCTGCATGCCAAGCGACTGTCTGAAGTGACTGTGGAAAGAAGGTACGGCTTGTGCACCTTTGCTATCTTGCACTTGGGGAAATGATCTAAAATCTTTTGCACTGTAGACCAGCTAAAGCCTGCCCCACAAGTCCAAACGCCAAAATGTGTGCATGCATCTCAGGTGTCACACACACCCTCCCTGCAGTGTGCCGCTCATTTCCCTCATGTGCACTCAAGTGTCCCTCAAAGAAATGTACGAGCCATGTCCCTGCAATTATTTTGATTTAAAGAGCTGGATGGATGGGACAGCATCACAACTGTTTTATCTACATCGCTCAGCACACAAATGGCATTAATCTGACAAGACCGGAGAAATAAACCAATCCACACCCGTTTCTACTTCAGGCTGTCAGCCTTACACCTGTTGTTGGGTTGTCGCTGAAAACTGAATAAAATTCATATAGTTTTGGGGAACTTTCTGTCAGAATGGATAATTTCTATTCTACTTTGTTTTGACTGATTGTTGACTGATTAGAGCTTATTAGGTCAAAAGGAGGCCCATGAGATAATGGAGGGATTCATGCTTCAGGAGCACAGAAGGTCACAGACGCCATCACCCTGGCAGTCATGGATCACCACGCTCCTTGAAGATGATTTGAACCTTTGACCTTTGCTGTGGAGGGACACATGATGTGATTTCTTAAGTATTGACAGAAATGAGGTGCACAGATGACTCAGACAGCGCTCCTTTCCTCGGAAGTCATCCCAACAGCAAAACTGTGAAGCTACTCATCCACCACATCACTACCATCTATTTTATGACTGTATAATCTCCTGGACAGAGTGGAGCGATGCAGCGACCGGTGCATTTAAACCCATTGGAACCAATTGTAGGAGAAAGGCTGTCTTGGGATGGGAATCTAGGCTCATTAGTTAAATCCCCACCGTGGGCTAATGCAACCCTCTAGGAGCTGTGGAGAGAGGGGGAGAGAAGAAGACATTTCTTTGACTTCTTCTCAGGGGTTTCTTTCCCACATTTTTCTTGCATGCATCAGCAGCTGAGAAGGTGAAGCGCGTTGCCAGTTTTGAAGTAGCCTCCAGCGTGTTATCGCAGTTTCTCAATTGGGGAAGGGGGGGTGACAGTGGCCGCTGGTGGTCAGATACAATCAAAGTGTAAAGAACTTGAAGCTTACTAGATTAAAACAGGATTAAAACAGCATTTCTTATAGTTTAAAACTTCCTCCCATATCCCGTACAGAATTTTGAAGGGTTTAGAATACAGTGTACACATGTGGGCAATCTGACCTTTTTCATTAGTAAATGAGAGTAAAGCTCATGTTTAGTTTCTAATGATCGGGGAACTGGAGGCCACAATAAAGGCAGGTCCCCATTTAACCAGAATTTATCTTTTTGGCACTAATGGGAGGAGTTTTGAGCGCAGTTATCTATGGCCTCCCCCTCGAACAAGTAAACAGCCCATTTATTATTAACTCAGGTTTAAGGCAGAGCATTAATCCTCCCTGACAGTTTGCCTACTTGTTACTGCAGCCGGTTCCTCCTCTGCAGCAGATGGCTCGTGGTGGCTGCGACTCCACCGTGTGGCCCCACAAACTTCCGGCACGTTTTGCCAATATGTAGTTGCGAGAAAAAAGTCCACCTTTGAAAGTGCTTTCAGGACCCTGTTGGAGCAGATGTTTGCATGTTGGATTTCATAACACTGGGTCCTCAAAAGATATCTGCTCTCAAAATTGAAAAAAAGGTGACTTTCTACGACTGTAACATACTCTAATCTCCCTGGATGACATGAAGTGTGGCCCTGTATTGACTTTTGTCACAGATTCTATTGATAAATACACAAAAGTTCCAACAGATCCAGCTGTCGAAGGGTGTCCTGACACAAAATCTCGAACTGAGGCCACCTTGGCCTTCTGGTCCCCTTTAAAACAAACACAGTCTTTTTATTTATTTTTTTATTTTTTATTAATTCTTCAGCACAAGCTTGTTCAGTAAAAATCTGTGCTCTGTCCAAAGAATATTGGAAGGATAATATCTGCTTATACCCCTGCTATTATGCTCTCTGACTGTTTTGTTGAATTTGTGGTTGGAATTTGACTTTTTCTTCTGGTTTATAATGGAATGCTGTGGTATTTTGTTCTGGAGGATACCAGCTACAGAAAATCCGCCCTATCAGTTTCAGACAAGTCAAAGAAATTATAGAGGCATTCCAGACTGCACTTCAGATGGAGGCAAGATTTGAGATGTGACGGGCGAGAGGGCGATATCTCTTTATCAATGTAGCGCGTGAATCGGTGACAGAAGCCAGAGGATGCCAAGATGAGGGGAAACAAGGCAAAGGAAGGAATGATGAAGTACTTTCTGTCCCCTTTTGAGCTAGTGTTCCCTGTCAAACAATCCTAATAGGCAATTTAAAGCGTCATGTAAAACACACTATCAGTGTTTTATGATATGCTTAAAGGAAAAAAAGTGTAATTTTAACACATGCAGTAATATGTCTTGACAATGACAACAGCATCCCTCTCAAGTGTCTATCCATTTCTTCACAATCTCCAGAAACGCTGCAATAGGGCTTGAATAGAGTTTTTTTTTATTTTAATGAACGCTGCACCAATTCCCTCTTCATCACTGATTATGAAGGGGGGGAGTCTGTATCCAGCCGCTGCTGAGATGAATCAGCAGACATAAAAAGCCACAGGAATGGCGGCGAGAAGATAATTCTGTCATTCTTTTGACTGTTTCACACATTCATTTCGGCTCTGTTGGTTTCAGCGAAAAAGCATGAATGTTACACAATAGAGTATCTGGTTCAATTAAGCAACTTTTTCCAAGTGAAATGTACTTTCTCTAAGCCACTGTAACACTTCAATAGTGCCGTATTCAGCATTCGTGCCGTGGCAAATATAGAGGATTGCCTTGTACAAACAGTTTTCCCCAAATTGGGCCCTTTCCAAGATTTGAAGTTGCTCATTCAGAAGTGCCTTGTTATTGTCAGCACACGGAAAAGGAAAAGAGAGATTTGCTGGAATCATGGGCAATCCAAATGAAATGGAATATCTTATTTTGTGGGCGTGCTTAATTTGGATTAACCATATGAAAGCAATTAAACGGAGGCTTCCATTTATAGGATGACGGGAATAGAAAATGTCAATTTAACTGATACCACTGGAAAGTATGAAATGAGAGTCTTAACTGACTTCTGCTGTTATTTCTTTGTGGTGTGTGAGCCTGTGTGTGTGTCTGCTGGCTGTCTCTTGCCTGCACAGGCCACAGTTTCTGCTCTGATGTCATCAGCAAGGTCACATGGAAGGCACCAGTGCCTCCATTCAGTGCCCCCCCCCCCCCCCCCCCTGCAGCCAGTCCCAGCATCAGTAGCCAGTGATGTGTGCCTGTGTATTAAAAAAAAAACCATACAGATGTGAGAATTTAAATATTTTCCCACTGTGTATGTGCGTGCAGGTGAGACAAACACTGCCGACACGCATCAGAGCGCGCTTCCGTCCGCTGATGGTTCCTAGATCGCCTGACTGTAGGTGTGTTTATTCACCGTGGCTTGCAGCCACAGCGAGATCGTTGCCAAGCACGCTAAATGTATTTGTAAAATAATTCATTTTGTGGTCTAAATGGCCTGTTGCAATAAAGAGGCAAGCGGGCGAAGCAAACCGCAACATGATAAATGCGAGCGGAGGCCGTCGCACCGCTGACTGCCGCGTCCTCGTCATAATATCAGATTTGTTTTTTATTCATGTCTGAAAAATCACCGGTCCCCCCCCCCCAGTCGCAGTGATGGGGGCAATCACTGCTCTGTATATTTATAAAATTATATATGCAAAGTCCAAAGACAAGATGATGGATGATTATATGCTCGGTTCCTCAGCTCCTCAGTCAAACTGGGGGCCTCATTATTAAAACCATGCAGAAACTCCACACTAACCTCCATATGCAAATGAAGAAAAGAGCATGCTGGAATAATCTTGCTTGTAGATCCACCTCAAATTAGAACTTCAACATATCCATATTCAGCCATAGGTGAATTCTTTGAGCATTTGAGCACTGATATCAGTGTGACACTTCATTGCATCCTAGCACGTGCATAAGTTGATACTCTCGCAGTAAATATTATTAATAATAAATGAATAAAATAGGCCTTAAAAACCATAGATTAATGCATCTTTATAAGACTTCCACTTTAACGTCTTACTGGTATGGTGTCCGTTATAGTACACATGGGAGGAATGGTGACAGCTCCTGGTAACGCCTGAAAATAATGAATAAATATTGAAAATCGAGATTATATTTCAGCTCTCGCAGCTCAACCAGCAAATCGATAGTGCATTAGACTCTCGAGCGTGCACGTACGAGTGTGTCGGTGGTGATAGTGGCTGAATTCATGGGGCCCAAATGTGCAAACGCGAGTGAACGTGATTCAGTGAAACTGTGGAGAAGATGCATGCGTTTCAGTATCAGTGCAAGACTGTGTGCGCATGTGCGTCTCTGTGTACAGTGCAGCGTGTGTGTGTGTGTGTGTGTGTGTGTGTGTGTGTGTGTGTGTGTGTGTGTGGGCCTGCTCTCTGCTGCGCTGGGGGCCAAAACACTAGAGATTGCTTTGATCTGGATTCTCTTTGTCTCGTCCAATCACAATCATGTCACCAACTCCCCACGGCAGGAGCGACTCATTCATGGTGCAGAGACGAGACCCTCCTGCATGTTATTACTTTATATACACTTCATTTTAAAAGAACTGTGCTCACAAAATGGCTTCATCTATTTGCAGAAGCTTCACAATAGCGAAGGACAAAGAGGATTTTACAGTTCCGGTGATGTGACACAGGCTGTCTTCATGTTTGGAAGGCATTTGCAATAGTTAAAAAAAGCCCTCATCATCCTTCTTTCAAGATGTCTGTGAAGATCTAAACCTGAAACTGTTGGATTATTGACTTCCTGTGCATGTTCTTGTGTCAGGATTTGACCTGTTGTCACCATCGGAGAGTTTGGCCAGCGTAATTGCAGCAGTGTGAAATCAGTTTAACAGATTTCAGAGTCAAATAAAAAGACATTATTGTCAGGATCGATCAGTAAAGTGAGGAGTACTTGTTGTGAAAGGCTGCTAAATATTTTCTTGATCCGGATCTGAACCTCTCTGCTTTGGCCTGCCCTAAAATTAGAATCCGGTTTCATGTTTACAAGTGACCCATGTATAACAAAGAGGAGGAGCGACTCTCTGCTGCCGAAACGCTGTCAGAATAGCAGAATACATTTCCATTCATTTCAGGAATAAATCGCTGGAATAATGTGACACAAACAGTGGGTGAACTGTAGCTTCAAACGTGCGACTTCCTGAGTTTTCAGCACACGTGAAGCATGTTGCAAATTTAACTCCATCAGAGATGTGTGGCCTGCTGACAGGTGTTATCTGACAAAACATTTAAAGTACAACCTTTCATTCTTCATGGCTTCAGGGTCACCTGAAGTGGTCCACCTCATGTTTAATTGGAGGCTTATCGAGTCCTGTTAATTGAACGGCCTGAAAGGTCAGCGTTAGCAACGCAGCGTAAACTTTACAGCATTCCATTGCATCATCTAATTGGCGACGTAATGGTGAACAAGTCGAAGCCGATGCAAGTGCATGACTCTCCTGGAGGGAGAACACTGAATCATAACCTATGGAAAGGTCAGGAATATGAAGGGTCCTGTTAACAATGTTGTTAATAACCTTTAGTGAACAGACTGTAGCCACAGCTGTGTATCAAATGGCCTTCACATATAGATATGAGTGTGTTCAGGCTGCGTCTCCACTGTCTAAAACCTGACTGGGGTCTCAGAACCGGTAAGCGGAGATCACTGAACGTTGCTCGCTAATGTCTCACTACTGTACAGACGGCAGGCTACGTGCGTGATTGTTTAAACAAATGGTTGCGGTTGGCCTGTCACAAGCTAGAACGGGAGAGAACCTGTTTGAGTGGGACCGGGGCCAGACGCATCTGCCAGAGCAAATGAAAAACGAGCACGCAGATTTACTACTTCCAGGGTTAGTTTATTTTAAAGGCTGTCTCTGCATTGCCAGTTTTGATCCATGGGTCCAATTTGAACAGTGCCAGCTCATAACTGAAATATATGAGATTATGATTCCATAGGTCCATAGATGTAAAGCTAAAGAGTTTAGCACTCATCAAGGAATAATGTAACGTCATTGGGGCCACAGGATAAAAGCAATAACACCCCTGAAGTGGGCACTTAAATTTCATGCACGTAAAGGAGGCTGTGCAGCTTTGGTACGTTTGTTATTCTGCCTGATTTTTGGAAAACGCTTGACACAGTGACGAGACTGCGCTACTGTCAGTTTTGTGTTTTATATCGCTGACAAACGGCCACCAGAGTGAATAGTCGCCGTCACAAAATGAGGCTTGGTCAAACAGCGCTCTCACAAGAGATGACAGAAAGATTAAAACGAGCTAAATAAGAAGCGTAAAGAGCGATAAATGGAAGCGGAGCAAAGAGCTCTGTTTGACAACAACAAACACTGGACGGCCAGTTTCCGTTTTAGAGCAGAGATGCTAAACAGGAAGGAGTGAGGACAGCTGTCTCATTCACTCTGAATCAAGACGACACAGGAGGATGGAAAAAAAAAGAAAATGGTGATTTTACTTTTTTCCTGTTGGGCAAGAAAAACAAGTCTGTTAATTTTTCTGACGCCGACTGACTGGGTAATTAGTCCATGTGTTTAGTTCTATTCATTTCAAATCATCCATTTACTCTTTCAATGAGGTAATAACCCATATTTAGTGTTAAAAAGCAACTTATAACAGAGAAATGGCAAGCCACTGTGTGATTCCACATTCACTGAATGAATTCATGCAATTAATTATTCAGCTGTGCAGCATCACATGAGCGTGTTTAATTTTTCTTCACACGCCAGGCTAACGTTGATGATTAAACAGCAAAATAAACGGATGTCCTCTCCAAGCGCTGCATTAGCCCTTTTTATTGGACTTATAATTATATGATCACAGGAGAGCAATAGCCTGGGGCAAATTGATTGGTTCAAAGAGGCAGTTGGTTAAAAGGGGGTGGGGGAGGAGGAGATTGGCCCTTGCTGCCAGAGATGGGGACGAGTAGCTTCTAAACATGCCTGAGCGCTGAGGCCAGTCACCTTTCTGACAGAAAATCTCCTGCCCACTCGTGTTTAACACGTGGGGGTAAAGGAGCCAAAATACAAATAAAATAATAATGCCTTTCCCCTGCTCTGCACGGCAGAGAGGGCTTGCATCTGTGGGAGGGGTGGGATGTCTAACAAGAACTAATGCTGTTTATGAAAGCAGAGTTTTTGCATCTAATCACAATGTCTACTCCCATGGGCCCGCTAGTTTTTCATGCTTCCCTTCAGACTGGTAGAGCACCTCTCTTCCAGGAGCGCTGTATTTTTAGGATGTTGTGAAGCTTCCTCGGCTGCATACGGAATGAGATGCTCGCCTTTAGGGGGATGTCGAGTTTGAAGATGATGTCCTTTGGATTTGATTAATTCAGTAACAGAGAGAGAAGCTGTCCCTGACTCAAAATAGACTCCCTTTAAATGACTATATTGCTGTTGTTTTCTTACTTTTTTTGCTGTTTGGTTTCTTTGCCACTTAGCAGCGCGTCACGACAGGAAGCCAAAAATAAATAAATAAATAAATAGGTTGCAGGGCTAGCAGTGATGGGAGCCTGTTTATCTGTATGTAGCTGCCTCTACACATGCATGTGTTTTGCATTAGCATGGAAGAATATGCTCGGCACAGAGAATCCTGTCACCCTCCCAGCAGACCCCCCCCCACTCTTTTTCCCTTCCTCTGTACCAATGTTTCTCTTGGCTCTGTTGCTCCCACACTTGTCCAGAACGCAGTCTTCTGAAGTCTAAAATCACAGTCTCACTCTCCTTAAACCTTGTAGTTTGTTTTTGCTCATAATATGTGAAGGAAATATTCTGAAATAAAAATGCATATGTGCGCGTAACCTGAACCTTTTGACATCATTTATGGTAAATAGCATTTATTTCATGATTCTTTTGGAAATGAACCAGTTGGTGATCAACTCCTAATGCACAGTTGTTAAACTAACAACCTTCTGACACATTGTTGGTTCCTCAAATAAAAATGATAACCTGCAAATCGGCTGCACAGATACAAACTCCTGTACTCCAAACTACGTGTGTTTCAGCTTGTGGAACTACTGTCAATCACGGGCTTAATGTTCTCACTCATTTAGTATCTTGAGGATCGTAATGACGTGAACAATCACTACACAATCCCTCAGAGATGAAAGAACCCTCAAACAAAAGCGCATGTGCTCCAACTATGATTTAGCACTTTATTACAATGCTAATTAGATCACATGCAGCATCTCCTTACACCCCCCACCACCCCCATCTAATTATAATAGCCAGATATGCCATAATGGGATACATGTATTTTAAATCAAAGCACTTTGATGATAAAAGAAGCTGGTGTAGAAGGAGTGTCGGCGCTGATGTTGTGGAGTGACAAAACCAGCTTCATCAGATTTTGGTGATGCCCCCCTACGGCTCATTCTCTAGATGAGGTTGCTGACCTTCTGAAGAGTTTGATTGCGTGTCCACATGCCTGATATTCAGGCCCCGACTGAATGAAGACTCCTCGGCTCTTGAACACATCATTCAACCTCCTTCAACACAAATTAATGGCTCATTGGAGGAAGATGGACTTTCACCCCAACTTGTTTTTTCTAACCTATTATCCACAGCTTTAACGTAGACCTTCTCGGCACGCCACAGCTGTTTTAAATCAGGAGGCCTCCACTTAAAGTCCCCACAAAGTGTGCTTTTCTAATTAATTAAATAGGGCTTCCTCGGTCTCCGGCTGTCACTTACTGTTCGCTACACAATCAGCATATGGATTTAAACAAATGAGCACCGTGGTTAAAGTCACCCTTCAGTCAGCGATTGAAAGTGAAAGCTATTATAAACTGTGGTTGTAACATCAGCTGTGGTTATGGGCCATTGTCAGCCAGCGGATGACAGAAGTGCTCAGCATCGCATTCTACACTGAGTCGCTGCTACTTCTAGGACTGTCAGACTGACTGTAAATAATACTTGGTTACATATTATTCCAAAGATACTTAACGATGTGTCCTCATGAGATGACCTTAGTCCATAACCTTAGACGACAAAAGAGCTGATGTGAAAACTGCTCGTTTGGTGCCCCCTAAACTCGTTAAGGCCCCCCCACGCCTGGCGGGGCAAGCCTTTCTTCCCAGCCACACATTAGATTGCGTATTTGATGGGAACGCAGGAGCCTTCTTTGGGTCAAAGCTCAGTCCCCTGGTGGACACTTAATCAAAGAAGCAACCCACTGCAGACACTCAGCAGTGGCAAATTTGCCAGTGTTCTCCTTCAGAGGACCAAACATTACATGACATGTAGGTTTTTACAACAGGCTGACAGAAAGGTCTCTCTCCTCCAGCCGGCAACGCGCCAGCGTCATAACTCACTCAGTAACCACAGATCAAAACAATTGCTACATGGGTTTTTGTTGGCCCTTTTTCTCCCTGCATTGTGCACCCTTCAGCTAAAGCAGACTCGTGATCACAGCGGTGGACCAGGAGCCGATAGCCGCTGCCCACCTTTGTGTGTCTGACAATTAGGCCCCCGGCTGACAGGTAGGTGGGGGGGGGCACAGTTCAGCCACCGAGTTAAGAGACTTTGTCAAACGTGTAGTCCATCAGGATGCGCGGGCAGCCCCAGCTGAAGTCAGTCATCCCCTATTAACGATGGCCCTATTAGCTCATCCTGCGACCTGTGAGCTGGGAAATGAAAGGCGTGGAGGTTCAGTCATTTATATAACCAATGTCAGGGTGCGTCGGACATGGACACACCTCATCTCCCCACGCCTCATCAGCCTCCCTGATCAGATGGGGATGCATAATACATCAGACGGCCAGTAAGTGGTGGAAAGACATTCATCACTGTCCACCTTTCAAATTAGATCCCACAGACGTGGCAATCAGTCAGACGCATCAGTATTCAGCCCCGGCTCAAGACTCTCCTGCAGAGACGTCCTCTCCGTTACAGCTTGGCTCGCCTCACTTAGGGTAACAACTACCTCTCTGCTTCAAACAGCAATGTTTCAACCAAATCGACATTTTATTCGTTGGCCTTGAAAATGTCATTTCAACATTGACATATTCCTACATTTTTAATTTTTTAGTGGATTTTACACTGAGCTGAATTATTTTAGTCATTTTCCAGGGAAAACTGCACACTTAATTGAACTTCGGTACTCTGGAAAGCTCTGAATCAATGTTGAATTGCATTAATGTCAGTCCAATCTTAAAACTCGTTTCTAATCTACTCAACAACAGCTGTTCTGTCTCTTGGTTTTCTTTGGCCATTAAATGACTGCAGAAAAGACTTTCCACGAGTCCTTTCCACTTAGACCTTTGGGGAAACTCTTTATTTAGTCTGCCCAGTCTATAATGTGTAGTTTATGTTGGTCCCGTCTGAGGTGGACGATGATGCTAAGCGGTGAGCAGCAGATGTTTTGACTGATCTTCCTGAGCCTCCACCACCGGCTGCTCTTCCTGGACACTCAGTTTTGGGGTAGTTTACCATCAGAGTTTCCCTTAAGACAGCTAAGCAGCTTTGAAATGGAAACAAGACTCTGCCTTTAGACTCTTCAAAGTTCAGTCTTCCACTTTATCTCTCCGACATGTGTGTGATGTTTGAGTCTCTCTCTATAACATCAAAGCCCAGTTTAATTAGAATGATTTAGCCATGATGAAACGTCACCTCCTGTTGAAATAGCTGGACAATCCAAACTAGTGCGAGTGGAAGCGTTGAAGCAGCTTTTGGAGCAGCTATAAAGGTCTCCTTGGTCTCCTCTCATCAGATATCTGACTTTAATTTGTCTCAGTGCAACTGAGGAAAGGTCGTGATCCAGCTGTTTCTGCCTTCCTCTACTGCTCCGCACATTTCAAGGAGAGGAAACGAGGGATGGACAGAGCTCTGCTCTCGTCCCCCTGCCGCCCTCCTCCACCCATTCCAGCACACACGTGTACATCCTTATTTATAATGAGCACGTTTGTCCGGCAGAGCTGTGTCTCATTTGTTGGTGAGGGGGAGGGACAGACCAGGATGACAAGAAGGACCCACAGATGGCTGACAGACCTCTACATACTCGCTGTGGCTCTGAGGTGATCCAACCGTCCAAGAGCGAACTTTGTCAGTGGGATCTCTTATTTTCCAACTGATCATCTCTGCCTGGCAGTTCTGTTAACAAACAAGAGAGTTCTGAGTAGACTCATCTTCAGGAACCTTTACAGCTTTCACTTTCTCCTGTAAGTGCAAGATGGTCATCTTTATCTGACTGAATTACAGATAAGCTCTGTAGAGCCCAGGAAGTGTTTTTACAGGTTGGTATACACTGTAAATTAGTAGACAGTATAGTCTGGGAGTCGGGAAAAAAAGAAAGAAAATAAACATTTGTAAATATACACATTTTTGTTTTAATTTTAAAAAAATTCAGGGTTCCTGGATGCTTCAGAGAAGTTCAGCCTTAAGAGTAAAGTTTCAGAACGACTCTAAGAGGCAGGAAATTATGAGAACGCCTGATAGAAAATCTCACCAACGCATTCAGGCAATCATAGTCCAGCCAGGCATTAAGTCGCTGATGAATTTAGAGGAAAGAACAATGAATACTAATAGATAATTACAATCACAAGATGTGTCACATTCTGTTTGAGCACACAAAATTAGGCTGCGCACATCAGAACAGATAATTGATGGCAACAGGGGGAAAATGATTTATTAGGTTCTGACCTGAAGGCAATAATTGAATCAATTCACCTCATCACAATTCGCTAATTTCTGCAGGAGAAATAGCTGAGGGATTTTGTGAGGTGTGTGTGTTTGTGTGTGTGTGTGTGTGTGTGTGTGAGGGTAACAGTAGATGGTTTGAAGTGCAAAAAATTACTCCCATTGAAGAACCCATGTTAAATGAGTTTGGCACTCAAGAAACAAAGCTCAGGCTGTGCTTGTGCAGACTGTTGTGTGCATGTTAATCAATAGTCATGATTTATTCAGTGAAGTAGCTGTCAGGAAGAAGTGTGAAGTGTGGAGAGGCTGACGGGAGGCAAACACTGGCTTATATCCGTGTCCACAGAGACAAGGAGGTTCTGTTTTAACCAAAGCCAAGAGAGAGTATTGTGCAAATGTACTGAATATAAGGAACATATTATTCAATTTCAATGTGCAATCATTCCAAAGATCACCTCAATCAAGTGTGTTTTTTCCCTTCTCTTTCCTACTTTTCACTTCTCAGGTTCGCCTCTACAGAAAGTTCATTGAGGCCAACTCGCTCTCTGAACTAGCTTGCGAATCATTTCTAATCTGGTAATGTTTAAATGCCGCCTCTGAATCAGGGCTCTGCTCCCCGTGTCCTGAAAATAGAGTGAAAAACAAGCGGAATCGACCATGTCTGTGTTTGTCTGGCCCACTCCATTCAGGGCTCTTGTAAGACGCAACTGGCGTGGCATTGACAAAGACTACGGTCCCAGAGGCCACAGTGGGTGTGCGAGAAGAAAGTGGCCTTGCTGTGGCGGCTGGCGCTGAAACATATATACTTATGCACCGTGGCATGTGCTGGCAGAGAACCATATACCAAAGCCTCAGAGGAAGCAGTCTTGCATGGTGTCGACAAGGGGAGGGTCTCGACCCAAAAGCGTAGTAAGCCTCTGACTTGGCTCCGCCTCTTTTGATGGAGTTTTCTCTCACTGGATGCAGCCCAGCCGACCTCTTGCGTTTCTCTCTCCATCACTTATGACTGTAGACATAGCGGGAAGTGGAACTTGTTAATATGTGAACCACAACACTGCCTCTTTAAGTGGGAATTTAAAAAAAAAAGAGGAGCGCGGGCCAAGAGAGCAGAGAGGATTGAGAGGGGAGTGTAAAATAAGAAGCCCGGCAGGAGTGCCACTACAAGGTCACCTCTGCTGTAGCGCCAAGCCTGTCGGATCGAAGGCACGGCTAAGGGGTTGCAGTGGTACGGACCTGGTCTCCCAGGAATGCTTCAGGAAGATCTCCTGCCATACCTGAGGCAGATGCTCATTTATCTGGAGTGCTGCGCTCGGACTGCTAACGACCTGCTCAAATTGGACTATTTTTTCCCATTTGTCAGTCGGCCAGCTGCACCGACTCAGCTGCGCATCTGTGCAGAGGGAAGGTGCAGGACAATGAAAGTTCCAAACTCATTTTTCTCACTTCCTTTCATTTGGTGTCTTTCTTCTCACAGTTGAGGGTTTTCAGTAGCGCCGCCGCCTGTCAGTCTAAGCAAGTCTCCCCTGGCGAAGTGTTAATGGAGACAAGTGCCTGTGGCATGTGGCGAAACTTGCCTGTGACATTTATGAGGCTTCAGCGCTGCACGGGTGATAAAATTTGCTTTCAACACACCTGATGCACAATCTGTAATTACAACTCGGAAATATGTAAAAACAATTTGTGAAGGCTTAATAAAATAAAACCAATTATCTTCGAATGCACATTATTTAACATAAATACACATTAACACAGTCTGTCTTTTTATCATTTTCATCATTAAAATTCATTGAATGATTGAAATAGACTGAGTTCAGCTTTACTGAACCCTTTTCCAAGGATAATGAAAAGCCTGGCAGAACCCTCAATTCATTTTAAGACTAATCTACTGAGTTTTTACGGAGGTAAATCCAAATTAAACTGAGATTGTTGTTTCATGATGCAATGCAGTTTAGATTAATATAATTTAGTGTACACACATGGCAGCAGATAGATGGCATCAATCAAAAACTAATAAATCTAAAAATCTTGTGAAAACAGTCTGTTTTCTGGAATATGTCGGTAAAGCTGTTTTATGGCTGCTGCTTGATAGTGGTGGACATCTATGATTTCTATGGTTTCTTGCGCAATGCTGCGTGTCTTGGAGAGGGACAGAGCTCCAAATGATGTCAAAGGCACGACCCAAAACCTTTTCCTGTATCTCCATCTTTATTATTAGCATCGCCATATATTTTCCTCGCTCTGATATGAGCTGATACAGTGTGCTGTGCTGGGAGGCACTGCTACCTTGCATTTGAGTTCACCTCTCTTTGTTGGAACCTTAGAGACAGAACTAGATGATTTTTCCATGATTTGAAAGGTCAAGGCCACGGATCATCTTATAATTGTCTTTTATCAGTCTTGTTGACATGGTAAAATGCACTAAAGTAAGTTCTGTATTCTTGGCTGTGTGTTCCACCACCTGTGCAGAGCAGATGACAGACAGAGATGCAGACAGGCAGCACACTGACCAGCTGTTGTTTCCGCGCCTTGATCTGTCAGAATGAAGCAGATATTCCATTTAAGTTTATTGAAACTCAGAGCCTATTCATTTAGAATGGCTTCAACCCTAACTGTTTCTGCTCTGCAGAGGAAATCCTCTGACTTCTCTGGAATCGGAGGAGGCGAGTCTTTCTGACAAGGTGTGAAAGAGTCATGATCTTCCTCTCTCTCCCTCTCAGATCTCACTTTGATGGACTGCTTTGTAGTGCGGGAGCAGGGCAAGCGCTGCTAAGCTACATTACAATATGTGGCTTGTTTTGCCCAGCGGGCGCTGTTTCCTTCTGCCATGATGTGAAAACACACTGAACAATGGGTGCATTGAATATAAGCTGAGGGACGAAGCTCAGGGTCGCGATCTTTAAAAGACTCAGCAATGTTCTCAGGTCTTGTAAAGGTTAGTAACCCCATTATTATAACAGGCTGGTGTGCTTTATGACCAAGAAAAAAAAAATCCATGAACTCACTATGAGGTTGTGAGAAGATCTTACTTAATTGTGGCAGCTACAGGGTTTGGACAGATCCAAGGCGATAGATCCACCACCGCCTGCTGGCATGCAGGCTGACCTCACAGCAGATTCTGTGAGTCAAACACATTTTACATGCTTGTTGATGAAGAGGAGAGCCAATCACAGCTGTATTCCGAATCATTTGGAATCCCACTGTTGCTACCTGCACCACTGTGGGCTTGTTTTTCAACTCCAGCTCTGCCAACGAAAGGGCTAAAACTGGAGAATTCTGGGTACTGTAGTTTGCAGGAATGAAAAATGAAGACTAAACTGCTTCTCTTAGTTGTTAAAGGTCACAGGTCACATCATACAGCAATTGTTTCTTTCTCTTACCTCTGGTCTGATGTTACAGTTTTGTGTATGCAGTTTGCAACCCAGTGGGAATCACACCTCCTCTCCAGAAGCTGGCTCTTTTTTTCATTTTTCAGCACCCTTCAACAGTTTATTGGCCTGTAAATGAAACACTATCTCTAGATGGCCGGGGCAGAGCAGTTTAGAACCACAATCCATCGCCAAACCAGCGAATCATATGCCTCCAAAGTCTTGTTTTTAAGAAAATACCCAGACCAGTACTGTACTCACACTATTATTTTAATGGTCTGTTGTTGTTTGTGTTGGGTGCATATGGGACTATGTGCCAAACAAGCTGGAACTCGGTCACTCACTTGAAAAGTATAACAGGAGGATGTCAGTGATGTCAGAATTGGAAGTGTGCCATTTTCACCATCAATTTCAATCCGCATGTATGAGCTCCTCTTTTCTCAGTCTTTGTGACTTGTTAGTGCAGCTTCTGCCCGTAAGAACGGGTGTGGGCATAATGAGAGGGTGAAAGCGGTGCCTCTTACTGAGCATCGAGGTTAATAAAGTCGGCACCCAATTAACTCAAAGCATTCCCCAGTAGTGCGGTTCTTCTGCTCGCTTTGAACGCTGGTTGGTCTTTTTCTTCCCCATGATGTCAGATTAGGCACTTTGTTTACCTCCTGAATTTGGTATAAAAGGCCCGAACGTTGTTCTTCTTCAATGTGTCTCTGCCAATAACTCACGCAGGCTCTCAACAAAATAACTAATTTGATATATTTTTTAAAAAAAATCTTCATAAAAGCCGAGTTTTTTTGGTAGATGAAGGAAGTGTTTCTCAAGTTCAGGGAAAAGGCCAGGATTCTTTCAACATTCTGTAGGTGTTTACCAAATAATCCCACACAACAAGTGAAGCAGAAACTTAATTGTAACTAATTAGCTCCCTGGAGGTTTAATTGGATCTGCATTCTTTATTCCCCAGTTTACCTGCAATATGTAAATCCGGCTTCCGTGTTGAGGAGCCGGGGATGGGGGAGGTGGTGGTGGTGGTGGTGGTGGTGGTGGTGGGGATAAAAGCAAGGCTATGGGAGGAATCCGTAAAGGGAAGTTGAATTAAGTAAATGTTGAAAATCATTCTGGAAGGAGCTTAATATCTGATCTGGCTCGGTTTTCCAGACTGAAAAGAAGAGTGTGCTCCTTGGTTCGAAGGTCAGTTACTGTAATAATTGGAGGCACTGGCGCTAACGTGAACTCGCAGCTGCTCTTATTGTTGCATGTAAACCCTTCCCGAACTAACTAACCCTTCCGTATTTTTGAGCTCGCTCTCTGGAGGGAATGCTGTTGTTTCTTTTGCATGGTTGCACTCAGAAATACGAGGCTCTAAGTGAAGCAAAACCATCTGTCCACCTTGATAATAGCAAAACATTTTCTGGTCAGGCGCGCTCTGTGTTTCAGGTTCACGGCCACTGTCCCGGGATGGGAATTGGCTATTCATTTTTCCTTCTCAACAAATTACACCTAAGGTCAAAGGTTAAACAAGCTGAGTTCTACCCAAACAGGATATTTCTATTTTTTTCACCTCTTATTTAAAAATCCATGATGAAAACACAATGAAAAGTCTATTCATCCCAGACCTTTAACCACAAAGCTGACAATACTGTTCATCCTGTTTTGTTTCTATAGCAACTGTAGCTCTTAACTTTGCCTCACCAGGCCTGAGCAAGTATGAAGTTGCTATTAGAAAAAACAGATGTCGGTGGCTATCTGCCAGCTCCCATCCTAAGTCATTTTAGTCAAACAGCTTTATTCCTTTTCCCGACACTTCATCAACATGTTTCTCTGCAAGCTGTTTCCAGCAGGAGCCAGGCCATCAGAGGAGCTTTTATAATTGAATAGCGGTCATTGTACAGTAAAAGACATGAAGAGTTGCTGGTCTCGGGCTTTGTTAGTGTTTGCAAACACACAACAGAGGAAAAGATGTCTACATGGAAGGTCGCTGGAGAGACAGGAACAGGGCGTGGAGCCTCAGAAGGTCTTACATCACCAGAGTTTTCCGCTTTCCTTCGGGCCGTGCAGAAATCACCACAGTGGAACTTGTATGGTCAGAATCGCAGCACAAACTTACACTGTTTGGTCTGAAAAAGCAAACGGAAGTTTGGCTCAAACTTCTGACTGATTTTTCAGCTCAAACCGTTTTCTTTTCCACAAGTGGTAAGGTCTCAAAAAAAAAAAGCCCTGAGCAAAATTACATTTAGAATTTATTAAAATGTTGGATTCCCTCTGCGTATATACATTATTTATGGAGATAGGTGTGTGATGCTTAGAATCTGAAATTCACCTGGTTGGACCTGCACATTTGGAGTGAAATCCAGGTCTCGAAAAAATCCTGTCTGAAGTTGCTAATAATGGAAAAAATAACAGATGAATTCTAATAATAAAAATAACTGCCTCCAGCTTTTTAATGTATATTTGATGCGACAGCTGAAACAGACTTTGTTGTTCCAGCGAAATGCATTTATATTAAAATAATTACCAATGTGTGTACCATCGCCGACGACAGCGACGGTGGTAATAGAGGTAGCCGCGGCATCATGGGAAGGTCTGGCACCATCGGTGACAGAGTGGTGTCATGCCTGCCCGAGAAGGTTCATGATGAGCTCTAGCAAAGCATGTCAGGCATGCAGGTGAAAGACTGGAATGTGATTAGTCTGTCCTGCAGGATGGTGATAAGAGGCCACAGTTCATGCATATCAGGGAGAGGAAGGAGTATTTGACTCAATTTTACAACTTATGGAATTGTATAAATCCAGGCCGCTCACCTGTTATTTGCTGATTCATTTATAGAATTTTTTTCACAAAGTCTATCTGTTTATGTCCAGACTATATCCTTTGCATTGCTGATGGAAAACAGGGCTCCTTTGACTGCTCTAGAAAATAATAATGGACCTCAAGGTTCATGCATAATGCAAAGGGTGTGAAAATAGTGTTTCCTGAGAGCACACCACGTCGCCTATGGACTTAAGTGAAATATAACCTGAATTTGACATTTTCTAATATCCTACACCAAACTTTTTGTTTCAAAGAGATAGGGGAGGTAATTGCTCCACAAGAAGAAAGACTGCGATCCTTCTGGGTATTGTGGGTGACTGTGGGGACAAGGCGAGATTGGAACATGGTAATTGCAGAGACAAGGGCTGAGAATAAATGGGAAAAAGAGTTTTTTTACTGTCAGATAGAGGAAGGTCAGAGGCACAAGTGTATGACATCCACGCGTGTTACAGTGTATTATTCACAGTTTACACAGGGGACTGATGCCTTTTCTTAGATATCCAATTCATCGCTTTGCTTTCTGACAGAGAGAGGAGATGATCTCTGCCGAAGCCCACCTCTCCGACTGCGCCGAAGTAACAAGACGCAAGCATGTCAACAGCACTGGGTCACAGCGAATCGCAGCGCACTCGACAGAATGGCTCTTCTTTTCGGGCCCTCCTCTCCTCCCCAGATCGTTACTTCATTGCTCAATGAATGCTTTCACACTGTTGTCAGGATGCGTACACATTTCCTCAAAGATGAAAGACAAACAGGGGCAATTTATTTCCCCAGATTAGATATTGATCACAGATAGTGTGCTGGGCATCAGAAACCTTATCTGAAAAATGAAAGTCAAATGCCAATGATCCTTTTTTCCATTTTCACTTTTTTCCCCCTTATTAAAGAAGCAAACACGGAGGACGGTAACTATGTGTTTTGTGTTCTTCTAATGGAGCATGTCAATTCTTCTGGTCATGATATTCTGGCTGTAATTTCATCTCTTTGACGTGATCACGTCTGATGAGTCTTGTTTATGTCTTGTCTCGGTCTTCAGCGGTCCCAATTACTCCCCCAATCCCTCCCAAAACAATGTTTTGCTCCATACTGCTGCCCCATTTAGATGCTTGGGAGCGTAGACAGAGAGCCAGCTGACTGGCTGCAGGCACAGCGCACTATATAATAAAGAAAGAATGTCAGAGGAAAATAAATAGGACCAATGTCCCAAACAGCTTCTGTGCGAGCAGGCTGGGGGATTGGAGCAGCCCCCCAATCTCCATAATAGACTGTTAGAGACAACTGAATGTAAAGAGACATGGCAGCCCAAGTAGTCCAAACAATATGAAGAACTCCTCTGAGTTGCTGTGTTGTCATGTCTGCTCTGTCTGAGATGAAGTCTCATTGAAGAGAGTGAATTAAAGACCACCAATGGGGAAAGCTGGAGAAAAGAGACAGATGAGTGCTGCAGTGTTTGCCGATATAAAAACACTGATGTGAACTTACGTCAAGTCGAGGTTTCTGCTTAGAAACCGAATGGACGTACTGCTTAAGTTCAGGGAAACAGTCAAATGAAAACATCACATTTTTGACTTTGTCCACGAACCTGTGTCATATCACGCCTGACATAAGCTGCGATTTAGCACGGCTGGAGATTTATGGCTTTCTGCAAATTTTACTGTACGCCAGTGGCTCGTAAAAGTGGCGTCAAAGCACCAGGAGAGATGACGAAAGTGAAATTCTCTCTACTGATGCTGTAACTTGTGGATTTTACTTCTTCCTCTTGAAAATCTGGCAGCTACCCATGTTAGATCTCACAATGGTGTGTTTCAGGAGGTAAGAAAAGGGGCCGGAATGCTAAATTTACTGAATAAGAGAATGTAATAAAATTACTGCTTTTTAAAAAGCAAAAATAAACTTTTCTATGAATCATTAAGTCAAGTTTTAAACAGGACTGTGTCTTAAAGTATCTGATGGGTGTCAGAAACCAAACATAATCCCAGTTAATGCTGGAATTCCTCTGTAGATGCTGACCAAGAACACACTCGCTCTTCTTTTTGTCATATTTCTTTCTGTACAAGATGGCAACACCAATCACACACATCACAAGTGAGTACAGACTATGAGAACTTTAGAGACGAGTAAGCAAACAAATGGTGAATGTCCCTGTGTCTAAATATCCCGTTACAGCTATTTTTTGCTGCAAAATCGGGCCAGTCCAGAAACTAAATCCACTGGAATTTAGCTCAGAGTGTACATTTTGTGTGGCCTGGGTGTTTTAGACAGGAAGTTGATGGTATCACCAACTCATGTACTCATATCTTTCCTTTTTCTAGAAGTGGTATTTAACAACTGTCACACAGTCTATGGCCAGTGAGTCTATCATATATTTCAAATTTCCTCTTTTTTTCCCTTTGGGAGCATTTTATGCCATACCTTCTGAGAAGACACTTTGGCTTTGTGTTTAGTGCCAGCATGATGGCAGAATGTGAGCTCCATCAGGGTAAAACAAACTGACAGAAGAGCGAGACATCAATTACTGTAGCTACTCTTGGGGAAAATAAAAGCATTGCAATGTAATGAGCATATTTTGATTACCCTGCTGTTATATAATTTATTCCCTGTTAACCCATTATCACCATCTATACGGCTCACTACACGCTGGGATCTCAGTACTTGTATAAAATGCTCAAATAATAACTCCAAATGGTGTTTATCTGTATTGCATTGAAACATTCTTTTCATCACGGCATGGTTTTATGTGCATTTCTTATAGAGCCTTCTATTTGGTTGCATAGTCTTTCATTTCTTGCAGATCTTAACCCTGCATGCCTGAAGTAAAGCTTTTGACTTTGAAAAGCTCCTACACACCAGAGAAACACAGCTGATGATTTGCACTGCAAGCTGTGCTCTGAGTCACGGAGGCTTAGCAGGATCCACAGCTCTGACTCAAACGTGTGCTGCCAGGGATAGTGGCTTTTTCCCCACACTTTCATTGTCTCACACCGCCACAATGAGGCCCTCTTAACTCAAAGCCCACATCGCACAGGAAACAATTCAATTCTCCCCCGAGTGTCTTACCTCGTGGACGCAGACCAATCATCGTGTTGGCTGCATTCTGAGATCAAAAAGAGACTTTCTCGTGTTGTGTTATAGATGAATAGATGCCTGTTGTCTGCAGAGAAATGTTCCAACGATGTTATGAAACCAAGTTAGCTTCTTTTAGTCTAGGTGGATGCTGGACACATGAGAGCACCTTAAAGGTGACGCTACCGCATCTCAGTTTCCCTCTGGTGGCCGATTGCTGTAGCACAGCAAGACCCTCCCCTATTGGTTAGAAAGAGAAAGAATTGTCTGTAGGTTTTTGATCATCTCTGTGCAATGTTGGATGAAAAATAAATATACCACTTTATTATTCTAGCTATGTCTGTAGGTCTGACACAGACCGGGTTTTTAAAGTAAAAGAGTTCGGCTCACACTGTGTCCACAACGCTGCTTGACCTTTGCCCACTTTGCTCGACACTCTCTAAACTCCGAGATCAAAACCATACGAGAGGCAAAAACACCCTTAAGTGGGGCCAAACTGAAACAGCAACAGCAGGAAAAATAGTCTACGTGGTGTTAATAAAAACCCGACTATCAATGCTGCACACTATATGTTCGCTCTCCCCCCAGACCACCGTTTGTTTCTGATCTCCTCCTCTCTGCCTCAACCATTTTCCTCACAACCAAGAAATCCCTCTCACACACGCCCCTTTTATCGCCATTCAACATGTCCGCTTATAGGCATGCTATTATTTCTTTATTTATGTATTCCACTTTATTATTCGGGATCACATGTTAATGAAGAGCGTCATTATCAACCTTAAATATTTAATTTTCCGCTCTGCGTCTGCTTCCGAGTGAGGCAGCCTGGAAGAGGGGCGGCGGTGGGAGGGGGGGGTGGAGGATGGAAAGAGTCGTGCTGCAGCATCAGTCTTATCTGCATCCGCTACTTTGAAGCCAGCTCCAACCGAAGCACAGACTGTTTTTCTGATTTTTATTTTTATTTTTTTTTAGGGGGTGGGGTGGGTTGCTCCTTTCCAAGTCCGTCTCTGAGCCATTTCTTCAAGACCTGGTGCACATATACAGTTTGATTTTTGCGCCTCCAGATTCGGCTTTAGTATCGGTCTCCGCCACCTTAGCCCCATCTCTAAACTCCATCCCCAACCCTCAGCATTAGCTCCAGAGAGGCTGCGTGCCCTTGTGATAAGGTGTGAGGCCTGTCTGACTCTGACTGACAAGCCTGCTCTCACCATGCCAGTGCCTGCTGCTTGATAAGAGAAAATGTCAGCGTGATTTTGCGAAATGTCATTTATCATGGCTCTCTGGCCATGTCTGTAACCCAGACTGATAATTGTTGCCGGACATTTATATCAACTGGGGTGGCTTGGAAAATTGTACAGGCGCAATGTTTCCCAGTGATAACAGCCGTTAATATCCCACTTTGCTTGAATGGATTTGATTTTACTCGCTTACCTCTTTTCTCTTGTCTAAGCCTCAGCATCATGCGGCGCACTTGCTAGTTTATTTTATGAAGTCATGTATCAGGCGGCATCAAAGAGTGAGCCATGTGGAGGCGTTTTAGAATGAGGAATCACTCCCCACCCAGACAAAGACTTCCAATGCTCTCCATGTTATGCAGGTTCTAGGAGTTGAATAGAAGAGCTGCAGAATCAAGTGATTATCTGCTTGTCTGTATGTGTTTACGTGTGGGTGGTCAATAGGGGATGTTTTGTTTATTATTTATAAAGACGTTCCCCAGAATCGGGTGGAATATCACTTGCTTTAGCAGGATCACACAGATGAAGACGCGTCGATGTTGTTTTATGCTTCACAACCCAGACTGATATAGTCATGATGAGCCACTTGGTCTTTTACTTTTGTACTTTGATTTGCGGAACTGCGATGAAGCAGAGCCAACTTTCTACATTCGTCATCGCTTCTATCGTTGGGTTCCAAACCCAAACTGTCATGTATTATTCACGCCGTTTTCGTCTTTTCTCCGGAGCACTTCGGCGCTCTACCGCACCTCCAGCGTGATTCTAAGAGCGGCACAGTTCAGAGGAGGGTCGGTGATTTACCGCGGCAGAGTTTTTTTCCCCCCTCATTGTTGACTTAAAATGACATTTATGGGACACCCTGATAAAGCAATTCTCCCTGCTGCTCAGACTGGGTCGCTAAAAAGATTTTCTTATTCATGTTTATTCACTTTATTTTGAGACTCGGGCATCCTCTGAACCACAGCCTCGGCAGTAGCGAGACAGGAAGAGCTGTCTTTAACACGTGCTCCCTGGCATCCTCTGGAGACCTCAGCGAGTGTCGTCCCCGACTCATAACCAAATTTATTGCTAGTCTGACTCTGAAAACTAACAAAGGTATGGGCCCACTGTTCCTGGTGTATTTGTCAAATCGCTGCACCTGTGAGAGCCCCCCGCGCAAGATGAATTTCAGGTCGGAGCGTTCGTCCAGGAATAAATCTTTTTTTTTTTTTTTTTTTTTTTTTTTGCATTGTCTTTGTTTGGGCGAGCTATAGGCCGGGAATGAGCTCTCCTCGGCACATGAAGTGGGGTTGGTGAAATCCGTGATAAATGGTGCTCTTTGTTGACACCTTCATCGGGTTATTTATGGCTCATTAATTGAAGTGAAAAGGAGACTTGTTGCCACAGCGGGGGAAGCAGCGCTAGACCTCTGTGGCTGTGCCTCAGAGCAGCCCACAGGCTGTAGTGAGGAGATGAAGAGGCAGCCATCCCTCTCGCTGCTGTTTTCCTTCCTGTTTGCTGTGGAGAGAAATGAAGACGATCCTTTAAGCAGCAAGGGATGAGGGTGGTAGACGAGACATTAGGTGGCACCGTTAACGGTTTGAGATATGATAACTACTCCACCATCGAATATGTCTTTTACCCCTGTTTGTCAAGATTATTGCAACCATTTATCGTAGTTAGGATCCATTAAGGACATTATTAATCTCTCAGGTCACATTTTACCTTATTGCCGTACTACCCCAGTGATAGAATACTGCCCCCTCTGGTGTGGAGATGTATGTTTTTATGCACGGGGGCTTTATGCTTTTTGTCCAGCTGCCGTAATTAATGCTTCTTGTATACTGCTTGAATTTTAAGGTTTAAATTGCTTTTAGGGAAAAGTCTACGGAACTGTGCAACACATTTAGGATGGTGTGCACATTTTGACATGGCTGCACTATATATATTTATATATTTGATGCTCCGTCTTTACACCCTGCCACAATTTCCTTTGAACGCTTTGAGCCTTGTGAGGAGAAAGAGCCACTTCAGACATAAGCTCATGAGCGCACTTGATTAACAAGTGGATTAACTATGCTCGTTTCATGGGATGATGTACCTCAAAGCACTTCAAAGGCCACGGCGAGTGCCCATGAGGTGCAATAATGAGGGGTTCTTCA
Source organism: Takifugu rubripes (assembly GCF_901000725.2). Lineage (NCBI taxonomy): Eukaryota > Metazoa > Chordata > Actinopteri > Tetraodontiformes > Tetraodontidae > Takifugu > Takifugu rubripes. Next base: position 9,725,561 of record NC_042293.1, read on the forward strand.
GCGCGGCGACAAATTTGGTGGCCTCGCTTCTCATGAACCTGATCATTTTCTCATTTTGTGTGCACTTGCTCTTTTCAGTTTCCTGCTCTCCGCCTGTTCTGCTTCCCCTGCTTCCTCTCACACTCTCTTCCCAAACCCTCTCCCCCTCCTCCTCCTTTTCTTTCTCTTAGTCTCTCATCTCCCCTTAGATTTTTCTCTCAGTGATCCTTTTTATTTCTGCTGAGTTCAGATTTAAAAGTCTACCTCATTCGTGTTTATGATTACCATCCAGGCTGCTGTTTATTTTAGTTCATTTTGATTTTTACTGAAAGAATAGAGGAAAATCAAACCTTTCCTTATTACTTGTTAATAATTGTGCAGAAGTTGCCCAGCCTTTAGTCGTCCTTGAACTGGCTGACTTTCGTGAAGCCCATCTCCGACATCTTACCGCTGTCACAGTTGTCAGTCAACCTTCAGTGGCGCCCATGTCCTCCAACACTTTTCCATCTTTCAACACCCATCCTTCAGCGCGTGTTTGTCTGAGGGGGACATGTCCTGGCCTGTCATACACACAGTGTTGTTTAGGAGGGGAGGTGAAGCAGTGTGTGTGTGTGTGGGAGGGGGGGTTTCAATTTTATAAGTGGCACATCGTCCTCCTGAGAAGTGCAGAGAGCTTTCAGTCTGTCTCCGGCGATGGAGAGGCATGTACCGCTCTGCCACAGTGGAGTAGCCCGCTCACGTTCCACCCTGGATCGCTCTCTCCCTGCATTTTTATTATTTTGATCCGGCAAGCGCACGAGAGATAGTAATCTACACTTCAATTACATCGCGCAAGTCATCAGATGCTATCTTGCGCTGGTGATAGAATGTGCTGTGAGGCAGCCCAGCACCGCTGTGAAACAGCCCCCAGAGAGCCACGGTCTCACAGTGTGTGTGCAAGTGTGTGTGTGTGTGTGTGCATTCCAGCTATCTGTGTTTGCCTTTGCGTGTGTGTGTGTGCGTGAGAGAGAGAGAGTGTGTGAAGGAACAGCAGACCGACCGAAAGACAGACATGGAAGTGGTTCTATCAGTGTAACACGTGTATTTGGCAGAAGGGTACAGTGTTTAACCTCTGTTTGTCATTGCCCTGATTGTTATCATTACATTTAATTTTGTTAGCGCTGAACAGGCCGCGCTAATGAGAGGATGAAACTTGTGCATCGTTTGTCATCTTGAATTCCAGACAGTAGCCAGCAGAGGGCTGTTGCAGACGTGGTTTAGGCTCCGTCTGAGACGAAGCCACATCATTTATTACAATAAGTCAACAGTTTTATTGAAATTCTTATTTTCTACCTCACTTTACATTTTCATTCATCTTAAAAGAATTAAGACGGCATTTCCAAGTATAGAATTGATATTATTGGCACATTCTAATTGTGTTTCTCTCTTTTTGGTGCTGCCCTCGACCTGCTGATCTGAATATCAACACGTTTTTAAAGGTAAGAGAAAACTCTTTCTCACACCAAATTCTTTGGTCAAACAGCTGATTTTTGCACGAGTCATTTGCATGAGTGAAAAAATGTGAAATCATTATTCTCTCTTGCCTCGTAAAAAACCCCCAACAAAACAAGGTAAGTTACTCTCATGAACTAGAAATTATTGTAATAGAACAAATAATCAGCAACTTCTTGTTTTGATAAGGTTCCGTTCTGCTTTATTAGTCATGTTTCATGTTGTATTCGTGAGAATCAGGGATGAAATCGAAAGCTTTTTGCACCCTTGCATTATAAAACGCATCTGGTTCATTATGGTCAGTTTAAATCCAGCAAAGCTACAGTTCCATGTTTTTCCCACTGAGGGGCAGGTATTCAGCACTCCAGCTCTCTCTGTCTACCTGCGGCTAAATCAAGACGGATCGCTGGCTTCCAAAGTTGTTTTTTTTTATAACGGGCCTTAATGTGCACTTACCCAGTGACAGAGAGCTCTCCTGGAGGCCGTCAGACCAGTGTTTTAGAATTGAGCTGGAAGGAGAGAGTGCTCTCTGGGCCCAGCTATTTTCTCCCATCAGTGATTCTGGGATGTCAGGCAGCTCTGGCAGCTTTGCTCAGGTATGTCCGAGTGCTCCTTCCTCAGGAAGCAGTCGAAAGACCTCCTGCAATGCACAAACATTCTGCCAATCACTGGTTTACTTCTCCCACATGGCTGTTACCGGTAATACTAATTGAAGGTTTTGATTTTGTTCGCTTGTTTGTTGCTGTGCCTACCTCGCCGCTCACTATGCTACACATTTTTAAACTACAAAGTTATATACTTACTTCTTTTTTAATCAAAGGTTTGATTGAAACAGCCTCTCTGGTCTGTTCCCGGGGATGAGATAGCAATAAAAATCGGTTTCTCTCTTTGTTTGTGCGTTACCCGGAGATAAAAGTGCCTTGATGTTTGAATATCTAACCGAATGAGGAAATGTAAATATTTTCTACCAGACATTTAGAGTAGGGCTGCATGCAGCGCGGGTCTCCAAAGCACACTGCTGTCTAAATGAGTGGTTATTGACAGACCTTTGGCGTCGTGAGAATCACATGTTGTTTGAGTCTCTGCTACACGAGCAAATGTGATCCTCTCTGATGGCTGCATCTGAACTTATTTTGATGTCCCTGAGCATTAAGAGAAGTGACAGCTTACAAATAAATCCATAATTATCACATCTGAAAGCCGCCAACCCAAACTTTATTTGCATACTTGACACTTGGAGGAATGTGGGTAATAAACCCTGAGGGTCTCCCAGAGTCTGGCAAAGTCGGGGCTGTCATCTCATCAGCCTTTGGGTCTTTCTCAGAAGCTTGCAGAAAAAAAAAAAGGAGAGGAAAGGCAGACTGGAGTGAGACAATGCTGTTCTGTTAAAAAGCGGCTACAGCAAATGGGCAACACTGACTAAGGTTCAGCCGAGCACAAAAGAAAACTGAAGGACAAGATTGTTCCCATTGTGTTTCCACTGTGTATTTCCCCACAGAGCCAGGTCTGCCGAGGCCCTGCGGGCTTCATTTCACCCCTTCAAAACCCAACATATTTCTTTGAGTGTCCTGAAGATAGGAACACAATGTCTGCCTGTAGAATTTCATCTTAATTCTACCTGGGAACACAAAAGACTAATCACAACCATCACAAAAGCGCTATTCCTGCCACCCAGGACGGTCTCCGGCAGCATAAAGGGCCCAGCTCTCCGGAGGGCCGGGCGGCACCCCGGACATAGATTATGTGCTGTCCGGCCATGTGTCGAGGAGCCACGTGCGGGGAAAACGCACACCAGACATCTATCAGCAGAGGTCAGTTGCTGGGCAAAGCAACAGAACAAAAATGGCGGTCCATGACGTTACCGTTCAGAAGTGTGGATTATTGCCGGTGAGATGCTAAAATTTGGTTTATTTAACTGCCCTTCTTACCTTTAACCTGCTCCATGCTCAAAGTTGAGCAATATTTTGCTCCCACCTCTGCGGCTCAACCGCTCTACCTTTCCACAAAGATTCCAGCGAAGCCTCGTCTAATTGGTTGCCGGGCTTTAATTAGCTGGGCTCATCTGCATGCCTGCCATTAGGAATTCAAACAGGGCGGAGTGATAGCTGACATTCCCCCCCCCCCCCCCCGTGCTTCTCTCTTTCCAGAATCCTTCCCTCTGATTCATCTCATCTTCATTTCCCCAGATCCTGTTTTTAAAGTTTTATTTAGGTTGTCATTTATTTAACAAGGGATTATTTATTTAGCGCATCAAATCATTCTGGAATGAATATTTATATATTTGTGAGGGTTTTAAATATTTACACGCTCTCTCCGTTTCTGGTTTTGGAGCCAGTGTAATGAGTGCTGTTGTGGATTTCGAGGGGAATAACAAGACCAGTTTCAAAGTGAAAAGTCCTTTGAATATATTTCAAACTTAATTGGTATGAATTTATTATCAGGCCTGATGCTCTGATCATGGCTTAATTGGAGGTATATTATTATGGACTGAATTAACAGAGGTTAATGATATGTTGTTGATATTCAATGGCGGCGAGTGATTCCCCGTCAGCGGTGGCGTGTGAAAACACTCGGTGACACCGTGACCCCCGTGTCAGCTGCTCTAATACGCTCGCAGACTCCTACTCGACTAAATTCTATTAATCCACAAAGAAGCTTAGCCATATTTGCCCCGATGCTTGCGCCTTCCCTGCATCTTGTTTTACAGGGAAACGATTGTGTAATGGCGGCTTATGAGGGAGGACCGTGGACGGGGGCCCTAACTTTGACCACGGAGGCCCCCAGAGCGCCTTCGGCCCGAGCAGGCGAAGCGAGCTGCAAAGTTGGGCCCTTGGAGTCTTGTTGACAGCAGCTGCAGACAGTAGGAGCACACAGAACGGAGCGTGATTGCTGAACTCAGAACGCCTCTCCACACTAGACACCCCCCCCTCCCAGTGTTAATGACTAACCAGAATGAGAAGTGGAGAAGAGGAAGAGCCTGGAAGAGCCTGATTTGTTCTGCATGCTAAATATGGCCTGTAATCTTTATTCCTCTGAGTGCCTTATTAAAAGTGAAAGGAAGATGAAATCCCACCAGCCAGCCCATCCTTTCTGCTGTTTATTAGAGGGGCTTTTCCTCTGCTAATATTGAGGTTATGGTAACCTTAGCGGTGATAGATGCGTGGTGTGACTTTAGGTAATAATAGCAATGATTGATTCCCACCTGAACCCTGGAGGTGTAATCCAGCAGGATGGGAGAGATAAAGTGGCAACCAGCATCTAAGAGATACACAGAGAGGCAGATTGTATCCAGCGTCCCTGTTTATCATCCCGCAGGCAACAGCCCCTCGTCACAATTTATGATGTTCCCCCCCGGCTCTAATTCATCATCCATTAACTACTCTTTTCTCCTCTTAAATCCAACTCTATTTCTTAGTTTTACCAGATTTTTAGTTTTTTTTTTTCATACCCCAGAATTGCATCTCAACCACAACTGCATTTTATCGCGGTCATAAATTCCAGAATTGAACAAAAATCCAAACCTAGGAACCCACTCAGCATTTGCATTATTATCCCCCACTCCGTCCTGTTCCGTGCAGCTGGATGGAGTCCCACTCGTGACCCCCCCACCCACCACCCCACCCTCCCCATCATTATGTAAACAGATCACCAGAATTATAGAGAATGTGATCAGCATATTTTTCTGCCTGTATTTGCATTATGGCTCGCGTGTCGGGGCGCTAATGAAGTTCAAAGACAAGTGGAGGCCCAGATATTTAGAGTTTTTATTAAGCTCCACACCTTTTCCGTTCCTGTTGCGGCAGCGGCTTGGATGGCGCATCTATTATTCCATTAGCAGGTAATTAATGACTCTCATTTGTGTAACTGTTATTAAGCCCTTTGAAAGATTGTTTGTGCTCAGATGAAATGAAACACATCCCAGAAGCCATCCATTGTGGCGGATAGATTAAAAGAGCAATAAGGGTCTTTGAAAAATGATATTTTATCTCCTGTAATTTTTCACGGTACCTCGGGGGCAGCGGTGACAGGAAAACACTGCAGTCCTCCTTCATGTTGATCTCCTTTTTTTAGTCAAACTACCGAGGGAGTTCACTAAGTGTGATTTATTCATCCCCTGGCCAGTAAAAGGTGTCAGCCAGGTGAAAATGGATGCTGGGAGTGTATTGACAGGAGAAATATGGCGTATTCAGAGGGAGGGGCGCGGCTTACGAAGGTCTGGATTCTTCTCCTGCAAAAGTTTTTTTTTTGTGTGTGCACCATTTGGCTGTTAAAAAAAACCCCAAAAACATTTTTTTACTTGTTTGGTGCTGCTGATGGGGTGGGGGAAGTGTAATAAATACATCTCAGAAGGGAATCTGATTTCTCACAGATCAAATCGCCTCTTTTGTTTGCGCTTCTCTATCTTCCAACGTAGAAAGATCAAGCATTTCTTTCTTCCTTTGTCTTTTTTTTATCTCCGTACTTATTGAAGAACAGGAGGATGGGGGGGGAATCAGAAGCGCGCGTGTCTGGTGGACAAGCATCCATCTTTTCCAAAGCAGCAACTGTGAAACGCTGGCACTGGCATTCCACAACTCCAGCTGGAAAGGCACAAAGCATCTCTTTGGGATTTATTTTTAGCATTTGCAATGGCTCTTATGAAATATTTCATAAATAATGTGAACGTATTAGACGGGGGAGAGAAGCGTCGCCAGTCATTCTATATGCACTGCCATAGCAACAAGATGTTCCGCCTTTATCTGTTTAGGGCCCGCGATTCTTAAACTGTTCATTGCCCACGTTTCCTTTTTTAATCAGAGTGTGTTTGGGATCCCCTGCAGCAGGGATCTAGATAAAAGGATTAACTCTGCCTCGACTAGTTAACCACATTTAGACTTTGCCAGGCAGACCCTCAAAATGAAAATAGATGGATTTTAAATGCATCAATGTGTCATCTAGCAGCGCGTTTATGAAATGATCAATAACTATATAAGGACATTTAAGATGAAGTCAGCAGCATGGGGACATTTTGTATATCATCATGTGGCATTATAGTGAATTTTTTCTTTCTTTTTTCGTGCGTCAGCGCTGTAAATGTACATTTAATGCCATTTTAAGCCATTTCTCTATAACCTAAAGAGGGAGAATGAGGGTGCAGCTGTGTCCTCTGGTCAGAGGGACCAGACGAAGGTGCTGGCATCCATCATTCACTGCTTCTTTCGATCCAGCAGGTCTTGCTGTAATCACAGAGCATTATGCCGGCCACAGCGGCACCGTCGGCTGGGTAACCCGGTACAGCAGGGGAGGACCCGCTCCTTTGTCGCTGCAGTTAGCATTAGCCAGAGATTTGCATACATTTCTCTTGGAAGCATTAAAGAAATACAAAAAAGGCCTAATTCACTATTGAAAGTCTGCCTTGCCAGATTAAAAGTGTCCATTCAGAAGTGTTGTACTTTTTATTTGACTCACGTTGCCGTTTTAACAGAAAATTGGCCAAAAAAATCATTTAAAATAATTGCTGCTGCGCTCTTTCTTAGTCGGCCCATCCCATTTCTTAAAGAGAGAGGAAGAACGACACTTTTTTTTTAACGCAGAAATAAATTCAAATAGATTTTTTGTACTGCCGTGACCATGTTGTCATTGTAAAGTCGGTATGTAACAACTCAAATGGTAAATTGTCAGTTAAAATTTGCACTCATGGTTCATTTCTGCCTTTCCTCCCGTTCTCGGGTCTGTCCGGGGCCGTGGCTCGGGCCCCGCCTGTGCTGCACTGAAGTCTGAATGCGAACATGTGAACAGTGCTCCCAGATGGAGTGCCCACAATTCTTATCGCTCTGACCTGAATTCTGTGACGACAGATAATTTTACAAACAGCTGGAGCTCAATCAGAGCCCACTTGAAATATGCCACCTGCCACTTTTACATTAGGAAGCATGCTGTTCCAAATGGAACATTTTCACTTGTATTTATGATTATTTTACAGGCAAACTTGGTCTCCTCACGGAGCCTCGAGTGCCAAATGATTTATTCCTCCCCCTGCTGCCACCTCCACTGTGGTAAAGGGGTGGAGGGACGGGGGTAAGATTTACTTTAAGTTGTCTCTAAGCCTGGGGATGCAGTCAACAAGGGAAGGGGAGATATAGTATTTGTATTTAAGCCCAAATCCCGCGCCCACCACTCTCACCGCCGCCCCCCCCCCCGGCCCCACCACAGTTTGTTGTTTACAGCGTTTGCATGAATTTACGAAGCCATTAGTTTCCACACTTTTCAAAGTAAGCAGAGGATGCAAATTATTTTTTTTGACCAGGAGGCAGAAATCCACGTCTCCGGGCCCGAGAGCGGCCGCCCCCTTTTAGCACCTCCTCTCCCAGCAGGTGTCAGTGTTCCAACTGGGACGCACGGAGACACAACTTTCTGGGACCAGCTTAAACTGGAGCTTTACCATTGTTTGGGTCACGATTGTTCATGCAACAGGTGGAATCCAGGTAAAAGAGGAACCTGCTTTACCATTTCATATTCTGCCATCGTGGTGATGATGGAGTTACGTCAACATCTATCTTTTCAGTTATGAGTTTTGCATTTGTTATTATTTACATTTTTATTTCAAACTATTCAAACTGCTCATCAGAATACAATTAAACGCGCTCATTGTCACAGCCGCAGCTCAATGCCAACCTTCATCACACTCATAGAAAATCAAAGCTTCTCCTGAACCTCCTCTGGGTTCAAAAGTGCTGCTGAAACCAGACAGACAAAAATAAAAAGGACTGTGGAACTGAAGCGTGGCAACGGGATAAAGCAATTTTAGCCAATTTCCCCTGAAAGCACCATCTTGTCCTATCTGGTGTCAAAAATGTCCTTCAGAGTCGCATCCCGCACAAGGTCGGCCTTATCGCCGAGAACGAGCTGCAGATGATTCCCACTGTCCAGAGGAACAGACATGAGCATCGGGATCAGGCGTCCAGGCATTCACCTGTTGTCAGACGTTCCTTTAGGCTGGTCAAAGCTGACGGAGGGGGAAAGTAGTTGGGCGTTTGATGACCTTGACCTGAGAGTGTCCCCAAATCTGACCTTTCTGACTCGGCTTCTGTGGTAGCCTGAGAGCCGACGCAGACGAACAGTGGGCTTCAGAGCCGTGTGAGGCCGTCTGGCACTGGTCCAGACCAGAAACGTGCGCTGAGCTTCTCTCAGTGCAGGTTCTGCTCCAGGAGGAGCCGCTGTCCTCGGCCGTGGGGCGGCACAGTCGCATGCGTGTCCGGTCTCTTCCTATAAAACAGAATAATGAGAGGAGAATAATAAACACAGAAGGTCCAATCAGAAACCTTTCAAATATCAGAATGATAGTTTTATTAGGATTAAGGAAATTGACTGCCACAGACTCTCAACTCGCACCTCAAGCTGCTCACTGAGATTTTTTCTTTCTCCGTAAAATCCCTCACAAACATTCCTGTTAAACTTGTGACATTTGCCCAAAGGAGGATGAGGCGCATCATTAAAAACAATATTATTATATAGTGTTTAATCTACAAGAATGAATAAATAGACATTCAAGAATAAATTAACATTCATCCCTTTAACAACATTAAAATAAACAAAATCCTGAAGTAATTCTTTGTCAAATGTTTTTTTTCCCCCGTCAGGATGGCAAAAATCAATTAAATGGAGTAAACGAGAGGATCAATGATCAATGCAGGCAACAAAATAAACCACAGTTCATTAAAACTGTGTCAAAAATTAGCATCTGTCATTGAATTCATTGACATTATCAATTCCATGCTGCCCTACAAATAAATAAATAAATAAATAAATAAATAAATGTGGCTTCTTTATGGGGATGATATGTTGATTATTGTTCTGTGATATGAGCATCTTCTAGCTTGTTTATAAATGCTAAATTGCTGCATCAATTAGCTTCATTAACATCTGTTTGTCCCCACTGTTAAACAACTCTATAGAATAATATCAATAAGCATTATTATTATTATTATTATTGTTGTTGTTGTTGTTGTTATTTCTCACTATCATAATGGAGTCACACTTATCTAGTAGGGGGGACTCAGGACACTTACAGCCTGTCTCATATCTTGAACACCTAAATGCTGCTACAGTTCAAAACAACGGCTTTAAAATCTGACATTTCAAGTCATATTTATCTTTAAAAATTCAGATTTTATTTTGTGAATCATGCAGATTATCTCAAGTCGTGCAGCGTGAGTCCTGAACCTCCACATTTCCACATAGGAGTAACATATTAATAAAAACCTGTTTTGAACAATAAAAAGAAGAGGCGCGCTTTCTCTTCACGGCGTTCTGCTGGGAGAATTCTCAGCCTATAGGAGTGTGAGCAGCCATGGCATCCCCCCCCTCAGCACCATCCACGGTGGGGGAGGATGTGGCTCTTTCATGCCTGGAAGGGAAACATTGGCCAGGGACCATAACGTCTGCGCCCCCCCTCAATCTACACACAACTTTCCTACGTGACTATATGTTTTTAGCAGATGGTTCCGTTTTTGACTCAAGAACAAAGTTCTAACGGGGATGCGATTCTACTTGTTGCCATGGGAACAGGGATGGATGAAGATGTTTCACGGTTCAGCGGCTGCCTCGTCTCCGCTCGCGCGTGCGTGTACGTGCAGCCTGTATACGCCGCTGAGTGAACTATACGGCGAACGCGTACGCTGCGCCTCATGTTGGTGTCGCACGTGTGCGCGGGGGGGCTGCTTCCGCGGGCGCTTTTCCTCTCTGGAAGGATATTGTGCTTTACGCTGAAAGGTCAGCGCGGCTCCGAGAACGGATCGGTCCCGAAGAGGCTTTTCCAACCGGCCTGCTAGTTTCGTGATTTATTTGGCGCTGTGACGGCGAGGCAGCGCTCATTTCACAGCGTATTAGCTAACTGTCCAAATAGTGATGATTCAGTCGCACGGCCTCTCATTTTCACATGACACATAAAAGGGAGGATCTGTCGATAAATGCGACAATAACAGCGGCCCGAGTTATCTGCCGCCGGTTTTTTCTTCTTAGCTATGTTTCAAAATGAATATTCCCTCATTTGAGAGGAGCTAATTAGATTGGGTGAGTTGCGTGATATGGGGTCCCGCACATAAAAGCCTCGCTGGGAAGATGAGCAATGGTTGCCTGTACCCCAGACGGCGCTGATAGTGGAACCACTCCTTTAATTCCACTCTCAAAAATCAGATCCTAATTGGGTGTCTGATTTTAGTAACTTGTTCAGCAATTTAAGGAAATTGCTTTTTGAAATGTAACAATTTCAGTGATCTTAAGCGCCTCATTCCTCACTCGGCGCGCCCCACAGGACCGTCTCCTTTCAGGCCTCATCAGGCACTAATTTAAAGGTCCTCCTCTTCGTCTGTGAACCGGTGACCCCATGAAATGTGGCATGCGTTTCATCTGGAAACAGGAAAAACAGAGTCCATGTTCATCTGGATGAAGAAGAAAGCACAGATTTTATGGGTAATCCCTTCACATTGTATGTATTTGTCCTCTTCTTTTGCACATTACAATAGAATAAAGCAAATAAAACACCCATACATTTATAAAATACACACAAGCATAAGCCTGTGACTAGTCATTTCACCTCATTTGGTGGCGTGCAGCCCAAAAACACCTGAGGAAGTCTGTAGTTATCAGAGTTGGCACCTGCAGACCCTGCAAAGAGCTTTTTATTTTGCTCCTCCGACAAAGAGGAAGACCACATTTCCACCGGGGCGTGTCTGAGTGCTGAAGTGTACCCTAATGGATGGTTTTATTCATCAAGTGAGGTCTGTGCACTCGTCCACCGCCGAGCTGCCTTGAGGGACAGTGAGTGATTCCGACCACTCAGCCTCATTATGGAATCATATTAATATTTAAGGGCCTGGAATTGAGGAATAAAGAGGGTAATTGATAGCATCAAATGGAAGTGTTTGAACCCTCTGACAGTGTGTGCTGAAATGCAGATAAACCAATCTCACTTCTTTATAACGCTGTTGTACCATTTAAACCACAGATGGCCGTTTGTTTGAGGTACACAGATGAGGATAAAAGTCTTAAATGAGTGGCTGGTGAGTCCTACAACAGTCGGGGGCTTTTCTTCCCCCCTTTAGCATTAGCTTGGGACCTTTGGGCCATTATTTTTTTGGACAGAGAATGATGAACAAAAACAGTCTAGGCATATTTATTTTAATTTCCTGTTTATTTTAATCTACATAACCCCACTGCACTGTCTTATCTAGATTAAGTACTCAGAAGAGGACGGTAACCTTTAAAATCTTATATGTGTGTGTGTGTGTGCGCGTGTGTGTTAATCAGCTGATTAGAGTGTGCGGAGGGAAAGTGACATGTAAGCATAAATGAGTCTGCAGGCAGTTAGACTGTGAATGATAATGATGCTCAGGAGTTCTACTTAGCATAACATAAGGGACCGCTGCTTGTGCTCATGGCATTCTTCAGAACATAGTCAGTGGACTTTGTTACCGAGCAGCACTAATTAGACTTCGCCACGTTTCGCCAGCGGCTCTACAAGAGCACCATTGTGGCTCGTTTTCTGTAGCCTGTGCATGATTTAGCTTGAGCGTTGCATCAGCCAGTTGTGGCTGTGAATGCTAAGCGAATGTGTAGCATTACCTGTTGGGACATAGAAGCGTTAGCCGCGCGCCACCTGTTATTTGACTGTCGTCTAGCGGCTGATACAATCGTTTCATTGTGGACACTTAGAAACGAGACAGATTGCTCACAGATGCCAGTACACCTGTAGCTACGGCTAATCAAGTATTATCATGCTTTTTTCTTTTATTTGTTTTGACTGCAGCTAACAAAAGCTGATGCTGGTATTGAACTGTGAAATATATAAAAAGCAGTTTTGTATAACGTGAGTGGGACACAATTATTTTAACGCCTATCCCTTTCATCACCATTCAGTTGCACACCGCGATCCAGTGACATTCATGCTATAGCTTGAGTAAACATTTACATTTTAGCCTTAAGTGCTGCTTAAATGCTAAGCTGTTGCTTAGTAGCGCTTGAGTAATGAGTTTGGACAGCCTCCTCTTGTCAGGCTGTGTCAGAGTAAGTGTGTCTGCATGGGCCTCCTGAAAAGGTGGGCAGCTGACCGTTTTTATTTTTGCGGCTAACTTCCAAATACAAACACACAATGACACCGCTTCACGTTTGATCACATCTCCCCGCTGTGCCGCTAATAGCAGCATTGGGAGTCATAATGATGTCGTGTGTGTTGAATGAAGGATGTGTGATTAAGTAGCGGGGCCTCGGAACGCTGAGACGCGGCGTCTGCCGCCTGCGGGAGAACAGTAATGCGCCGATTGTGGCAAGTGAATAAGTGAATTTTTCTTGTGGAGTCCCCGAGTTTGGTATAAATAGATAGCCAATTTGTAAAAATGCCCGAATGAATATAAGCATCTTGGGCCACTCTAATTGGTCAATTTCCCGCCTGTATTGAGTGCCTAGATTGATTTATTGCCTTTTTTAAAAGGCCACAGGGACCAGCCGAACAGCTGTGCCAGCCGTCCGTGCAGAAACTGCTAGAAAAACAAGGGACTGAGCGCCGAGGGTCGGACAGCGGCGAGCGGCGAGCGGAGAGGCATGGCAGACAGCTGGCACAGGCAGACTCTGCTGTCTGGCACCACTCAAGACGCAGGATTTATTTCAGCAAACACTGCCGAGCAGCGCTGGCTGGCTGGAAATCTCTCCCCATTGTCACAGCAAACACACAACCAGGAATTTGCTTGATTGCCACAATACCTTAATCAGGCAGGAGCCTGTGCGAGCGGCGCTGCAGAAAAGGCCTTTTTTTCCTTTTCTCACGGTAGCCGCACACCATCCACTTGACATGGAGAGGGCTCGGAGAGGACGGATTTGAGCGCCGCGTCTCCGGGGACTGGAGCGGTGGCTGCACAACCGGAGCGTTGAAGCCTGCTGTTTGTTCACATCCGCAGTCGCTTGTCCCCCCCCCCCCCCCCAGAACCAGTTCCATCAGGTGTCAGATTTTGATTTACACATACATCCATGTGTGACCTGTAGCCACCTATTGGTTTTTTATGGATATCATTTAGAAAATTAACTGTATTTGTGTAGAAACACCAACGTTGATTAGAAATGTCCTTTTTAAAAAAAAAAAAAATAATATGTAGCTGCAGTTTACAGCAAAATTTATGGTGGTCAGAATGTGTCTGTTGGGATTAAACAGGCTTGTAAAACTGTGAAAGCATAAGAAGGAACGCCTGCATTTATCAGAGCATTTTCTTTCCTCCCTTTCGCCTCGATTTGAATGAAAAGACAACATATTTACAGCCGCTCTGAGGCATCTCTTTGGACGTTCACACCCTTTGTTTCCCAACGAGTCAGAACCCGTCATCGGCGTTTGCTTAAACGTTTCCATTCGGTGTTGAGAAGGCAGCTACAAGCGCTCCATCCAGCTATTAACTCCAGTTCTCCTGTGAAATTGGAGTGCAGATAGCTAAGTGTCTCCTTTTTTGAACTGTGATTCTTAGAAATTCCTGTACTGGGGATTGGGAGCCTGAGTCTTCCACAGGCATTTGAATGCACATTCCGTGAGTCCTCCTCTACAGGCAAAGAAAGAAAGAAAGAGGAGACCAAGAGAGTGTGAGTTTCTACTCAGAGAGAGTGGGGGGGGGAGGCAGAGAGAGAGAGGGAGAGAGGGAGAGAGGGAGAGTAATCACGCAGTCTTCATCTAGTACTTAACTTTAGGAAATATGAGTCTGGTTGAAGATGAAAGGGACTTAATCTCAAATGCCCCCCCTCCCCTCCCCTCCCCTCCCCTCCCCTCGCCTCCCCTCCTCTCCTCTCCTCTCCTCTCCTCTCCTCTCCTCTCCTCTCCTCTCCCCTCCCTCCTCTCCTCTCCTCTCCTCTCCTCTCCTCTCCTCTCCTCTCCTCTCCTCTCCTCTCCTCTCCTCTCCCCCTCCCCTCCTCTCCTCTCCTCTCCTCTCCTCTCCTCTCCTCTCCTCTCCTCTCCTCTCCTCTCCTCTCCTCTCCCCTACCTCTCCTCTCCTCTCCTCTCCCCTCCCCTCCCCTCCTCTCCTCTCCTCTCCTCTCCTCTCCTCTCCTCTCCTCTCCTCTCCTCTCCTCTCCTCTCCTCTCCTCTCCTCTAGGAGACTGCAGGACTGCAGAGTGCATTATGTAATCCCCTCTGAGTCTCCAACGCCTAAAGGTTTAATTAGGGGAGGGGAGACGTGGGCATCTCACCTGCCATCCCTTCTCAAACATTCACCGAGTGATTCCTCCACCTGAGAGGCCTTTCATTCCGTCAGCAGCCCCCCTTCGCTCTCTGATAAAAATTTACCCCATTGATATCTCTTTTAATCTGCTCGCGGAGCGCCTGCTGATGCCTACAGAGCCGCCGAGCTAACCGAGCCTGTCTGCCCGGTGTCCCTGGTGCAGTCTGTGGCTCCAGCTTCCCTCTACTCCTTCCTTTTTCCTCCAGCACCATCTCTCTCTCTCCCTCTCTCTCTCTCCCCCCGTGTCTTCCCTTTTACCCCACCCAATCCCCTGCCAGGCGGTGCAGGCGTGCTCAGTCTGTCAACACTTCCACAGCACTCACACTGTTTGAATGGAAACAGGAGGAACCACACAGACTTGCCAAAACGGGCCCTTCGGAAAGCAGCGGGAGGATGATGTAACCCCAGCCCGCAACAGTCGGGTCCATTGTGTTTCAGCAGATATTCGGTCCCGTCCCAGTTGTTTGCATGGTGAACAGTTGAGTAATAATGTCCATACTTGTAGCTGGGTTCTTTTGCCCATTTGGCATTGAGTGATTGCTGTCATCGGGGGCACGGTGGGGGCCCTCATATGGAAGGCACTGTGGCGTCCAGTACCAGCTGCACTGGGAGCATGGTTGTTATCCCTCAGCATTATGGATTTTTATTTTGTCTACTAGTTGAAATGGTCTTGTAAGCTGCAGCAAATAAACTGTGACGTCTGTAAGGTGGAGCTACAAAGTGGTCTGGCAGCAGGGGGCGCTATAATCAGCATCCACATGCTTTAATGGGGCCCAGAGGTTTTAGCTCCATGAGCATCAAGCCTCACACCCTAGAGATACCAGATATACGTCGCTGACATTATGCTGTTATTAGTTAGCGGTGCTGCTTATAGACTCATGCATGATGTGCTGTTGTTATTATTGACGTTGTTCAGAGTGACGTGTCATTATTCACCGTCATGTTTAATCAGTGGGAGTGTTGGAACATCTCCCAGCAGCTACTGGAACACACCCTGGACAGTCCATCACATACCTACAGGGCAATTTAGCTAGCAATCAGCCTAATGTGCATGTTTGTGGTTCTGGAGGAGGTCCACAGGAGGACACAGAACCTCTTCGCTGCAAGGAAACAGTCTCAAGGCCACAAACATTCACTCCTTTGAATGTAAAAGACTTTATTAGTTTACAGTGAATATGTTGGCGTGCTGCAGAGGACAAAGGTCACCCCTCTGCTTTCTTGGTGTTCCAAAAGTTGCTGTTTAAGAACAGAAACTGCATTTAAATCCCGATGTGCGTGATGGTAAAAATACGTTATAAACACGGTCATTTATTGTGTTTGAAAGATAAACGCGATTGTCATCCGTAGGATTTTTCTTTTAAAAGTGTGGATCAGGTGTAACAAACTGTGTATTTCTATTAGATTATAAACGAAAAGACAAATCTGCGCGTGTTCATTTGTCACATTCAGCGGTGAAACGTGCCTCTGTTGATACCGTCTAAGCGCAGAGTTGAGCTCTAACTTGATGCGACTTGTTTATGTTGGTGCACATTGTTTTGAGCCCTGCAGTGCTCTTCATGTGAAGGGCTTATCAGCCAGAGACGGGGGCCAGCCTTACTCGGGGCTGCAAATCTGCCTCTTCCAGGAAGAGAGAGCGCTCGTGGGTCAGGATTCTCTCCTGCTCCTGGCACACACACACACACACACACACACACACACACACACACACATAAAAGAAAAGCTCCCCTCTTTGCTCCAACGGTTAGCAGCACTTCCCTCACCATGGTGGTTTTCCTGAAGGGCTGCATAATAAGCAGAAATTGATAATGGGTTATTAAAAACTGTGGCTGAATAAACGAAGTGTGTTGTGTATCCATTAGGATGGGAGCTATTATGTCAAACGTTTTGATTTGTGAAGTGGGGTGTGGACTCGCTAATCCAGAAACAGTTGGGGACGCTGGAGGGAGGAATCAAGCCATGCATATAATATGAGAACATTAGTCTGATATATAGACGGAGGGGTTCTGAGCAAGAGAAGTGGGGATGATCGATGAAGTCCGGGGGGAGAGTGTGATGGAGATAAAAATGGACTAAATCACCCCATAAACCTTAAGCTGATTAAAGGTAGACTTGTTCAAAACAGATCAACCTCAGTTAAACGTGACTGATTCTGGTTTTCAGAGGCGAGAAGGCCAATGAGGATGGAACGCTCCTCCTCGCCTTCTTCCAGCCCGGCCTGCCAGACTCCGTCTGGGACTGATAAATCACCCTACCCCGACCCGTCTTCTGTGTTTTCTTTTTCAAATGTGGAATCGATGGATTTTTCCTTCGTTTCATTGACCTGTGCATAATGGCGCGCTCACTCCTCCGCCGTTGGGAAGGAACCCAGCGCTGCAGACGTGCCTGCCCAGGCAGAGACGGGCGGCCTGGGCTTTGTGTTGCTTATTGTTCAGCCTGGAGAAATTAATGTGCTGTGAAATTAGCATTTTATCTGACTGCAGATACAGTAATGGAGGCAATTAGACTGCTGGGGAGAAGCAGTGCTTGGGGTGGTAGAGAGGTAAGGGACAATTCCTGAGCTGAAGGAACCCAGCGAAGAGCTCGGCTCCCAGATAACACAATAACCTCTGCCTAGAGAGCAGCAATGTCTCACCCAAAAGGGCCGTGCACAGGTAAATATCCCTGTATTATTAGGCTGTTAACGATGGCATCTCTATGGACCAGAGCATGTAATGAAGAAAAATGCGTGTTTTAGGCTTCATCCCTCATCTGTTATTTTCTGACATGACACCGTGGATTCGCTGCTTGGGGGGTTGCATTGTCAACTGTCTTTATCACATCTCCAGATTGAAATTGATCTCGCCGATTGTGAGCCCCAGGCAGAGAGGTGGACCTTACCGGATACCGAGGAGCCGCCAGTATGCCACGTTGTCACCTGAAGCATCGTGGCTTGTTTATGCGTTCCTCCCTGGCGTGGCGTCGCCCTTCTGTGCAACAGTTGAGGCCAGCAGTTCCTCATTTGGTCTGCCCCGGCTGTGACTCGTCTGCAGCCTGTCCGTCCAGTGGAATTAGATACTCATTCTGTTATTACTTTCCATTTATAATGTGCTGCGTAACCTCTCAGCTTCTACTGAACTTCCTGCCACAATATTGACACTGGTTGCAGTTACATCTTCAAAGGCTCGAGTGCAGAGCATGAATGAAAGGTTTGCCCTCTTTGGTCTTTGGGACCTCTCAGTTGGTTTGTGAGTTCAATTTAAAGCCTTATTTGGAAAATAGCAGGAAACGGAAAAATAGATGATAGTTGTTATGGGATTTGCCTTTTTGTTGCCAGTTATTAACCTAACTAATGAGAATCCAGCTCTGAAGACTGGAGGTTTGGCATTGCACTCATTAGCTGCCTAATGCTAGTAATTGCTATTTTAGCATTAGCACTCAAACTGAGCAAGCTAATGTACAAGGACACAGCACAGTGCTAAACTGCCCATACACTTTTTTAGCTACATTTTATTATTTTGTCATATTTATTATATTCAGATGTCTGTTCATGTTTACAGAGGGCTCATTATTTGGCTCTCATAACAGTAAAATAATGAACCGTGTGTTGGTAAATTGACTATTTGGATAAAGTGGAAGACAAAATGAGTGCGTCAAAACACATATACAGTAAATACTGCATAAATGAACAATATTTTCCACTTTCTTTTAAGTCCACATCTCTGGCCGACAATGAGCCAATGAAACCACTCATATGACTTAAAAGTACATATGAGATTAAGTTCTTTTTAGTCTCCTGTTTTTACCTTTTCGATTAACGACTGAAGTCGCAGCTCACAGAACCCGAAGAGTCAGAAATCAACGAGGCCGTTACACTATCTGTCACTAAACAAGAAAAATAGAGAAAAGTTGTTGTTTCGCCATATAATATCTGGCTGTTTTGCTACGCAGAGTTGTTGTTGCTTTTCCTAAGTCTGTAATTTTCTGAGCACATGTGGGTCCAAAGCAGTCTGAACGCTTCACAAATCTGTTAGGGCAAAGCCAGCCACCCACCTCCAGCCACCCCACCCCCTACCCCCCATCCGCTTTTCTGAGTAAAGACAGCATGACTTCTGCAGTCTGAGGATCACGCCCAATAAGAACATTATCCCGAAGAGTGCACTGGGCTGGCAAGAGGCTGAGATAATACCCCCTTCCTCCTAAAGTCCGTCGGCTTCACGCTCACAAAAAGAGGCGGCAGCAGACACGGGGAGACCTGAGCAAATGACATCCCCGCAGCACCCATGAAGCCAATTGTTTCCCAACACCTTCAGGGGGGAAAGCGGAAGGATAGCTGGATGCTGGATGCATAATATCCGTGTCCTCAAACACGAGGGTGTGTTCTGTATGTCCATTAGTGTCAACACACCAATGCTAAATGAGGCCTGGCTGTCTTCTCAGAGCGCTCCTCTGACTCTGTGGACCGTGGTAGTTGGTCCACAGGGTATTATCCATTCTGATTGCGAGGCTGCACTGCCTCTGAGGAGCGGGAGATAGATGAGGACACGCCACAGTGCTGAGGTAAGTGTATGATTAGAGAGGCATCTCTGATACCTGTCACTGGCAGCATGTTTACGTGCTAAATGATGCCGATCAAATGGACGAGTGCCAGCCGCGCGGCAGATGAATGAGAGGTCTTAAGCAGCCATTTACAACAGCTTCAGCGTGAGATTAGCCACATTACACCCGTGATGGCAATTCATCTCGCAAACATAAATGGATTCATGCAGCCTGGCACTTTTCTTTCTTCACTAGTTCGTAGTTATGTGGGGAATTGAAAGGCTTTCTCCTTTATTAAAGCTGCTCTTGAATCAGCCACTATTCTGCAACTGACATTCTCATCAGAGTCTCC
This sequence comes from Takifugu rubripes, assembly GCF_901000725.2. NCBI lineage: Eukaryota > Metazoa > Chordata > Actinopteri > Tetraodontiformes > Tetraodontidae > Takifugu > Takifugu rubripes. The sequence goes on from NC_042293.1 coordinate 9,745,127, forward strand.
TCTCTCTGCCACCCTGCTGATCTCAGACCTGGAATGTTAGTTCTGCCCCCACGCTGTCCGGGGGGGGCAATACCGTCCCTAGTGCAAAGCAAACCTGGTTTGAGTTAACAACAAAAGCTGAAAGGCCTGTTTACCATCAATAGGGGCAAAAAAACCTCAGTAAATCTGTCTAGACATCTGTCAGATGTGGAACAGATGGAAGAAAATTATGTCACTCTTTTTTCCCCATCTCTCTCTCTCGCGTGACCACGATGACTAAAGCGTTCTGATCGTGGTGCTGCCATTATTTAAAGGGAGACTTAAATACTGCTTGCAGTTGTTTTCTTTAGTGGTATCACAGCTGCAGCTCTGTAAATGCACCACACTGCCCTCTACAGGTAAATGTTGGAGAAGTTCCCTTCCCTGCTGAGCCAGAAGGCTTCATATTCCTCATCCACATTGACAGAATACAGAAAAAAATAACAGTTTGAAGCTCCTTTGCCCCTTTGATTTATAATGACAAAGTAATTATCACCAGCAACAGATCAGAACCTCAGAGCCTTGAAAAAAAAAAACCAAAATAATTATTTCTAAAGAACAAGACAGTCCCATTCCACCACAGTATTAAAAATGCACACAGTTAAAGGTACTGCAACTTGCTTACTTCCCCTCAAATATTTATTCACTCCAGCGGCCCTTGAAAGCTTCAACAAAGATTGCTTGAAGGGCTAAAATATTAAGTGGTGCTTGTGTGAGAGAGATGCGAACAGGAGAAAGGTACCTGCTCACACCTTTCTATCACTCCGGGCTTCATTCAGTGCTGCTGCATCTCACTGAGAGCCATTCAGGGACTCAGAGTGCACTTACTCGCAGCGCCCGGAGACATACCTCACAACAGCCACAATGCAAACAGCCGTATATCCATTAAGATGAGAAGGGCTGAAACTACACAATCTCCTTTAGCTTTCTGTACGGCCGTGTACTCCCACAAACAGCTCCTGTGTTTATGTTTGTGTCGCGCAGCAATGATTTGATTTGTTTATTTGTTTAAGTGGATTTCCTGACACCGACCCCGCCCCCCCCAATTTTGCATATGCATCATTTCAATTACAGCCACAATTTACCGGATACACTGCGCGGGGAAGTAGATTACAGGCGCGCTGTGAGATGAGGCGGCGGCTAATGAATGTGTGGTGCATCGCCTCGTGTACGAGCTCGTGTTTCACTCACTGTCCCCGTGTGATCGGGCAGAAAACCAGCCGACATAATGAGAGTGATTTTTCTTACAGTTAGAAAAAAGGAGGTTTATTTTTGGACCCGGTTTGAGTTTTAATTAAAGTAATGAAATGAACAATAAGAGTGTTGTCAGGCTTTTTTTTTTGCGCGTCTGTACATGCTGACATGTGGAGATGTTTCATTTTCAATCACCAGTCTTTTTCTCTGTCTTTTGGATATTCTTAAATCTCTTATCTTATTAATCTTTTTAAAAAAAAAGAAAGAAGGCTTTTTTGCCGCAGGCTGCAGAAGAGGAATTTGTGTTTAGTGGATTCCTGTTCCCAGATGAGAAGAGCTAAATGAGTTTGGAGGCTTTCTGAATGCTCTATAATTGTGATGAGGCTCTGCTCCTCTGAACAATTAAAGATGCAGGAGCACCGTCTCTTCTGAGATCCATTCCAGATCACTATCATCGCGACTTCTGAGTAAATCACACAGGCACGCTCGTATCGTAGGTGACCGCCGTCCCTTTAAGAAACCTCAAGCACGGCCTCTCGCCCCGACCTGTGATCAGTGTATTACTCGCGTTATAGTGGCGAAACAGAAGCCTCTCCAGTCTCCCCAGCGGTCCAGCCCTCCCCTCCACTTTCCTCCTCTGCTTAGTCGCACATAGCAGGCTTTATTTGTCCCCACAGAACAAAGCGGGGAACAAAGCTGCATGGCCGTCTGGTGTGTGAAGCTGTGTGGCTATGCTAATGTCTCCAGGCTGGTTCCAGTCTTATTGAATGGGCGAGCAGGAGAGGTAAATAAGCGTGTCTGGATGAGAGGCTGGGGCCAGCGGGTGAAAGAGATGAAGTAAGAGACGATTGCAGGGGTCAGCCTGCGTGAATGCAAATATTTATATAAGTGATTAAAACACTCTGCCCACATCCCGCCCACTTCATTTAAATGAGGAACTAAACTGTAAAACGATTCCTCTCCCGGAGGCAAGTCTCCAAAAGGAAGCAGGGAAAAAGGCATTTGTGGGTGGAAAAAGGGAGCAAACAAATAGTGACGTAAATCTGACTCACTCGTCTTTTTGCCTTCACAATGCAAAGATTAGAGCGCCAGGCTCCTTTACGGATGCAGATTTCATCCCTTGCTTTTCTTAGACTTTCATCTTCGCCAGCGACGAGCCCACAGATATTTCACACTGTCACAGCCATTTCTGACAAAGGGTCAAGACGGTGCATCTGGGCCGCCGCAGTCCGTTTGTTATAGTCCTTAAAACCGCTCAAAATGTGTAAACGTGTTCTTCGTTCATCATGAATGAGAATACAGTACTTTTGATTTAAAATCTCTTTAATCATACCGAGGATCCTAAGATGCACATCGTTGGATATTTATCACAAGAAATCTCGAATACTCTTTTTGGTGAATCTGCATTGAGGATCTTTCAAAGCAAGAGTGGCACCGTTCTCTTTAGGCGAACCAGCATTATTAAATTCACATCAAGCAAATATGAGGACCCTAAAGAGTCCGGTCGGGCGTAATCCTCGACAATATTTATCTCATCAGAATTCCTATATCATTGGATCTCATGTTTGGTTGAAATGATGGGTGCGACAAATGGATTCCCAAGTCGGTCACGCAGCATGACCCGCGGCGGTTCTCCACAGAACCAATCAGGTTCGTCTCAGTCGTTCTCCACATCAGATAACGTCGGGAACCCTGTGGTGGAGTCACTGTAATGCACAGCTGTCTGGAGCTGTGTCCTGCGCTAATTGAAATCAGGATGCGATAACATGGTTGTCGCGTGTGAAGTCAGAGGAGGCGGACTTCAGCCGACGTGTCGCTATGATGCTGCGTCGATGTGGCAGCCTTGATCATGTCTGCAGCGACACACTGCTCTGCTGATCCAGATTTTACGATAAATAAATCAGATGACTTTATTTACATGTAAGTGGTTCAAGCCAGAGCAATAGCACGTCTCAAAGTGCATTTTAAGTTGATTAGCCTCATCATATAGCAATTACGTTGTTCCCAGCGTGCCACTACTTGGCTGCTTGTTTTGCTAATGAAAGCTTTGGGCTCAAGAGCTGTGGTAAGAAAAAAAAAATCCTCTAACAACAAAACACAGAAGTTACCATCACCTCCTCGCAATAAAAAAAACTATAATATTATAGAAACTCAAGTCTGAGAAAAATGACGCAGCATATTTGAATCAGAAAGACAACTCAATATCATAAAATACAATAATACAGAATCTAAAGTAAAGTTTGCAGACCAGTATACAGCATTTAACTTCAGTGGGTCTAAATGAATTGAATTTACAGCAGATTGAACAAACATAATCCATTTGAACTACTAATAAAAATAAGTGATGACAAAATATTACATAAAATTAAATATAATAGGTGATTTTAAAAAGAAATATCTAAATCTTCTACAAAACATTTGACCAACTCATGTGTTGAGCCATGGTTGCCATGGTAATTGCATCACATATTAAAAAAATGCTTTTCTGCCTTCAGTAACACTGAGGTTAACAATTTTTTAAAAAGACACTTTCTTTGGATTATTATTTGCTAATGCCATTAAATCCAAATAATTACTGTCAGACTGAGACATACAGTATATAAAGTGTTTTCTTTCAAAATATAGATTTTGTGTTTGTGAATTCATACAGTGTTGCTGATTTGGATGTTTTTCTCCTGCTAATGTGCAGCATTGATTAGCATCTTACCTGGCTTTCTGTACTTCATCTCTCTGTGGTGTCCAGGGGAAGCAAGAGGCTGATTAATTTTCACAAATACGGCACAATATGTTGACAGCGGCTCTACTCAGGTGGAACCTTTATAGTGGAGGGTCCAACAAAGTAGCAACCACTTCCTGTTGCATGATTAGCTGGAAACATCTGGGTGAGTTTAACCTGTCTAGAGAGGTGGACATGAATAATATATGTCGACCTTTTGACTGCTCTTTTCTATGATTTAACTTTAGTAAACATCAATTATTTCTTCAGCTAAATTCTATGAACACACAAACAGCATGTGACTGTTTTTGCCTTTCATGGTGGCTGTTGGCATCGTCACATACAGGAGCTGTGGGGCTCTCGTTGCCTGTAGCACTGCTATAATCCAGCATTTGAAGAGGATCTGTTTTGGGGGGAATAGAGACAAAGCATCTATGTGACCGCCACCAAAGCCCAGCTCTGCAGGCTGCCCTCCAGGGGGTCGATGCTTCTGTAAGCTGTGGGGAAAGCAAGGTGAGGGCAAAGCAAGGCTTGTGTGAGAAACCACGGCTGGCCGGGATCACATGCGTCCCCGCAAGGTCAATCCAGTGACTCCTGACGTGGTTTGTTGCATTTTCATCCCCCAGCAATGCTCCACTGACCTACTTCCTTTTAATCCCTCGATGTGACTTTAATTGACGAGAGGGAGGGGCAGGGAGGGGAAAGGGGTGTGTCTGTGTGTTCTGAGAGGGGGCAGCGGGTGCAGACAAGGGCATGGGGCGGTGGTGGTCGGGGGGCTGCAGAGTGCAGGAGCGACCAAGAGAAGGGCAGATTTCAGAGCCTGAATGATTTCCTGCTGCCACTGCTGCGTTCGGGCCACAAATTAATTTGATTCTGTTATGTAACTGTAATCATCATCCTCTCTAATCACATCAGTGGCTTTGTGAGACACCCAAAATAGAGGGATTGTGGGCTGGACAGGGGGAGGGGCCGACCAAAGGGACCGGTTATTGTGGGACAGGAAAAGTAAGAAGAACGTGCATCAGTAAAAGACAAAGTGCCAAAAAAAGGAAAGGCCCCTTCCACCTATAGGGGGGGGGGGAAATCACATTAATCGTGTCCCTATAGGTGCATTATATTCTACATAGTAAAAATAATTTGTATTTATTTTCTGACTAAAAGGTCTTAGACAGGTGACAGTCGGATACATCAGGTAAAGATCTGTTGGCTGGACAGATGAGAAAGTGTCCAAATGCTCTCTTAGATGGCGTCGCCATAGAGCGGCAGAATTTCATGTTTCCTGTTGACAGATGTGACCACATCTGCTGGTCTGATAAAGAGTGGTCTGCATCGTCGCTTAATTTGAGGCTCAAGTTGTTGCAGAGGGGTCGAGGGTTAATTGATTGGATGCGGGCTACCTCTTGTGGGCTGATTGGTTAGATGACTGCAAATACTCTCTGTAAATTAGAGTCCGGTGTGACATAATACCCTCGTGCTGCTGGTTTCTTGGCATTGTTTTAAAAAATCCATGCAATGTAGGTCCTTTCCTTTAATTTCAGCAGGTGCAAGAGTTTCAGTGACACCTTTATGAGCATCGACATTTCCTGTATCATGTGATTCTATACCATTGCTTTTATTTTTGCTCTTCAGTCACCCAAATCTAGATGGCGGCCGATATCTATGCTGTGGAAGCTGATAACCACGCTTTGAACCATGTTAGTACATGGTTAGGTGACAAATACACGGGGTGTGCAGTGGCTTTTGCTTTGCATCAGGGCGGCTTGTTTGTGTGTCATGTGTTTATTGTTGCGGAAGGGCAGGAGGCCTGCGGTGTGCCTTCCCCCCCTCCAGCTGAAACCTGTCAGTTGCCCTGGGGAGCTGGGCCCAGGTTTACAGGACAGCTGAGGCAGGCCTGACAGCTCGGCTCATCTCGTTTGGAGCAAGGTATGCCGCTTTGCCGCTCACTGCATGGACAGGATTTGTTCCCTTCCTGCCACTTTACATCCACAAGCTCTACATTTAATTAGAATCACTTGTCGTGTCTTGTATATCACCTGGTCCTCTTGGTGTCAGCTGTCAGCCAAAGAAATGTGATAGTTATTCATTGCTCTGTGCAAGTGCAGCACCAAGGTCACAGGACTCAATGCAGCTTGAGCTAACTGTGCTTAATGTTCACATGTCCGCACTGTATGTGTGCTGTATAGCTGCTCTTTTTACCTCACTCATAGAACAGCTGAGCCCATTTCAGTATGGCAGAGTCTGTGACGATAGAAGCCCGTAGGGAGCAATGGTTCGAGAAGACCCACGGTGTGTTTTCATACCTATAGATTCAAATGAAATGTCAACTGGGGGTGACATATGGACCACGTTTAGGGTTAGGAGACTTCTAACACGTACTGTTCCCACTTTTTTGTTCCCTATTAATTTGGACATGCATCCGATATGTGTCATCAATAAAAAGGAGAAGATATTTTTGGTACTCAACACTGCAGTTTGCAGGGAAACCACCTGCAGGGATCCCTTTTCCATTGAAGTGGCATGTCGTTCAGTTGCACATAGATAATGCATACATTATGAATGTAATAACCTTTGACCTACGCAGCTCTTGAATGTTTAATGCCTCACATGAGATGGCTGTACTCTGCCTGTTGGGTCTGTGTTGGCGGCTCCACCATGACTTTGTCCTCATCGTTTTAAAGGGTGATGTCTTTTCCTTTTTTGTCCCTCCCTGGTGCCCTGTCTACATCTGTGCATGTGTGTGTGTGTGTCTGTCTGCCTGCCTGCCTGTCTGCCTGCCTGCCTGCCTGCCTGCCTGCCTGTCTGTCTGTCTGTCTGTCTGTCTGTCTGTCTGTCTGTCTGCCTGTCTGTCTGTCTGTCTGTCTGCCTGCCTGCCTGCCTGTCTGCCTGTCTGCCTGCCTGCCTGCCTGCCTGCCTGCCTGTCTGCCTGCCTGCCTGCCTGCCTGTCTGTCTGCTTCAACACTCCTGTTATATAACTTCTTTTTCCTTCCTTTGACGTCTCACTGCTTTGGCAGTCAGCTGACAGCACCCAAATGTCTGCTGGTAAACACACGGCTTTCTGTCTTTCTTTTCCTTTGGTTTCCTGACCCCACCACCACCATCTCTTTTTCCCTTTCACCCCCGCCTCCTCTGCTCCTTACTCTTTAGCGATTAGGGATTGATTCTCTCCTCTGTCCCTCTGCTTCCATTGGTTGGCTTTCATATCCCCGGGCCAGTTTCCACATATTAGCACCCAAGGCCAAGAAGGCGGGCAGATACGCATTGCCTGCCATGGCCCATGGATCCTGCGAGCTAGTGAAAAATGAGCTTTGGAGAGGCAATAAATTGCATCCAATTTAAAGATGAAGGCAGAAATAAATTTCTCTTTTCAGAAGTCTGGAGAAATGGGAGGGGGAGCAGCCCCTAGATAATTTCAGTTCTATCGTTTTCATGAGAATATTTCTTTGAAACATCATTTTTGGTCGGACTTCATGAAATAATTATAATGTCCCCACTATAGATGGTCTTCTTGAGTTTCAGCAGGTTATGAAAATAACAATTCTTGTCTTTGCTAATGTGTTCTGCATCCCAAATGAAATGACAGTTGAGCCAGAGAAGACAGTCAGACGCGCGCACATTAACGCATGCATGCGTGCACACCCCCCGCACATGGAGCCTCCCCATCTCATCACTGCATTATCCTAAATGAACTGTCCAAGAGGCTTAGGCTCTCAGCTCAGCGCTGCAGAAATCTGCAAGAATGAGGGTGCGCGCGAGATAGTTTCAGCAGTGATGAAAGGAAGTGACTAGTAATGACCACATCGACTTTCCATCTCCTACATCCACCCCTTCTTCTCCCCAAAAATGTTCACAGAAGCCTCGGAACCTTTCCGTCAAGGAAACTCCATAATGGCTCCAGAAGAAAAAGAGAAGTTGGCAAAATAAAAAAACCATTTCAGCCTGTAAAGATTTTATCCACGGCATTAACCAACTGAGAGCCGATCGCTCCTTTTCCCCATGGTGATGCGCACGCCTCCTATTAGTCTCTGAAGCCCAAACTCCAGGCTGAAATGTTTCCCTTTGTGTTCAGGTAGAGAGAGCATTGTGTGCCAGTGTTTTTCCTGTGTGTTACCCTGCCTGCCAAAAAAACAGTGGAGGAGACATGAGGGGGAAACACTCTGGAGAATTGCATCCCATCCCATTCTGTTTTTCTTTTCTGTTTTTATTTCTCCAAGAGATGTTTCGTCTCACTTAAAAGGATGTGTTTCTCAACACCGTTTCAGTGTGCTGACATCCCAACTGTGAGGTGCTAAAATTGCCACGGGAAAAAAAAAAAAAACTGTGAAAATTGTCAGCGTCTGGTTGTGGTGCCCGTGAACTCCAGAAGTTCAACATGAAAAAGGTGATTTTGTGTACGTTGGAACGTATTTTCAGACAACGCCATGTCGTTGCTCACCACTGACTTCACCGTCAGAGATGAATAATATCTAAATGGGCAAAAGTGCTTTGTTTGCTGTACACTCTGACATTATTTGCTGTGGATTTGGCTTTTGCAGGCAAATATGCTCAAATGGATCTACAGCGCTACACTGCTTTACGTCGCTATTTTCTTTTCTTTTGAGTCAAAACATGCAGAAACAAGCTCACTCGAACTGATCGCTGTAGCTGTAGTTAACGCAGCATGTACTCCATTTTAAGCTGAATAATGTCAAACAGTTTTGCTGTCTTGCGGCTGATGCAGCAGTGCGCCACACACACTCGTTCTGTTCATCTAAGCAGGCAGTTAGCAAAGCTCAGCTGATTAATAAATAACCATGCCATGGTCGTGGATCAGTGCACCTCTAATGTGCTCAGACTCTCTGCCTTGTTCCTGTTGTGTCTATATTGCACTTGGCTCCGTAAACGTGGCGGAGGGGTGGGCTCCTTCCACCGTCTATCAGCATGTTTGTAGGGGCGTCTCAGCGTGTAGTCATCAAAGCCCGCTGTGGCATGGGCTTCGCTCATACTGCCATATTTGTCTCTCCACACGGCCAAATGCAATTGGATGTGAGCTTCCTGTAGCTTTCCCCCACCCCCAACTTCCCTCCCTCCCTGCATTCTCCGTCCCTTTGCCTGTGTAAATTATGTAAGTGACGGGAGTGGGGGGGGGGGCAGTTGCAGGGTTGCAGGCAGTGCGGAGTACTAACCTGCCTGGAATAGATGGAATGGGCTGCTCCACCCCGTCAGCTGCACTAAATGCATTTTTAACCGGGGTTTCCGCAGGAGTCTGGCTAGACGTGGTGAAGAGGGTTAGTGGGTTCGCCCCGCTGACTGCTCTGTAGTTAGGAGCTGACATCTTTAAATGTGCTGTCTGTGTAGCCATGCAGGGGAATTTCTCTCTCCAGTGCTCAGACATGGCTCTGGTTTCCAGGCCCGCTCATAAAATAACAATGGGAGAGCACTTTAAAACAGACGTCATGAGGGCCGTCAGCATCAAGGCAGGGCAGCTACGAAGACAGATGTTCTGTTATACAGTTTATTTTAATATGTAGTGTAGATTCTTGTGTTTACTTCAGATAATTTGCCATCGCAGGTCCGCCTGACCTGTGGAAGACAACGATTGTAAAACAGGTTTTCTTTCCCATGTGTTGTAACTTGACGCCCTTGAATCTGTCTCACCTCAATAGTCACTGTGCTGCGTGTCGATTGGACGCGTCATCTTTGTCTCTCATCAACGCTGTAAATTACTAAAAGTACGTGTGTCTCATCTGCTGGGCAGAAATCAATAGATGCTGTTCACGCCGGGCTGAGTTTGTCTGGCTTCTGAGGAATAATTAAAGAGCCAGTTCGGCGCGCACACTCGACCATGATGACTAATGCTGTTAAATGAACGCTTTTCTTACATAAATCAATAGTTCTCATTTTCTCTCTTCTTCCCCCCCCCCCCCCCCCCCCCCCCCTTATTTCACACCATCTCCCTTTTCCCAGCTCTTTTACTGCTCCTGTGTGTTTATCAAGGCAGGGGGAAAAAAAGAATCTCCTCTTCGCTTGTAGGTCAGTGTGTCACTGTGCCACGGCCATGATGCATTTGAAAATATCTGAGTGGAAACATGCAACCCCCCCCCACGCAATCACACATTCGTTTCAGTTGTTTCACAGAGATTTGATAGCATACTGTTGATATGGTAACAGTCTGTCTCTTTCTGTCTGTGCTCCTTATTAACTGCGTAGGCTGGAGACAACAAAATTATGTTTAGACTTCCTGTTGGAGACTCTCCCCTCCCTCCCCAACAACAGACAGGCGGCATAAATACGTGTGAAATAATGCATGCTTGTGAGAGAGCATCATGGACACCTTTCCACCATATTAGGTTTCCGTAATTGAATAAAACATGGGAGTGCTCTGAACATCCCCTCAGAGGGAAATGGCAGTCGCTAAAGCATAGAAGCCAACTCAATAAAGAACTGAAAATGAATAAGTGATGGGGAGCAAACGAAGTGTGCTATATGAGAACAAGGGAGTGATTTACTCTAAAACAATATTTGAAACAGCAGGTGAATGAGGAGTAATAATTGTGTTGTGAAAGGAGGGAATTTTTTTGAAGTGGTCGGCCTCTCAAGTGCCGTCGCAGAGCTTTGAGACACGTTATTTTAAGCAGTCCATTTTTGTAATCGGCGGAACGTAGACGTGATTCATATGCAAACATGACCAGAGAAATATCTCTGTCATCCCTATTTTTAGTTGCAGATGCTGCAGACACATGAGAAAGAGAGAGGATGGGGGGAAGAGGTATGCTGTAAAATATCTTGAAGGTCCTTGGCAGCTTTAGAAAAAGGCCTGGGAGGTTAGGAAACATCAAATCAATGCATTGTAATGTGAATTGACTGCTGACTTTGATCATCTGCCTTGGGAGTGCTTTAGCATTGAGTGCTGTCACACTGGCTGGGTTAAGCAAATATGGCACAGGCTGGGCTGGAGAGAGACGGCGAGGGAAGAGACAGGTTACGTCAGGAGTGAGAAAAGGAAGATATGAGACTCCTGACTATCATCAGAGAGTAATGGCCACATTAAAATTCAATGTCCGCTTGGTAAATGGCTCACCGTTATGCATAGTTAAATTGATTCCTAATTGCAGATAGTGAACATGCATTAATGATGTGAGGAGGTGTCTCACCCCCCTCCCCGTGCTGTTGTTTCACTTAGTGGTTTGAAAAAATATATATATATTCTAGGTGAGATTCAACTGTAGTGCTGGGCAGGCAGCTGATACCTCCACTCGGCTCTCTCCAAAATGATGGGTCAGCCGTGCTTAGTGTCAGAAGCTGCTGATATCTGAGCTTTGAAAGTGGAAATGCCCTTAAGCCGTCCTGCTATAATGGAGTGGCCAGTCTAATCTTGCCCTCTGTGAGTCAGAGCAAGCTTTTACCATAACACTCTGACCTTTGCTTTAGTGCTGTCCTGTCCAGATTACACTACACAGTGCACCTTTTATTATCTCCAACAGGATGCCTGCTTAAATAAAAAAGGAGGCCTCAAAAACTTTTAAAATACTAGACAGTGAGAAAATTGGTAGGATGGTACATGCATACATATATAGAAGGAGTGCTGGGACCAGCAGGGAGAAAGGAGACATTCTTGAGTCAAGCCAGAGCAAAACCTCCTGTCACTATATGAAAAGAATAGCAAGACGACCCATAGGTATTGGGCTGCTAGGTGCATCTCCTAACAAGCTGACTGTTCAAAGGCTTTTTAGTGCTCTAGAGAACATGAAAGGCATGTTTAAAAATTTAAAAGCCCGATCTGTTCCAGTGCTATGGAGCGGCAGAGGGAAGCAGATTTTTACGTCGCCATAATTCCCTAGTTGCTTGCTTTGTAAATTAATTAAGATGTTTATGACAGCTGCTTGCACCTAATGGAATGCTTATAGACTATGCTATTAATTATTACTGCTGGCCCGAGCTGCAAGCTTTCGATCTGCTAAGAATGTATGGTTGTGATTGTATGGACAGACTATTACTCAACACCGGACTTTGTTGAATTGATCTATTTCTTTTAAACGCGTGTGGTGTGTGTCTGGTCGCTTACATCAACGGATGCATAACATCTTGTTATGTGGACTGAAAGCTTGTCCGGGGTGGGGGGGAACATTCCACAGGGCCTCCTCTGGCCCCACAAGGAAGGTTAAACTTACCTTCCGCATTGTGATGTTGATCAGATATCCGTAAAAATAATGAAATCCCCGTCCTGTCTGTCCTGTCTGTAACCTGGATCGGCCATAGGATGTGTTATGTCACTGCACCTTCTGGTCAGATGCCCCCTCCCTTGTGATGAGGGGCTGCAGGGAATGTTTTCTTCCTGTTTGATAAGGCAACAGTCCTTCCTGTTACCTTTTCTAGTTGTTTGTGCAGGCCAATTGTGTGGCAGACTGTTGCTGACCCCCTGAGCCTGGAGGAAGTTCAGCAGTGGCCTCGGAGTGGGAGTTTTCATGTTTTTAGCAAAAACGCATAAACAATTCAACTCCTGTTTCCATGAGTGTGCAAGTGCAAGTATGACTAATTATAGTCCCTCTTTCATATGACTTCACCACAAGTTCTTCCTCTGACATTGTTATGCAATGGTATAATAATAACCATATCGGCAGCAGGAAGCTTTGGAGCAGAAAGATACAGTAGGCAGATTCATAAGAGTATTTGTCCCGATTTGTTATGGTGAAAGGACACTCTGAGTCCACTTTTGACACTCATATACGCCCTGTTGAAGGAAGATTAACGTGACTGCTTTCAGGAGTCTTGCATTTCAATGCGGCTTACGCAACTTTTGCATAGTATTTTACTGGTTCCTTTTTAATTCACAAGATTTACGCAAATGAGTGCTTTTTCCTTCTTGCTGCTGTATCTGAACCTTGCGAGAGGTATTATCATAAAGGCTCATTATCATATACTGCACATTGGCTAGAGGACCCAGTAGGAGTTTTTCAACTCCTGCGGGTCTGAACGAGTCTTTGCCAATTATTGTGGATGATTTATTGACGAAGAGATAGAATAGAGTGTGTATATATATATATATATATATATATATATATATATATATATATATATATAAATCAAACCCTCCTGATTAAATCTCCAAAGTTTTATCCGTCCCTGTACTGTTGCAGATATTTAGTAGCAGAGGATTCTCCTCTGGCTAAAGAATATCAACAGAGTATCTCTGGGGCATCGGGTTACCAGGCAGTTGGACAAATAACACAAGTCATTCTGCTGATTGCACCGCGTGAGGCAGGTTTGCACTCTTCTGTCCTCACAGATGGGAGGCATTGCGCCTCTGCTCTGCGGAGCTTTATCCTGTGTTATCCTCCGATTACATTTACATAGAGAATGTAAATGGGAGGGAGAAGCCGACGAACTGGAGCGCACTCCACCTGCGCCACAAGAGGCAGCGTGTGAAATGTATTCAGTCTTTCATCAACCTCTTTATCTGCAACGGATTAGTTATCCTCGAGTGTAAAGTCCTCTGTTGTGTTAGCTTTGAAAAAGGAAGAGGAAACTGTGATCTGTGTTCTATTAATCATAGTCCAGCTCCAATGCTGTCCCAATATCACACATGTGTGTAATTACAGAGTATTTGTGCTTTAAGCATGGCTCTGTTGCCTGGAAATGGAAGAGTGGCTCTTCTGATGAACTCCTCGCTAATAGGACTACCTTTGATCTGCATGGAGCATGGAGGGCTTACAGAACTCACAGGTTTTAATTATGAAATACATGAAAAATAGATGCTGCACTAAGTGCAGACCATGACTGCAGTGAATCGCAGCAGCTTGATAATCTGCCTTTACTTTTCCTTCCTTTTTGCTTTCCAGTGCCTGGCAACACCTCCAGCCTCCGTCAGTCTATTGCTGCGCAATGCTGTGGGTAGGCAAATAAGACAGGTCTGTGATATTAATTAGTGGGTTGACAGACATATAATTCATCTCAGAGGAAGTTTTCATTACATGGGAGGCTTCAGAGGGGCAGTTTGGCTTATTGGCAAGTGCTAAGACCAGACCTGATGGGGTTGCAGCTCCTTCCCTTTTGAGCAATTAGAGCCAAGTCCTTATCAGCAGAGCCACGAGTCCACTGTTGTGGGACCTTGACTTCCAACACACACACACAATGATCCTTCCCCACAGACCCTTGTTCATTAGACAAGTGCCTGCTCTAGTAAAATGAGTCTAAATGAGTGATGGTAATGAAAGGGTTCCAATATGTGCCTGAGTCAGCATTTTGAAGGGATGATATTAGCCGTTGTTAGATTGTCATCAGTCTAACACACACATGGTGATTATACCAGCAATTTTGAGTAGATGGTAAACTGAGAGACGGACAGATGTGACAACTCTGGCTTCCCAACTCTGCCTTCTTACGGCTACTTTATTGTTGTACTTGCTGCTATAAAACGCAGTGAGTTTAGAGATGAATACTGACCAACACTTCTGCAATGTAGGGACACACCACCGTAGTTTCCTGAAGTAAATGGCCTATGAATCATCTGTCGGAAACACACATGCAAGCAGACATGCAGAAGAAAACGCAAAAGGAACACAAACAATTTCATGCACAGTGAGGTTTCGAGATTTTATCTAATGCAACGGTTTTGAATATTCAAGCTCTCCTGAATATGCAGGACCAAGTGGGCACAGCTCTGTCGAGAGTAATACTCTTCTGATGTGTTTTTGTAAAAGTACGTGTGGATCAGAAGCTTTAGGTAATTATAACCCCTTTTTAGATTTCAACCTGAGCGTTGCAATTACAATGTTTTCTGAAGAGGAATCTGCAGTCTCTGTATGGAAACGATGTTGCTTTTTATGTAATTATGCACTTTAAGGCAACACTTCAAGCCCAGCGACATGTATGACATACTGGTGTAGGTCGGCAGCAGTAAAATAAGCCAGCGTGGTCTGCTCGCTGCGTTTTGTCTTAATGATGATGGGCTTTAGGTTTCCAGTAAACTGCTGTAAAGATGAAAACGGGCAGTGTAGCGAGCACGCAGAGGCCTGTCCGTGCTCCTGGCCTCGTTGACCAGCGCTCAGGGCCTTCCTGCATCCGTTCAGGCCCTTCGGGACCAGCTCACGCTCAGAGGAGAATCTCTGCGTAATACTACTGAAGCTGGGATCAGAGCCATCCTGGTGAACTGCATTAAACCGCACAAGAAAACAACTATGGAGTCGTATTTCCTGCTGTTTTGCTTTACATGTTTACTGGGTTTTTTGTCTGTAAATCTGACCACATGCCAAATAAACACCAAGCACAGTGGGACCGCGTAAATAATAAATATTAGTAGACTAACATGAGCTGCAATTATCACAGCGGTTTATGTCAGGTTTCCGTTTTAGGCGTCGGATCATTAAAGATCCCGAATAGGTGAGCCCGTCTTCCCAATAAGGTAAGACAAGAGGGAGGGCAATAAAAATAATAGATGTTATCGCAGCATTCCCTGTGGTACAATTAAAATTTCGGCGGAGTTTTCAATCTGCCTCCAAGCCATGCCTGCTGTTTCTCGGCCCTCCTGGGCCACGTCGATTCCTCTGTCGCAATGTATAATTCACGAGCCACGAAACAGCGCTCAGGACTCACCTGGAGACTGGCGGGCCCAGCAATGCAGAACTGCGCGGGGCGGGGAAACTCTGTACATAAAACCCGAGCGACATTCGTAAGGGGCAAGGTGACTGACTGGAAGTCAGCTGGGACTCCTGTGATCTTCCCCTCATAACAGACCTTCTCTGCGGGGATCTCTCAGGTCCTTGTCTTTCTCAGTGTGGCGTGTATGCTTTTAATTTTTTCTGCCCTTTCTCCTTTTGTCTTCTGAAAGACAGTTGTGGTGTCCTCTAAAACTAATTTGGATGTATATCTTCTATTTGCAGACAATTCCATAGCGATGCATCAGATAACCTGTGGAGTCTCGAAGTGGTTGCTTTTAGTTAAAGCCAATTAGAAATGACCAGAAATAACAGTGCCTGGAGACAGAGAAGTCATTTTTCTCTTGAGCGTCCCCAGAGAGTTGGCCTCTCCGTGGATTAGTGTTTTAGTATATTAGGGGGCAGATGATTAGAATCATTGTGCTTTTTTAATCATTTAATTTTTTGCACATATAGTTTATAACTGTATAATAGCTAATAAGGCTAAGTGTGTCACTGCGAAGGGGGAGATTGTTTAAATGACTTTGTGTATGAAACTTGGCCTTCACAAAGGCGTCCATACTTAGAACCTTGATGTAAACGTGTCTTTAAATCTTAAATCTACAGCCCTTTCCTTGAGGTAATTTATACAATAAAGGCATAAATTTCCAAGGCAAACAAACAAAACTATTAGCCTTCCTAACTTTCAATATCTCTCTCCATGAGAGCAACACAGCGAATCACAGTTGGATGTGTTTCATGCAAAATTGAGAATCCCTTTGGAGCTTGGTGATGGTATATGAGAGAAACATGCTCATTGTTTCTAATTCCTTCCTCTTGATAATGTTGTTGCAATCTTTTAGTGGGATGTGTCAGAAGATGGACTGCTAAACGTGTCTGCATCTGTCTTTCTTAAGATGGCCACGGCTTCCTCATTAGCAAAGGAACCGCAGGTGAATCCTGCCTTTGTCATCTGTTGCCAACACTGAGACAACCCAACCTTCCCGTTGTTGTTTGGTTAATTTGTTACCAAAGCACGGCATGGTAACAATGGCCTAGAAAGGCTGGAATTCCAGTAGGTGTCCATCCCATCCTATGCTGAGCCCACTCCAGGTCTACTGCATCCTGGTCTGCTACTCCGGCTGTGTCCTTGTGTGCGGCAGGCATGCAGCGGTGGCGTGTGGAGCGGCTGGCGGGGAAGCGAGCCTCGCTGTCTCCCCAGACTGAACAGTGAATGAGGATAAGTGAGGAGCGCCAGTCAATGAATCAAGCAGCAGGAAGGGAGCAGCCAGGGGGGGAGTGTGACGTCCCCACGGGAGAGGCCTCGCATTAGGAACTTCCTCGTCTGTGTGTTTCTGGCACAGGTTAAATGGATCGCTCCCATTAGCGCGTTGAGAGGACAGCTCCATTATATGAAGGAGACTGTAACTTTGAATGTCACGGTGCAACAACCTCAGAGCGCGGCTCGTCTCCCAGGGAGGCAGGGTGACAATAACCATCCATGATAATCATTCCCTGTCAAGCTTTAAGGAACCTGAAATTATGACGTACAGCCCGCCGCGTGTCTCAGACTTCATTACAGCACTGTCACTTTGAGTCGCTTGTGATGGCGCAGTGCTCCGCAGCCGGCTGTAGCGCTGTGGCTGCCAAACTCCAGACTCACACTGCTCCTGTTTAAGTGGCATGTTTACAGGATGTGCACCCCCCACCACCACCCTCCACCTTCTGTGCAGATAGATGTGGTAGAGGTTAACCTCCAGTCGCCTGCACAGTGTCTGTCTTCCTCTGTCGTGTAGGCCGGGTCTCACGAGAACATGTGCTGCATTGTTTACCGATGCAAGGGATACCGTATCTGATCAAAGGCCGTGTGCTGACAACTGTTCCTCCTTCAGCTGTGAAAAAACGGTAATGTTGCAATATCCTGCAGATGACGGGCTTTAAAGCTGAAAGCAGACTGTCTTTCACAAGCGGCGGTCCACATGTTGTGTTTGGAGCGTTTTTTTGATCAAGGAGAGCTTCACCTCCACGCCGACCTCTGAACCTGCCACCCAGTGAAGAAGACGTGAGCTGGCAGCCATTGCCAACATCAGTGCCCAGAGCCAACTCCTTCTTCCTCACTGCGTGACTCAGTCATTGGCTTCGTGGCCCCCGTCTCCTTGCCACCTCCAATCACAGGGCTCTGAATGACACACAGGGAGGAAGTGGGCCCACTGACCAGCCCCCCTCCGATTCCTCTAACCTGCATAGCAACAGGCCAAATGAGCCTTTGCTGTAAATAACATAATGGAGATAGTTTTTAATGATTTAGTGGTCATTGTATCAATCTGAGATGCAGAATCATATCATTCATGTGTACTGAAATATAATTGTTTGAACCTATTAAAGTTACATGTTTCCCTTTTTTTGGAAAGTTGAGGTTTCAATGATTTATTCAGGATCTGGAATCCATTTAAAAGCAACTGCCGCTGTCGCTCCAGGTGTTTTCCATCAGGTTGCATGCAAAGAATTACCTGATGTGAAAAGCAGATAACCATCTGTTACAGTCTTCAGCTTGTAAAGAAAATTTTCTGTCTCACATTTTCATATTTATAACAATAACAATTTAAAAAAATGTACAGAAAAGTGAAATTTTTTATCACGCTGGCCAGAGCAGAAGCTTTTGGCCCTGAGCAGGGCAACAATTTTAGACTCTTTTGCAGATTTTCTCTCTTTTGGCTGAGTAGATTTGACTAATGTGTTTCTGGGTGTATGTCTATAGGGGGCTGAAGGGCTTATTTGTTTTCCCCCTGATTGCTCTTTGACTTGTTCCCTTAAAACATGTCGGAAACATTGTTATCTCGACATTTTTTACCAAGCTATTGAATCCTGTCAGCTGTGCTGACCCCGAATTTGAAACCCAAGCAGTAGAAAAATTAGCCATTGCTTCCGCATGACAAGTGGGATCTATTAGTGTACCATCGCCCTGCATGAGCATCCGGCTGGCCGACGGGTACGGTGGCTGACTGTGCGCCCGACCACGTCAGGCTCCTGGGGCACTGGAGCAACGCTGCGGTCGGGAGCAGGAGCAGCAGCACAGATCAAAGTGGTTCATTCCACGAGCCGACACCCACAGGGGCAAAATGAGTAGAGGTGGTCTGTCCCCGCCTCGGCCAGGCCTCACTCACACAGCCCAGTCTGAGAGCCGCTTGCAAATGTGACTGTTGATTCGTGCTAATTTTTATTTTACCGGTAATTGAGCGATAGAACCAAATGAATTATACTCATTTCTGTGGTTTCACTTTCACACGTTTACTTTTACTGCTAAAGTATGTGCACAGATTACATTGTAGCATGCACATTCAGAGCTTTCATTAAAATTCCTTTGTATTTAGTTTTTTAACAAAGCACAAATGTATTAACATTGATGTCCAAATGCCCTCGTCCTGCCCATGGGTCACAGCATTAGTCATCGGTTCAGGCTCAACCACCACAGCTGCCCAACACATTAGAATTAGCAGCCATTGGCAAGGTTGCAGGTCAGACAGCGACCTGGACATCAGTGACCTTGGACTATGCCATGCAGCACATGTTACATACTGTATGTGTATGTAATCTTTATAAAAACATACTTTCTCTCTCTCCACAGGTATCTCAGTAACAAAGAAGACACATACCTGTGAGTACATGCTTTTTTATTCTGTTGTGTTTGTTTAATTCAACAACACTGTGCATAATATCATGTATATCTAAGATTCCAGACATTAAGTGGACCTAAGAACAGATCATCTTGTTGTTTCTGTTTGCACTAAAGTGCCATCAATGACTATATAAATGCATCGTCATCATTATTCAATACATTTAATTGTATTGGAGACAGTATTAGAATATAAATTGGAAGTTATGCAGCTGTATAGCTGATGAACCTACACAGTTGAAGCATGCACTGTGGTGAAGCACCGCTCTCTTCTGCAAGACTCTGCAACTGAACACGGATGTGGTGCCGTGTTGTGGTTTGTGACCTCTGAGGCTCCATTAACTACACACAGTTTACACTGTACAGCCTAAATCGCTAAAATTGAAAGATCCGACTATGCAATGTGACATGTCTCGTCCAACACGCCTTTGTGCACTTTGACAGTACGCAGACGTTGCCTTTTCCGACCGCTGCCTTTTCAGTTTTACTGCGCTCATGAAGAATTGATGAAGAGGAAAACCTGTAGAAATCAATAATTTCCAGCAGATTTGTACTGTATTTTGACACATCTGAAGTGCAATCAAAAAGGCATGTTAAAAGGTTTTTTGTGTTTTGTACTAGTGTGTCTGCCCGCATGCGTTCATAGCCTACTGTGTGGAGAGAAAAAAAAACCTACCCCTGAAGGCTATCCTTTCATTTTGATCAGTCTGATGAAATTTGTGGAGGGGGACGGCCAGAGGGCTTTTCTGTTTCTGAGCGGTCGGAGAAGCTGCGCTTCAGACTATAAAATCCCGGCTTTCTTACATCAGACAGGAGGGCAGAGGATACAGGAGTCTACGGCAGACAGCTCTACCTCTTCCAAACAGCCCTGTCAAAACAATTGCGTGATGTATGCTAAGCTATTTACCTGTACCCAGGCGACGGCATGCCTCCTTTTGTGTCTGCTTGTTCATATTTGCGAGAACTTCAAGGTGGAAGAGAAATGCTCACCCACCATCCACCCTCCATCTTAATTAGTGCAGCACTAAGCACCTCTACACCGGAAGGGGGCTCAAATCAAAGAGCATGATTTAAGAGTCTTAGGTTCAAAGCCCTGGGCAACGAGTGGACTACACTGTCTCATTTCAGTGAGAAATATTCAAATCTTGTCCATACGAGAAAATCAAAGTATAGCCCCTTAACAAGTGGTTGATTGCCGTGCCTGGCAGACAGGAAGAGGGTGTACAACCATGTCAAAGCTGTGTGCACAGGAAGATGTTCAAGGGCCAGTTAATGGTCATTGAAAATCTGGAGGGAGGGCCTTTTTCCCCCCAGCCTGCTGGTTTAATAATGAGGGAGATCAGGGCGCCCTGCATGGTTAGCGTGCGGATCTATTCCTGTTTTAAGGGCTGAAACATTTAAAAGTGTCTGCGTGTGTGTGTTCAGAAGGTCTTCCCGGTCCAACCCGGGCCGCAGGGATGGGCCGCGCCTCCGACTAATTCCCCACTCTGCCTGAGTGATCAAACTGCTGGAAGCTCCCTGCCATGTCTGTCCCCTCATCAATATAAATTACAGGGGCAGCTGTTCCCTGGCACACCGTTCTCCACTCCTCTCCACTCCTCTCCTCTTCCACCCCCCCTCCCTTCACCCACCTGACTGGACTAATCATTGAGCCATCAGGAGGTGAAGAATTCTAAATGAAAACAGATCCTTGTGTCTCGTGCCTGCGCCAATGACGACACCTCTCGTTTCTATTTTAGCTATTATAAGGACTCATAGTTCCACTGTCTGCCTGCACGCCCCCATGCCCCATCTCCCCGTCCTTTTTGTAGCTAAGGGGCTGCCCCACGCCAACTCGTTCTGCTAAAGCTGTTTTTCTCAGCAAGAATTCAGCTGTGGTTTTCCTGTACATTTCTCCAACCGTTTCATGCATGCTCTGTTATCTTGAATTTGAGTAGCATTTGGCAGCACTTTAAAAGTAGCTGCTTCAAAAAGGCCTGACAGGACCTATGGACAGGCCCTACATCACTTCCCCTTTCAAATCTCAAATTTGGAGCACGATTTAGAGACATTATAAGTGGAAAACCATGCAAAGACTTTATGTAATTGAAGCATATAAGATGACAAAGATAGTGTTTGGTAACCAGGGTAACCAGAGTAAAACAACCTAAAATAATACCATGAATAGTTACGGACCACATTACACAGCAGCAAAACCGGATATTGTGATCATTTTGAGCATGCACAAATATATAAATATGATCATTTTCTGGCAATGTCGAATATTACACAGGTTAAAATGGCTTTCTTCTCACTTTGTGCCCATATGTGCAACAGACATCCAGACAAGACATATGACTCAGACTACAGAAATAATAAATGTAATAAATGACAATGTCGAGTCAATAAATGTGTCAACCGGATGAATATTGCCAGTGTGAAATAAATGTGTATGCTAACAGGAATAAACCAACTGAATAAGGTTATAAAGGGACGCTTGGAAGGTAGTATATCATTGTCTGGAATGGACCCATCCAGGGTCCATTTTTGCTTGACACACCCCATGTTAGTTTTTGTGCCTATGCAACATTGAATGCTGGGAGAACACACTTTTTATTTTATTCATCTTATTATGACTTACTTTAATTTGGAGGCATGAGCACACACATACCCCCCCCCCCCCCCACACACACACACACACACACCCCTCTGTGTGTGGAGCGGAGGATCAGATAATGCTGCTGGTTTACTGAATTAGACATCTCACCTCTAATCTAACATTGGCCGTTTGCTGTTCTGTTACAAATAGCACACGCACGTACCTCCAACCAGGATGTTCAACAAAACAGATCTCCTGTTTACATCTCTCTCTCTCTCTCCATGCTTTTTGTGCTTTTCATAGCTCGGTTTGCCACTATGAGAAAACGCCATCCGTAATTTGAGTTAATATAACTCTATTTGATTTTGCCTTGTAAGTGTTTATCATATGTAAAATATCAGTGTGTGCATTAGGATAGCATGAGTAAGCAGCAGCTCAAACGCTTCTGAAAAATAGGAAATGGGACGGATAAGGAATTCTCCCACAGCCCCAATATTTCCACACTGAATTTATCTCAATTCTGGTGACAGACTCCTTACACTGATTGAGAAACATGGCTTTGCCGTAGCGTCTCCATTTGTTTGCGAGCCACTTGTATTGAGTTTCTCCCATCAGGAGATCCGCACTCAGACACCAGTCAGCCAATCAGCTCCTAAGGAGCCAGATGATTTAGGTTTGTCTACGCCGGCACAGAATAACTGTGAAATTAGTCATCAGTCATTGAGACTCCTTTAAAGTTATAAAGCCCGAGATGATAGATTTCACAGCTTTACTCCTCTGAAATCTTTCTCAAATATGAATCTGGTGTACGTTTGGAAAAATACACCAATCGTGTTATTAATTTCATTAATTGTCTGTGTGTAAATGCGCGATGGTGACAAGTCTTTCTTCTCCGAGGAACACGGCAGATCCCGCTCTGATTTACGAGTTCTGTCATAATCCTGTTGAGTAATTTTCAGTTAATCAAAGATGAGTTTTATGGTTCTTAATAGGACTGTACTTTGCCAATTTAGGAGAATAATATGTCCCAGTTGCTGTCTAATTTTGCTTGGCAACAGGCGCACTCCTGTGGAATCGCCCGGGGCCGCACGAGTTGTCTCTGCATAGCTGAGTGTTGCACGCTCAGTGGCCGTTTGAAGGTATTTCATCACATTGTTGCCTTGATTCAGCTCTGCTGGGATTTGTTAGTTGCACTCATGTGGGAAGTGCATCCAGTACATTGTTAAGCTATGGCTGATAATGAAGATCAGCCAGCCAGAGTCCCCTGAGCAACACGGAGAGAGACAGCCGAGCACAGACGGAGTGGAGCGCACACAGGCGCCGAGGCACCAGCAGCACAAAGCATACAGCACCAAAATGTGCCGTATTAGAGTACACAAAATACAGTAAGCACATAAAGTACATTATATTATTATTTAATGGCTTACACTCTGTGCTTCTTGCTAAATATTATTACAAGCTTGTAAAAGTGGGATTATTCTGTCTAAGTATTATTTGAGTTACATTGCCATCATTTAATCTTGTTGCCTTTTCTTTCTTGTTTCCCTTTAAATTGCAATTGTCAGTGCAGGGCCCCACTAAGAGCAGCCTTTCTGTGGAAGGTTATTTGTTTCCCAGCATGCTACTGGAACTCATTGTTTTTCCCTCCTCCCAAACCAACATTGAACACCTAAATTGACAAAGTCTTTTTCTCCCTCTGTACTAGTTATGTTTCATCTTACTCTATTTGTTTGTGCCAGAAAAAAGGGAGCATTTTCTTTAAGGGCAGTTTGGTTTAATCTATAATAGATGGCTATTTTTTTTTTTTTCTGAAATAGGTCAGTGTAATCACAACAGTGAGGGATGGACAGTCACTGTAAAAGGGAAATCAATAGAGCTATCTATTTGTCGTAAACCAGGCCAGCGTGATTTTTCTCCATTTTTCCTCTGCTGCCGTACTTCTTCCAATCCAACACAATATGCCAGGGCCTCAGTTTTTCACTGAAAGCTTCTTGTCTGCCATTTTGTAAAATTAATGGCCTTTGTACGCGCACTTTCTTTGCATACATTTCTGTGGGGAAGGACGCTTCTTTTTATCTCCTCCTGGGGGCCCAGAGTGTTTTATAAGGAGAAAAGTGGTGAGGGGAACCATAGGGGTGCATGGCAGCCTTTTTTTGTGTGTGTGGGGGGGTGCTCTGCTTTTGTTGGCCCTTAATCTTGTTCTTCTCTTGATGCCAGCCCTTTCAGAGAATTTCGAGCTGGAGCGAAGAGAGGCTATGTCAGCTTTTCCTCACCCCCTTCTCTTTTTTTGTGTCTCACCCACAACTGAAAGGTTCTGTCTTGAAGTGTTTCAACCACAAAACAAGAGTAAGTGACATGTGACAAGGACACAATGCTTGGATGGGCCAGCCAGCGTAAGTGGCCCCATCTGCCGTGGGTGATTTCTCTTCTCCAGGCTGTCCGCCACCTCAGGTGAGGGGGGTTGGGACGGGGATCAGGGACGGGAGGCAGCGCTGAGACGAAGGCATCTGCCAGGCGAAGCGGTTGGCATGGCCGGGAAGTCACGGCCAGGTCCCCCACCCCCCCCCACCCCTCGCCCACCGCAGCACACTGACTGCCAGCCTTTGCACAAGAGCGGGTTATCCATCACTCTTCAGGTTCCCGATGCCTCGTCACTTTCCCATGGCGTACACGCATTCAGCACAGGACAAAAGTGTCAGCGTGTAATGAAAGGTTTGATTCATGGAGGGTGACAGAGGCGGAGGTCATGGAGCTCCTCCAGATATGATCCTGACTGATGCTGATGGGCCAGTTTGAAGATGGGTGCCATAATTAAATGTCCTTGTGCCATCACCAAGTTCCTCAGTTGTAGCAAGTGTCCTCTTGTGCTCAGCGTCCACATCTCTGAGGTCAGGGCAGAATAATAGCGTGCAGTACAGCTTTTACAGCCATGGAGAGCATTCATATATGCAGTTTCAGATCTTTTTTTTTCCTTTTTGGGATGAGCTTTGTAGTATTTGAAGACTGCATCATTTTAAGGTGTGTGGTGGTATTGCCATAACGCCTAACTGTGATTTCTTCATGACTCTCCGATGTTCAAGACAAATTATACTCAGCAGCAGCAGCAGCGTCAAAAAAAGAAACTATTGTGAGACATGTTCTGTTCTGGGGTTCTACAGATATGGAATTTCTGATGTAATACCGTGCATGAATAAAGGCGGGTAGAATTAACATATATAATTCAATTCCTGAATTATTCAGGAGAATGTTGTTGAATAAACCATGCAACGAGTAAAATGTCCCCCATAATAAAATCCTTTGGAAGTTTCCAACGAGCACCATTTCAAAATCAATGCTGCTAATCACAGAAACACAAACATACTGTGTTTAAAGTTAATTCTGAAAGTCTGTACAGGGGATGAGTTTCAACAAATAATGCAAATCTCGGAAACTTGAAAACAAAGTTGCACCCGTGGAAAAGAAAGCAGGAGCGCTCACAAAAGCCGCCGGTGACATCCCGCGCTGACATTTGTGCTGATCGCATTTTGAGCATTTTGTTGAATCTGCTTTATTAGAGGAATGCTGTTTTCCCCCCTCTTTGCTATTAATTTGTGTTTCTGTGGGGGTGCGGCGCGAGAACAGAGAGACGCGGTTAACCCATTGTGAAGTTTGCCGTCATCATTAAGATTCTGCGGATAACAGGCGTGCGGATTTCTACTGCTCAGCATTATGGGATCTCAGACATCAAAGGCGGCTTTATATTCTACTGTGTCTGCATCAGGGTGAAGGGAAAGGGAAAAACAAGAACCGAGAGAGACGCAGTCAGGAAAATAAAGCCGAGGGAAGAGCGAACACGTATGTGTATTAGTCAGGTGATGTGAGCCCCTGTGATTTTGTGGTTACTGTCGAAGACAGTCGTTGCCACGTGGTTAGTCTCTTGCTAAATTGGCGCCTCTAAGTGTTACACTTCGTGGAACCAGCGTGGCTGACTGTCGGTTAGTTCGTCATTTCTCACCGTGGCCAATAAAGAAAAGATCTCTGAATGGAATTTGAATGTATCTGTTTACTCTGATTATTTCCCCCTCTCTTCTATGTCAGCCTATAATTTCTCATAACCTCCTTACTGCGCGTAATCAGTCCAAAGCTGCTGTCGATATTCTTTACTGCACCTATCTTGTTACACTATTTCAGCTTTTACAGCTGTATTTCAATGAATTCCACTTAATTCAGATTACGCTCTCTTTCGGCGTGGCGCCATTTTTTTTTTTACCACATCAGAATGAGCAGTTTTGCACTGAGAGCGTTGAACATAGTGGAGAGAGAAATGTGCTGTTCTCCAGTATTGTGCTGGATTACAGAATCAAGGTCGACTCACAAGACACAGAGCAGCATTATCCCTTAATCCTGTGTTTTGGTTTCAAATAGCCTTTTTACACCTAATCTTCGCAAGTAAAATGACAAACATGAATACTGAGGTAGGTATTTAAATGTGCATTACCTGCAATGTTAAGGTCAAAGGCTTACACTGACTTAAAGTGGCTCTGTATTTTATGAAAGAACTGATCATCAAGTGTTTGCCACTTATTTGTTGCAGCCGCATTACAGTCGGCTCGAGTCTTATGATTGAATTCCCTGGGGCTTTTCAGATAACTTTTTACCCAATCTGAGTCCTTTTTCAATGCTTTTCTTCTTGTTTCCTGCTGTACGGTCATATTTGAATGAAGATACTATTCCATGATTTAATGCTGTGTATGTAAGAGAGTTACTCATGTCAAAGAGCAAATACAAAAAAAAACTCTCCAAGTTAGTGTCTCCCCTTGACCGGGCTGGTCTCAGTCCTCTTGTCAGGCTCTTTTGTGGCAAATCTGGAGGAAACTTTAAGGTGCTGTGAAAGACTAAAAGTGGGCCAGCTGCCGCTGCCTCCTGTTGACCTACCTTGTTCAGAGGGTCCAGGTACAGACTGATGACAGGACTCCTCCTCAGCGGACCGCATTACTAATGTGTGAGGGTGCAGGAGGAGCACGCCTAGTGATGAATCACTCCCCCGCACCCATGGCATCCTCATAAGTCAAGAGTAAAAGTGTTGAGGGTGCACTCGGTAAAAGAGCTCCTTCGTCCTGTCCACCATAAACTCCACACAGACCTGGTAGAGGGGAAGGGGAGGAAACTAACACATCACAGATAGCCCGAAGAGCTTCCTCAATCGCAAGGAGCCCAGAGTCCCTTCAGTGGAGCACTCATGCGTATCAGGTATAAACCTCAATCACCTTTTCACAGTATTCCTGGACTCTGACACAAGAACAGCTTGTGTATGTACTTATTACATTTTAAGCTCTAAAGTATTAATTCTAGTAGCAAAGTGAGGACATTTTGGATGGTCTTCACAACCTCAAAAGACTGTTTGAGGGTTAAGGCATGACTTTAAGGTTGAGGTTAGTGTGAGGGTTGGGGGTAAAGTTGGGATGGTTAGGGTCAATGTGTGTTGCCATCCATACAGTCAGTATAGTTAAACACTAAGCGGCAGGAAAAATCAACTTGACTCAGTTGCTGCCTTTAAAATCGATGCCACCACATGGAAAGTAGCGTCGCTGGTGCACGTCTATACCGCTGTGTGTTTGTTGTCTTCTAGCCTCCTCCAGCCAGGAGGTTAACTATTTTAGTTTACACGCCTGCCTCCCCTACGGCTCATGTCGGGCTTTATTGGTGATGCTGGGGGAGTGTGGAAGTTTGACGCCAGGTAATACATCACGCACTCCGGGGGGTCTCCCTGGTATGCTCCTCAATAATGAAGTTCATTCGTTAACTTCTCCCTCAAAGGCCAAGTTCCCCTGCTGCCCTTTTCAAACAGGCACTGCGACTCTTACCAGAGTCACCCCACCGATAGCAAAAAAAACACATCATCATGCTTTTCCCTTTGACAGGCGCGGTGGTTGCTTTTGCAGGGCATGAAGAATAAGCAGGTCCATTACCAATCCCTCATGCCTGGTTATAGCTATAATTATCACATGGAAAATGACCTGCTCTGTTTGCTTTGCCATGGAGAGGCTGTATCTTCCTAATCACCTCCTCCTTCTCCCTCATGTCGTCCTCATGGCGCAGAGATGGAGGTGGTGTTGGGGGGAGTCTTGCCAGTTCATTAGAATTCACAGGGTTCCACCTCCCTGCCTAGCCAGGCTAAGCCTCTCACACAGGCTGCAATGTCTGCGATAATCTCCTCTCCTCGTTCCTTCCTTCCCTCTCCATCCTCCTATCCCTTTCCTTTCTCTTCCCAATGGCAGCCTTGCACAAAAGCGATGCAGCGCAATTCATCAGGAAATCTGATTTCTATTGATCCATTGAAAACCTGCTTGGGGAGACGTGTGCTATAGCCCTCCATTGGTTCAAATGATCTGCTTTCTCTATTTCATCTTTTAGAACTGAATAAACTGACATTTATATGATGTCCAGCAGCCTTTTGGAAAATTCCTGTTGTTGTTCATGAGTTTAGCAATCAATTAAGTAACCGCATCTAAATGTTCCGATGGCTAAACAGTTTTTGAAGTGCCCAGAGAAAGAAGGGAATGGCCTCGCAATCCACTTCTCAAGTGGAGAAATAACGGCAACAATCGGATCGCCGCTACCTGAAAGCCGCCAAAGGCATTTGATTCCTCTACTGAAGCATTGTGCACATATCAGATTGTGTACAGCCTCTTGGTACTGCCGTAGCTACAAGAGGTCATTCCATGACCGCATAAAAGATCCTGGTCACCTGCAACTGTACAGTTACCTTTCTGAAACGTGATTGAATCGAATTGGAAATACCGCAGCGTCTTATTTTTGGGTTTGTGCCGGAGCATTTAAATGTACCTCTATAAATAACCGTGGGAGCAAAACAAAAGGCTATAGCCTTGTCAACCATCCACCATAAGTGTTGCGTTGTTGATTCTGATTACATGACAGCTGACAGGTGTACACTTCACCTGTGTAGGAATGATATGCTTTCATTTCTCTTCCTTTTGACCCTGCTTTTCTATAAATATTGTTCTTGTATCTACGGGTGTTGAGTGACAGACAGAGAGAGAAGAGTGCTGAGCTGGCCCCAGGGCTGCCGTGCACGCGAGGATCAAGGGCAGAGCCACTAACACACAGTCATCTTAAAACCGTCACAATTGTAAAAAGCTTGACTCTCATTTACAGTTGCCACACTGACAGACGGGACGCATTGTTCAGTTCGATGAAAATTCCCTAAACTAATGAAATCAGCTTGAATCCTTCAGTTATTATACCACAACACTTTTGCATCGGCGAGTATGTTTATAGACCCTCACTCTGCTTATTTAAACTTGTCTTAAAGTGCCACCCTCCACACTCAGGACATAACCCAATAATGTCCTCTATTTTCAGTGGAATAGATATTCCCCTTGTTGTCTGTGTGATTTATTGAAGTCTTCCCACAAGTGGAAGCCCCCAGGAAATTGCCTGAAATGGCCCTAAATTGGTTTATGATTGTGCGGTGTGGGCCGCTGCTGTTGTGGCTCTAATATTATGCCCTGCACACCTTGGCATCTGCTTTAAATTGATCTGTATTGTTTTCCATGAAGTGGCTGCTGGAGCTTTAATTCTGCCAGGGCTACAGGCTGGCGAGGCTGCACCGCACCCCCGCGTGAGCCTCAAAACAACAGAGCATAACTGTTGGTGATGAGGATGAGAGCCCGCCGACTACAGGCTGCTTCGGAGCTGGAATAGTGAACATGGATGAACTCTGTGGTGAGCGCTTGCATGGAAAGACTACTGACAAACTGCTAATGAGGCCATTATCAGCTCTGGTTCTCTCCTCTGCTCCCAGGGCATCAGAGGATGCTCTGCACCTCATCTCAATTGAATTGAATTCCACAGGGCTTGTTTACAATAAATATGTTTGCTTCAATTAATCCGGGAAAAGTTCATAACACGCGGCCGGCTGGGCTCATCTGGCCTGGTGAATGACAAATGTGTTGTGTTTTTTCACTCCGGGAGTCGTTCCAACTTCACTATCATGGTTTCTGTCTTATAGCCAGCTCTGCAAACAATGACTGAGGAAAATAGTGCTGCCAATGGCTGCGCATGAGTGACATTAATGCCCACAGACAGTTGACGTCAGTGCCTCGGTGGCGTAATCAATACCCTAATGAGCAACTATCAGCATGGTATTGGCGTTCTGTCAGTGGTAATATAAAGCAGTCAAGGGTGAGTGGGATCCAGAGCAAACGATGCAGCTCTGTTTTAATCATCTGTTATTATTGGTATTATTGTCGTTGTTTAGGATACAAAAAATGTAACTTCAAATGTTTAACAAAGTAGAAAACCAAGAATTAAATGTAAAACTGTGAAAAGTGTTTATTTTGAGCTGGTGCGCACAATGCCATTAATGACGTCACACGGGCTTTTTGTGGAAGCGCTGTCTTCTTTTGTTGTGGTTTTTCTGTGACGCGACCTTGTGTTATTTGTTGTCAAGGTAATGTTTTTCAGGGGAACTTTAATGCTGAGAGTTCAGGTTTATTTTCCCTCAGATGATAATTATGCGTTTCTAATGACAGTACTACAGCAAACAATGCACACTCCAGCGTGCGCTCCCCTGCACCGTGAATGCAACAGCAGCATTCTGCACTTGTTTTTCTTCTCTTTGTGTTTATGGGCAGATTGCAGCTTGCTGCAGCATAGTGCATGATGGTAGATGCTCTGCTTATGAAGTATGCATTTTATCTGCTGTAATATAATCTAATCTTTTTTTGGCCTAATACATATTGTGCATCTCAAGCAGCCAATTAATTGTTTCCTAACCTGTAGGGATCTCTGAGCTCTTCAGTTACTCAGTTATCCACTAAAAAAACAGGTTCTCCCTCCACCTCTCCCCTGAGTTCATAATGTGTTATGTTATCTTCCTCTTGGATGTTCTTGGATAACTAGGCAGCACTCTCAACCCCTGCCATGTTTTGTATTTGTTCCCCACTTTAATTATCACTCAGTGTCAAATCACACTGTGCCAAGACATCCCTGGTTGAGGAGACATGTTCACAGAGGCAGCG
The DNA here is from genome assembly GCF_901000725.2 of Takifugu rubripes. Taxonomy (NCBI): domain Eukaryota; kingdom Metazoa; phylum Chordata; class Actinopteri; order Tetraodontiformes; family Tetraodontidae; genus Takifugu; species Takifugu rubripes. The sequence goes on from NC_042293.1 coordinate 9,775,938, forward strand.
GCCGTTGAACGCAGTCCTGCGTGGGTTTTCAGTTCTGACTCATCTGGTGAACTTTAGGGTGAAGATGCCAAACACTGAAACAAGACAGCTGCTGTCTCTACCATTATATTGTTTTCTGTGGTTTTAATCTATACGTGTATCTAACATCCCCATCCGGCTCGTGTATTGCTATTGGCCTCCAAATAATTCTTTTTTTTATGTCTTTTGCTCATTAGACTGTGCAATGAGAGACCACTGTCGACACAACATGAGTTAATGTGTTTAGTGTCTCTAATGGATCATAGAGGCCCTAATGAAACATTGTCATGGGAAGATTTATGTTACAAGCTGCTGACTCCTCATTTCCATTTCACGTAGTTAGGAGTACCTTTATTTAATCAGTAGAACACAATTGACTGTGTCCAATGAACACAGATATCATAAATAATCAAAATGACTTTACAATGTGCAACTCCTGCATCCCACGGATGCTTTAGTGTTGCCGCGTAACACCTGTGCCGAATGGAAAATACTAAATATTAAAATTTGTCTGTAAATTTCAGCTTTTTTTTCTGCCCCTTTTAATCCTTTGATTTTCGATTTTGCGGCTCCCAAAACTGAAGCTGTTTGTCTTGTAGATGATATGAGTGCCAGCGTGCTCACAGAGATGCCAAACACAAACGTGGGTATTGGCCAAGGCTGGATTGCACTAAAACTGGAATATTGTATCAGAGAGAGGCAGCTGGTTAGGAGTCAGAACAGATTATCATATGAGAGAGGATGAGCGGAGAGAGGGGGGAGGAGAGAGAGCGCAAGCACGAGGCAAGAGCGAGGGGGGCACTGAGGGGGGTGGGGGGGATGATTGCGAGGAACTCATCGCCCGGTCGCTGTGGGGTGGAAGGGATCATCCAAACCCTTCCGTCACTATCTCCCCGTCCTCACCTGTCTAAAAGAGTGTGTGAGAGCCCCAGAGTGAGACATCCCGGTCCTCTGAGAGGTCAGAGGAAGACGCTGAGGCTCCACTCGCCATCCCGCCGTGGAAGGGCCCACCGCTGCTTGCAGACATCTGGCCTCACACTGATCGCTCATATCTGCAGGCGGGGAGGAGGAGCGGGGCGTTTCGTTCTCCGAGCCACAGAAATATTACACATCCCCTTTTATCGCCTTATCCACTTCTTCTTTCTTACCCTCCTCCCTCTGTTGTTTCTCTCCACTCCTCCCTCGTGTTAGTCTAGCTTTTAATATCCCTTCTTTGACTCTTTATTCTCACCCTTGACATTGCACTGCTTTTCTTAAATACGAGGGGGGAAAGGAGAAGAAAAACTGTGCGCGCACAGTTGTGTGACAACATCCTTGCACTAAAAGATAAGCCACACAAGATAGCGAGGCTGCTGTGTCTAGCAAACCAGTTTGCGAGGCTCTGACTGCAATCAGGAGGAAGGCGGCCAGCTTCCCTGCCTGAGCTCTCAGCGCCCCTACTGGCTGCATGCTGTGCCAATCAAAGGCTAGTGGGTGGGGAGCAGTCAGACATGAGCACTGATGTCACAGTCACATGGATTCTGGTGTGGTCATGCTCGGAGGCTGAGAGGCAGAGCTGTGCTGGCCAGCTGCTGCTGAGACAGCAGTGCGGGGCTTTGCGCTGGTGATAGTTGTTCTCTTATGGACTCGAAGCTTAATGATGTATTTTGTGATTTCAGCTATGAAAGGTAAGAGCGTATGCATGCTGATCCTGCACTCTGAGTAACAAGTAGGGAAGTGCGGCACCGCTATACATAGCCTGCCAACTCTTTGCATTTCATTTGCAAGGCATGAGTGTGACAGCGAGAGAGTGAGAGAGAGAAAGCAAAGGCATGGGAGAGAGATATCAGTCTTAGCTTCAGAATGCATGCAAGTAAATTAGGATTCATTTTATATGTTTAATGTATTATAGCATAAATGTCTTGTTATGTTTTCTTAGCACAATCTGAGCTTGATGGTGTTTGGCTTCAGTTATCTTTGTGTGTGTTTCTGCCTGCTACTGTCGTGAAGAGGTGCGGTAGAAACCTCAGCCAGTCACCGCACATGACAAGAACATCTCCAGAGCGCCAGGGCAGAAGTTTTTTTGTTCTTTTCTCTTTTCAGCGTAGATGTGAGGTAGCATTTAGAGAGGGAGGTGGGGCAGAGGGTCAGGGAGGGTGGTAGGGAGGGAGACGGGGTGCTGTCTCTCTCCCTTTCTGCCCTGATCTTAATCCTGTTGTTCCAGTCCAGAGGACGTGTCTGTTCTGTGGGAAGATGTGTGTGGCAGCATTGAACGCGGGTCGCAGACAGGCGACACGGCACTGGCACGGCTCTGATTCTTCCAACTGATACTGGTGCATGTGTGTCTGTGTGTGTGTGTGTGTGTGTGTGTGTATACCCATGTGTGTGCATGTGCGTCTGTTGTGTTGTGTTCCACTGACCTATTTTCGGGTAGTCGGGTTTACATGCATGGCCATGGGAGCAGGACTGGGTTAGTGTGATGTTGATCTCGTACGCTCAGTCCCAGCTCTTCCACCACCAACCCCCCCCCCATCCAACATGGGCACTCATACATACACACTGGTTCAGACACACACTACACACACAGCAAGCACTTACTCTTGATTATCACACATATCAGCGCACTCTCGTTTTGCCATGGAGTGAAATCATATGTGTTCATGCTCACTCCTGATACGATCAGGCAGAACACGGCAGGAGTAGCTGACAATGGCAGGAAGAAAAATGTCAGAATGAATCCTTTGATTTGTTTTCCTTTTGTTCCAAAACTTCAAATTCCTATTTCAAAATATAGAAAGCGGCGTGCATACTATATATAAAAGCAATTATAATTTCTTTAAATCAACAGCTTTAGAGTGACATGACTAAAATGTCATTACTGTGGAATTGTTTAGTTGATTAGGTATGAAGGTACACCTCGTTCCGAGGTGTATCAGAGTGTGATATTTTTAACAAGAGCATCACAGTCATGAAATTATAAGATTACACTCTGCAGGATGGTGTCTTATTTCCAAGGGGAAACACGTGCCGGGTGGCCTCTGACCTGATGTTCTTCAGATATCTGTATGAAAGTTCATATTTCAGGTGTGTCGTGGTATATATAAGTTTGTTATTTTAATTTTTAATAATACTTTCTTGAGCCGTTTTTTTTCTCTTCCACACCCATTTCCGTCTCTGTGCTCCTTTGACAATTTTAACCCTCGTTTCATTTTAAAATGAGCTGCGGTTGTTGTGATCGGCCCATAAAATGTCAGAAATTAAATTAAACTGTGATCAAGGTGTAACTGGTAACACATTTAGCAGTTGGGCCAATTTATCTGAAGCATATTTTAAATAAATGAGGATGCTGTGCACGTGCATATTAATTGTTGACATTATAATTCCCGTTGGACGCTATTTTGGGGGAATGTTTGTTATTTTTCAGACTGCACGTTGGAGAAAAAGAACTGACATCAAACATCAGCTTTTCTCTGTGGCTTTGTCTTCCTGCAGCCACATCTTCAAGCGTCTTCCTCCCTCTTTAGCCTCTCTACCACACCATCGCCTCTCAAGTAGCTAATTACCTGTAATGGAAACATCCCTCTCATTAGCCCATGCAAATTAACCAGCCTACTCAGCACAATTAAGATGAAAATTCCAATTACATAATTAAAGAAAGTTGTTTGATGTGTGCATCAACAGAGGGGAAAAAAGGTAAAAGGTGTGTCTCATCAGTTTCCCTTATGTTTAACCTTTGGAGTGAAAAGCGCCGTTGTTCAGAAATGTGCAGCGGCGTCTTTAGCGGCTCACAGTGAAGCCAGTGCTTTGCATGCACACTGTACATAAATATGTAATTCATCATGAGTGTGTACTAGACTGTAAAAAATGTTCTACGGTGGTGAAGAAGGTGAAGCCAAATATCTTCTGATGGGTGCTTTGGGGCTATGTTAACAAGGCTGTAAATATTTGCCGTAGATGTGATAGTCTTTGTCTCTTTCTATCAGTGGACAAGTGAAGTGTTCACTTCCCGGTGCTGCCGGCTCTGGCACATTAAAGCAGAGGTTAACAAGATCGCCTGTTATCCGGTTAGAGACTGAGGCCACATAGAGCCAAAGGAGAAATTGCCACAGATTAGGGCGAAGGTAAATATAGCCACCTGCAAAGAGCTTAAAATAAAGCACTGATTACAAAAGAAGGAGTATTCTTGGAAGGGTTTATCTCTAAATGCCTTTTTCCCCTGCATTTACATTCTTTATTTGTCGAAATTGGACAAAATGTCTGTGACGGGCAGGGTGTGTGTGCCGTAGCCCCTGTCTGTTGCCCCAGCTGGCGGTGGATGTGGACCGGCGTCCCCACAGGTTATTAAAGAGTGTGCGGCGTGCCAGTCTGTGCTGTGCACAGTCAGATGAACATTCCGGCTACCTGGATGTGTGTGGAGGTTCTGTTTAATGAGATATTGACTGCCCATCGAGGGCATGGATTTTTTGATTTGGCTTCATGGAAGTTGATGAGGTGCAAACCAGAGAGGATGAGAGGGGGCCAGTGACGGCCACGAAATTATGAGGTCGATATTATCCTCTGACATGATGCTTATGTGCTGTTAGGACTCCTAATAACAATGGTAATAAGTGGGTAAACGTCTAAATGAATTCACACAACAGATTGGATATGTTTTATATTTATACTTCTGCATCTTCCGTATAACTAATTATTTGCATGAATGATTTACGTGACTATTTCTCTCCTCTTTCTGTCTTATCTCTTCTCCACCCTCTTTACCCAGCCGACCACCAGCAGATGGGTCCCCCTATGTGGGCCTGGTCCTGCTCAAGGGTTCTTCCTGTTAAAAGGGAGTTTTTCTTGTCACTATTGCTTGTTTTGGGGTCAGCGTCTGGCATTCCGTAAAGCACCCAGAGATCCTGAATGGAATTGAAACGCAATATAAATAAAGCTGAACCGAATTATATTGCAGAAACTTCATCACACCTCCTGGATCCAGGAGGGGTTCAGTCTTGCTCTCTGTCTGGTACGACAGGGAGCTGATTTTAGTCAAATTCCTGCAGCGTGAGGGTGATTTCCTGCTTCACTTTCACTCTGCGTTTCAGGAGTCACTTCCCGATCCTTTGAAGTGTCTCTCTGTCATGCAGCATTTAGCTGCAGATAGAACACTTCCTCTGTCAGCACTCCTTAGATAATCATATACCACAGTCCACGGAGTTAAGGAACATTTCCACTTTCATTTTCTCCTCTTTCTTCCTGTAAATTCCGCCCTAGAATATGTACAAAGACGAGAGAATCTTTGCTAAAACCTTCTGCTTTAGTTTTATTTTAGCGAATCACGGTCACGGTTAAAATATGCAAACTATGAGGATTGGACTTTTAAAAAAAAGAACTTGTAGAAATACTGAAGTTAATAATAGAAAGAAATATTTGTTCAGCCTTGCGCACCCTGCCTCATAGGCTTCGCCACTTGGGGCTCAGAAGTTAACAGCATTTTAAGAGTGTAGGGTGAAGTTTTTTCCCCTGTACTTTCATTCTGAGCTTGTTTCGTACCGTTGGCTCTTTTTCTCTCCTCTTTAGGGCCTCTGGAGGACCGTCCATTGGCTTTTTGAAGTTGCATCAAAGAGGAAATGGGGGAGAAAAGGCCTTATTGATTTTGCGTTTTGTCTGACTCAAACACCGAGGACAGAAAAACACGTCAGGAGTCAGGTGTTGGCAGCGGGGCAGCCGCCTCTCCAGTGTTTCAGCCACAGAGGGACGAAGGAAGAAACTTAAAAAAAAGGAGTAATGCACCTCTCTCTGGAGTCATGCATTTGTCCACTTCCTTCTATCATTTCTCCTTACAATTGTGTTGTTATTGTGGGAGTAAATAAAGCCCCGTTTTCCACAACTGGAGACAAACCGTCCATCGACACGCTGTCGGGCAGCTTTTCCTCCTACTCTCTCAGACCAGTAACTCCCAGTTCCTGACAGCATTCTCCAGCTGACCTGCTTCTCCACGAAACTGTTCTCTTCTCAGTTGTAATCAGATGCTCCTGCTAAGCTAGCATGCCGGTAGCGTGCCAGAAAAAGGTGAATTATTGGTGTGCTTTATCACCTTCACCCACCTCCTGTGTCAGCCCGGCAGAGGTGAGAAAAGAGACCTTTTCTGCTTTTAATGTGACCTCAGATGACTAAAAAGCCTTAAAATGTCAACAACAACCACTAAAAATGACCCGTATAGCCTACCCAACACTCACCCATCTGTATGTTATGTCATCATACTGTTTTTTTTTAACTATTTCCCGTTAGCATTATTGATGCTCACATTTATCAAAGCAATTAGATATTTGATCTAAACAAATTGATACAGCATCCAAGATGATTCACTAAAATTAAAACTTTTAAGCCTTCCTAATGAAAGCATCAGTAACTGACTCCACTTTTATATATCAATATATATCTTACCCAAAATACCAAATAATTAGAATTTTTTTTTTTTTTTAAACTCTGTTTATCCATTAATACAAAGGCTTTTGGTAGTAATTGTGTTGCCAGAATGGCAGTGAAAGTCTGATGCAGAGACAAAAATGATAAGGTCAGAGGTCGCTGCAGCTGAAGTCACACTCCCATCCCCTCCACGGAGAGCGTCTGTGGCATCCAGGGATGGCAGTGGGAAACAAAGGATGAAAAATGAGAGGTGCATGGAATTTTGATGAGACAAGGGAGCAAGGCAAGCTTATAAGAAAGACAAGCGCTCAGATGCTTGATTACAAAAGGGGGAGAAGTATGTAAGGCGTTTGATTACATGTCCCAGCAGAGGCCATTAGGGGCTCTACTTGTAAGACGGCATCATTTACACTCGTGCGATCTGATGTCTGCACCGGTGGGGAGTGGGGATAAATAGAAACAATGATTGCTTGAGTCCTCCAGCACACTAGGGGGTGCGTTTCGGAGCAGGTGAATGAAGTGGGTCTTTAAAGTTGTTGCGTTCTTCCAACTTCAGTGCCAAATCTAACGCTGATGGTGTGTTGCCACAAAGCAACAAAATGAAACTTGGTGGAGTCTTGCTGAAGAGGAAGAAGTGAACTCTCAAGGTTTGCACCATCCGGCCCCCCTCTCCCAAACTACAATTCATGAAAGAAATTATAATATCATAAATAACAAACGCAAAACAGCCTTGCCAGGGCAGCCTGCCCGGGATTGATTTTTATGCACATGCATTCATTGGAAATAAAGGAAATGCTGTTTCAGTGCTAATTACGGAGATGAAAGGAAGGCGAATGTGCAAGGCAATGAACTTTGTTTTAAACGGAGCACAGTTTTCTCAGGGACATGGTGCTTCAATAAAGCCCGGCATCATTTACACTCTCATAAATTATTATTTGAATCTATGCCGTTTGTAGTCAGGCATTCCAACCAACAAAACAATGTATTTCCGTGACAATAAAGTGTGGGTTTCCCAGCTGGAGCTGAAGGGCTAACTGCTTGTGGAGAGATCCTTGACCTATCTGGAACGAGCTCCTTACCCCCCCTCTAGCCATTTGAAATATCTGATTGCTGATTATGAGTTTATTCCCCATTGTGCTGGAGTCTTTTGGATGTCAGGATCCGTCCCTCCCTTCCCAAACTGATTAAGGAGCTGGAGATGATACTATAGCTCTTTCAGGGAGATTGCTCAAAGACTCTCAGAGAGGCTGCTAATCGCGAGTGCAGCTGGCAATCATCCACCACCGACTTTTTTCTTTTCCCATCGAGGTTGTTTTGTCGTTTTTAAGTGGCTTTTTGCCACAACGTTGTCTTTGTTCCCCTGGGTTCCTTCTTGCTGGATGAGAGCTTTGCTAGTGCTGAGCGCAGGTCCTTGTCAACCTGGCTGCTCGGCTCAGCCCAGTCCCGCCTCAGCAAAGACCCTCACTCGAGGTCCCAATGTGTGCTTAATATCGCCTTTTTACAGGAGGCTAATTTGTGCAGGAAAAATCTTCATCTCCGTTCGGAGAAGCTCGCCGGTCTGCTTTTTTTCCTCACTCGGGACAAAGTCATCAGATAAATTGAGAGAAATAGCTCCTCCTAAATGTTTTTCGTCAACTTTTACAGGATTTTTTGAGACTCAGTGAGTTTCTGACTCAAGGAAACAAACAAATTTTCATTCAAGAAGACACACAAAACTGCCATATTTGCTTGCAGGGATCTGTCACTTAGGTACAAATCAGCAGCTGTCGTCTCTGTGTTTTGTTTTTGTCAATAGTTGGAGGGAAGAGGGAGACACTCTGCTGATGGCTGTTTTAATGCCTTTAATGTGCAACTCGAGGCGATAGAATCTGCCCAAACACAACATCCTCAATTATTATCAGAGCTGTGTACGCAGCCCAGAGTTAATGATGTCCCACTGTCAAACGCATCACCCGCAACTGCATTGATTGCTGCCTAAATATCCAAAAAAGTTATGTCCACTCAAATACCAGCAACATACGTCAGTGTCTTAGATTACAAGAGGTTTAGGAATAGAGTAGTAGTCTGCTTAAGTTCTCTTTCTGCAGTCACCAGTAAAGCTAATAGAGTTTAAAATGTCTTCTCTCCCAGATGGAATTAGCCCAGCTTCCTCTTGAACAGTTAATGGCATTTCTTTTTTTCTTTTCTTTTTTTTTTTTGGAGTTCAACACTGTCAAGACACCGAACATGCTGCTTGAGAGAATTGTAGCAAAAACATCTAAAACTCCTCCCAGACTGTCAACTTTTTGGAATCAGATGTCATTTGTTTGCATGTAAAATCCGCAGTGCTGAAATATTAACTACATGCAGGCATATTTCTAATTCTCTTACTGCATGGATGAACGGATGCCGAACTTTTTCTCTAGGCTGACCATGGTAGCTCCCTTCAGGTTTACCCAAAAGGGTAGATGGTTACAGGAGAAATACCGTACGTTTGACACACCTTGCCCACTTGACTGTGGGTAAGGAAGTTGTTGTTTTTTTTTGACACGTGATTACTCCGGGTCTTCTTTGATCTCAGCATGGATTTTTTTTTTCTTCCCTTCCCTTGATGTAGGATTATTATAATTTATACATGAGGGATTGTTTTTTTCTTTAGCCTTCACAAACTTGAGTAAACATTGTATACATAGCAGATTAACATTTTATTAATTTACACATTCTCATTACTAAAGCCCCGAGGTAATTAATCCCAGACCATAATGTATAAGAGATAGACGTGTTGAAGTAATTTATTCGTCTCTACTCTTACCAAGCGTGAGAAAAAGTGTCTGATCAATTCCTCCCTTAGATGTAGCTCTTTGAAGACATGCAGTGCCTTATGAGAGCACCACTGCAGTATTTTTTCACTAATAACAAGCCTGCAGAAGCTGCGATCGCTGCATAAACACGCGCAGCATTGTTGCCCGTAATTCTTTTTAAATATTCAGACCTTACCTAAAGGTTACGGCTTGCGCTCGTCCGGGTGGAATCGATTTAGCTCGGCTCAATTTGCTGAAATTCTCCAGAAAAACGCTTCCCCGCGTACAGTTTTGGGGGCCTTTTTGTGCTTTCTGATGTGCAGATAATTTTCTGGGCATCCAACCAGGGTACATGAAAGCACAGAAATATCTCTTAAAGTCAAAACACGATGCTTGTCTGATTATCTGAAAAACTTTGAGCTTCCTGTGTAAAACTGAAAGGATATTCAGTATCACTGTACACATTTTGTGAAATCCTCACAACACGTGAGGACGTGAATAACTGAGCATTATCCAAAAGCAACAGCAATTAATGCCTGTTAATGTGGAAGGTTTGAGAGATGGAACTGCTAAATGGAATAAGAAAAGAGACAATTTAATAGTCACAAAAGCTTCCAGTGATGAAGGGTTTATTTTTAAAAATACAAAAAAAGCTTTCTGCAGATTAAGTCCACTGTATGGTTCCCATTGTGAGGGAAACAAACTGGGCATTATGGAATTAGTGTGTTTGTTACGGCAAATAAATCACCAATCTATCCTCGGAGCATATGACTGTTTTAATGGGATTGCGTGATAGATCCTTCCTTGTTTTTGAGTGGGGGCAGAGGCAGACTTTCCCTGGCTGGATTAGAGCTGGAGCCACAGTGGTGTCGGCTCGGCGTCTCTCCGCTGACCCAGGTGTGCTGTCTACATCCAGTATGGATGTGCAGGGCTGCCTGTGTACTCAGGTGCTGGGAGACTATTTGCTGAAGGTCATTTGGGATCATGGCGTGCCATTAATAATTCCTGAAAGCATTCAACATCTCCATCTGTTGTGCGCGTCCATCGCTCCACTTCAAAGACAAAGGAAGCATCTGCAGGTAAGCGTTAAACCTGCCTCCGGGCTAAAAAAAAACGTTGGAGGTGGGATTCTTTTAAAGAACACGTCTCTGGTCATCGTGCACTGATGTGCACGTATTACCAATTCCTGTCTGCCTGCACACTTAAAATCTGGACGGAAATCTGCATTTGTACAAGCAAGAGTTGAAAGGGCCAATGTTTGTCTTAACCACTGGGTTTCCTGTGTGCACGTGCGTGTGTCCAACTCGCCTCACATCACCTGCGCAGTTAAATTTAAGCAATTTTCAATGACACACCTGCTTCAGATCCTGCAGGGCGCGAATGGATGGTTGGCGGTGGCGTGTGCTGCCCCGGTCCTGGCGAGCACAGTGGGCGAGGAGGCAAGTGCCCGGCTGAGTGAAAGATGGCAGCATGTGAGGAGGGTGTGTGCACACAGCTGAGGCCATGACAGGAAACAGTCAGAGCTGTGCTCCTGCTGCTCCATCTTCCACCGCCAGCGATAGATCTCCATTTTCATTTCGCTAATAACACAAGCACAGCGCTGATGATGGAGCGGCCAATCAGCTTGCTGCGTAGCTCCGGTGGAGCTAAAGTTTGCATGAAGGTGTTTTGCAATGCTGCAAGATGATAGTGCATCATTAAATAAAGCATCCAGTTGCTGCTACTTCACCCTTCACACGTGGCCTGCTGATAAAGCACCTGTGCTAACTCCACCATCGCTCACCCGTGGGCTCTTGTACGGTACTGTAGGGCTGACCGGTGAGTCCACTCCAATAACCATCAGCTCCAAACTGCTTAGCCTAGCCAATTTGAATTTCATATCTCTGCTGACTCACAACCCTGTCAAGACCTTTCTTCTTTATCCTGTCGGTGCCTGTGGTGGACTCTCATCACGAGCAATGTGAATTAATTATTCAGATTAGAAACCGAGCCACAATTAGTGCGATATTTGTCAGAGACTTTGTTTTGGCTTAGCGGTGGTATCAGATCAGGACGTGACTGCACAGCCACGATTGCTGGTGAAGGCAATTATTTTGTTGCATGCGTTAATTCACAGTCCTTGAGTATAAGTTAATGGCTGGGCAGGGGAGCTGGAAGAAAATGATTGTGGCTGATGAGACGTCCACAAAGTAGCCAGGGAGAGCGCGCACGCCAGCCGCGGAGCTGGACAGCGGCTCAGATCGACACGATAAAGAAGGACTGATTGAGCTGCATAGATCCACAGGAAGCTGAGCGTTGGGGTTCAAGGTTATCTGGACAAATCGGACTCCTGTTTCCATTCATCCTGCCCTCACCCAGCAGCTAACCCTTTCTGGACAAACTAGCAAATTAGCAATTCTGATGTCTGCAAGCAGGTCTGGCAAGGGAATGCCTGTGAATCCTAATGCCATGATTAAACTTTCATATGCATCCGGGGGAAGTGCTTCATATACAAAATAAGCAATCTCTTTTTATAGTTCAGCACTTTAAATAAGGCTATTGGGGCAGGCAAACAGAAGCCACTTGAGCAGGGTTAGTGGCCCCAGACCAGGCAAAAAAATTGTGATTTTTCATGTTCTCACAGACTAAATATTTTGTCTTTCTCCATCACATATTATATTATATCTTATGACTGAAGCTGTATTTGATTTATGATAATGAAAAGTCATTCGGTCCACTGCAACTTTTTCATCTGTAACTGACCCTCCCCCAGTTCTCAACATGATCCAGATTAGCGTATTAAATGGTAAAGTAGAGAGAAATGAGTGCTGAGGAGATGCAGGACGTACAGGGAGAGCAGTCAGAGCGGTGAGCTGGGCCTAAATGTGAGATGGTCTTATCAGGCTCTACCTCCTGCTGAGCCACAGCATCATCTCCCTCTGCTGCCCAATCCCAATGCTCCCAAAACACGGGCCTTCATTAGCCGGGCTAAATATCCCCGTTCTCCGCAATCTCTATCACTTCTTGCCTTGAGGCAATCCGATAATTACCTGGTCTCATTTCCCCTCCTTCTGGCCAGTGGGGAAGCGTTCTGGCTTGCATTACTTTGCATGAAATATTATCAGAATATTGCACATTTCTCCATCCTGCAGCTCCTGACACAGGAAATATGGAGTCACAGCATCCGTGATTGACAGGTGTCTGTCTTTCATCTCCCTCTGAGAATAGCTGCTTTGTTCCGGAGTTACAGCGCTGGTTTTGACGGAAAGAGGAGCGAGACCGTGTAATGTGTACAAAGGCTTTGTTGCTTTGTTTAACCGCGTCTGCCATTATTTCTGGGCAGTATTGTTATGTGCTACATCCCTAATTGTTACCTACAGGGGTTGGCGCAAAGGTATTCAGGGATTTTCTAAACTAATCAGTTTTACCCATGGAAGCTATAAAAGTAGAGTAGCAACTTTTCTGTCTGAACAGTGAGTTTGGAAATATAAATATTACCAAAGGGGATGGGGCGCCATCGTGATAGTAGAAATCCATGCATTCGATTCATATCTGCGTGCCCTTTGTCAGACTCTTCATTCTTCATTTGTAACCACGCTACATGCAGGATTTCAGGGTTAAGGATATCAAAAGGAAAGTTTGAGGAGTTCCTCTTTGCTGTAAAGCCACTTGTGATCATGTCTGATTCCTGGCATAGCACCTTCCATGATGCAATTAAGTCTGCCTCGTGCACACGTTTTCTGACCTTAGATGTTGCTGTCACGTCAAACTCCAACAAAAGCTCGCCCACTGATAGCACAGCAGTCATAAACAAGCCTATCAGAGGGATTCTGGGAAATCTTTTGAGACTGCTGTGCTGGCATTATGGTTGAATTCATCCTTTAAGTTCATATTTTTTTAAATTCACTGTGTAAATTCCACTCCTCCAGTCTGTTGGTCAACATATTCAGAACAGCGTGAGTTGAAAGCGATGCACCAACCTGCTTAATTCTTAATGCTTTCAAGATTGCATCACAAATTGACCATAAAATCTGTGTTTCTATATTCAGTCAAGCCACATTAGAGCATATGCTTGTGTTAATTTCAGCACATTACCATACAAATGAAGACAATTTCGTGTTTAACATTTCGTTCGCGATGTAAATGTGTTCTAAAACGATTCTGTGAAACTGATTACCGGTTGCTCCGTGTTCTGACACATCCTGTGCTGGTGCAGCATGTGTGACAGCTGGTTAGTAATTAGAATAATCTTCTCCCTGGTAGTGATTTAGCTTTCATGGCTGCAGCTTACCTCAAATTGAAAATAAATTTATAGATAAATGCCTTTGCCGTTACAGCAAATTACAACATTGTAACTCAAAGGAGCCGAGCTGTTTATTTTGGTTGTAAAGGAGCAATCAGAGAAAATAAACAGAACGCTCTGTGAGTGCTGTCAGATTTTTAATGATTCCACCCAGCGCCGACGACAGAAAATTATTCTTTTTGCGCCAACTGTGCGACTCCTCATCATGGTAATTATAGATACTATATCATTATTATATCAAGTACAGAGTACAGATTATTGAGATAATTGTAGCGTATGCCACAGTTCAATATGCTGCCAGTATGCTGGAATTACTGCGCAGGAGATGGGGCTACATGCCCTCAGCTACCTCCTGAACTAGCTTTGTCTCTGTTCAGTCTGTATTTTTCTCAAATGAGCTCAGATGTGTACACAAATACACTCAATCACACACATACCGTCCGTACATGACGGCTCTATATGTGATCGCTGCCGGTTTGGTGTATTTGAGCAAATCCCGAGGTGATGCGGCGTAGAATCTGTCATCGAGAAGGCATAAGCCTTTCATATGCACAGAAGAGATAAGAGGCAGCCATTTTATCAGGCGAACCGTCGCTCCAACATGGTTGCGTGTTATGTGTCCCCGGGAGCACCTCCAGAAACATGTCCCTTTAATAACGTGGTCCGCGCTCGCCAAGAGAACGCCCAGTTTGTTGGTGGCGCTAACCTGACAATTATGCCAATTATACGGGGCAGCAGTGTTGACAAACACACCAGGAGAGCTGCAGCTGACTGCTAGCTGTGCTGTGAAGTCCCCCTGCTGTGACCTCTTCTGTAATTTAACTGGCGCGGAGGAGAGCTACAATGAGTTTTCTATAAAAATCCCCAAACTGCGTGTAAGGGCGATGTTCATGTCAGACAAAGTGGTAGTGAAAATGAATCTTTTGTATCTAGAAGACAGAAAGAGACAAATTTCTTTTCTGTGATTTGCAGTTTGTTTCTCTTTCGCTTCATAAAGAGTCTAGTGTTCTCCACTGACCCAGGGCAACGTATAGAGAGTGTTGCGTCAGATGCCACGCTGGAGATTAGATTGAAAATAGTGAAATGGCAGCTTTAACTGCTATTTATGTACTCTTTTCAAAGCCCTGCTCCTGGCATCTAATGATAAAGATTATCGTCTTAATATTACCAACGCAGAAGAGGCTCACCTGCTGCAGCTTCAAGTGTGAACGCCTGCTTGGAATAAAACAGCGTTTCCCTTTTTCATGTTTAGAAAGTGGAGCGGTGTAGACAAGAATACAAGAGTTATTCCAAAAACCCTTTTATCTGAAGTCCACTATGGCCGTGTAAACGTCCTGCTCAAGGTTTTCTTTCCTGTTAAATGCAGTCTTTGTTTGCAATTATTGCTTGTTAGCTTCTGGGCGTCCAGAGGCAGTCATGATTACCTGTATAAGAGATATAAATAACCTTAAGTTGAAATGAATTAAGGGGTCTGTAAGACTAAATTGAATAAAGACCTAATAGCCTAATCAGCTGATGTTTCTAAGGATAGCATAATAATTGAATTTTCATTATTTTCTTTTTCTAAACCATGATGGTCCCAATGCAGTGGTACAGAACAGCAGAAAGGCTGACCCCAAATGACCAACAGCAGCAAGAAACCTGGGGAAAAAATAGGAAAAAAACTGTAGACAGGACCATGAGGACTTAATGCAAAACTCCACCATATTTATTGCCTAAATCCAGACTGTGTTCTGCCATCGTTGGCCCGTGCTCAACAAAATGATAATGCACATCTATCTCCCTGGAATGGCCTCCACATAGCAGGTGTATTTGAACTTGAACTCCAGATGTGTTATGCACAGCTCGCTGAGCCAGTCCTTTTTCCCTATCCTTTTCCTCCGTGGAGCACAACGGGGTGGGAGCGCTGGCCAGAGAGCAGGAGGATGGCTGTCTCAGCTGGCCAGGTCAAAGTGAACACAGTTCACTTCCCAGTATGCTCCGCTCACGTCTCTTACATAACGCGCTGAGCTGGAGCTGGCAAACATTCGAGGTCACCTGGTTATGGAGACAGTGTGGTTGTTCACTGAAGTTCTAGTAAAACAGAGAAGACAAACATTTATAGTATGCGTGGAGCGAAGGATGTCTTAAAGTTAAAGAAACTCCAATTTCCAGTACCTGAATTTAGTTTTTGCTGCAAAAACCACAAAAAGGGCTCCACTTAGACAGTTAGTGTGCGCTGAATGTGAATTGGACTGATTTGACCTGTAATTTTTCTGAGACGCTTTCTTCAGATAACCCTCTCTTCGTCAATGCAATGTACAATTTTGTGCTTTGAGGACTTTTTTCCTCGCTTTTGTGTTTATTGTGTTAATGTAGCCCAAATGCACTGTGTGTTAGGGATGTCTGATGCTTCTTAACAATGAAGGTGTAATGATTTAGACCCTTGCTTGATGAAAAGAGGCTCGGAAATCCATTAGTGTCCATCTGAATCACATCAGCCGGGCCACTGACGCCAGCCTGGAGTACACTACCAGCTCAATGATTAAGAACGGTCTCCAACGCGCTTATGTAACCGGCCTTCTTCATTAGTTCAATACTACTGCTTCTCCCCATTTGCTGGGTTTAGTTGGATTTTTCCCTTATCGAAAAGGAATTCCGAAATGAAATAAAAGGCTCCAATATAAGGCACCGTCAGAGCGGCTCGGCTTCTCAGGATGGAGATTGAATAATGTGCAAATGTAGCAGTGAAGAGAGATTTGCAGTTTGGTACGTGCCGCAGAAAAGAATTTGATGATTTGGTGATTTTAAAAAAAGACACGGCATCGTCCAATTAACATCCGCGAAAAACAGGCTGCTCTTCCCTGAGATTGTCTGAAATGTTGTCAAGGTCTTGTAGATATTGACAGCGCATGTGGAAACCAAATTTAGCTTGCTGTCGGAAGTCTCCATCTTAATTCAGCGTGCTGTACATTAACCCCCCTCTCTTTGGTCTTGATGAAAGAAGAAGCCATGTCAATCAGGCGAACTAATGGGAACGTGCATTTTGTAATTCACTCAAAGGGAAGGGCAAATTGAAAGGAGTTTGCAACCTTTTAACACACACATACACACCCACACACCAGCCCTGACAGTCAAGCTCCATTATCTGACAGCTGGAGAGGTTAAAAATAACTGTGCTTGCAGCAAATTAGACGTATCATTTGGCTTCTAAGTGAGAGATGAATCTTTGTGTGGATGCTCCTGCCATGCCGTGACACCGGGGCGATACATCAGTCTGTGTTTGCCTGTCTTTCTCATAAACTCCAAATGGAATTGTAAACAGATGAAGCAATTTTACACCAAATGTATTCCCCATGAGTCGCGGTGGAGGAAACCAGCTCCTGTGGACGCGTGTGTGAGCAAAAGTACATAAATCACAATTTGCCCTCACGCGAGGTTGTTGTTATCGATCAAATCCATGCCTCAAAAATACGGCGTTTTATTTAGAACCCGATGATAGCGGATATATGATATCTTTTACACGTGGAACAGACCCTGCTATATTGCTCTTCACGATCAGGTGTTCAGTTGCGCTTTAATCGTGCACTTCCTTCAGGCTTTCAAAGGTTGGGTGTCAGTAAATGTACCTGTGGGATCCTTTGTGTGAGGTGAGTATAGAAGCCATAGGAGGCTTATGTGACAGCAACAAGGTGTAGTGTTGCCTCAGTCTCCGATGACATCATCATTAATTCATTGATCCTTAATCACATTCTTGCATAAAGCTCCAGGAGGGATCATCTGTGTTGCAACCTCTTGTATTTCCTTCTTTAAGAGCGATGTGCCAGATTTGTTACTTGCTGCATTGTAACTCCATTCACCTGAGTTTCGAGCCTCCCGCCGTGCTCGCCGCGGCCCCCGACTCAGTCTGCTCGACGTGATTTATCTCATCCACCGTAAGTGACAGGTATTGATGTGATACAAGGATAAATGCAGTGGATTGATGGAATTAAAGTCTACGTTATTGTTCCCGCGCTGTGCTCGCTGACACATGTGAGACTCGTGTCTCTCATTAAAGAAAATAAACGCTTGAGGCATCTTCCCCGCCAAAGAATCAAGTTTGCGAGCGTGCGTGCGTACGTGCGTGCGCGCCTTCCTCTGCGTGGGAAGTGATCTCACTTGATTTCTCCTTTTATAATCTCTCCCTCCGTGATCAAAATGTAGCCTGGCCTGGCGTTGGGCTGAATGCAAATTGGAGATGATTTTAAAAACAGCAGAGCAGTGACCCTGTCGACAGGATCCTGGACATGTGATTACGTCAAAGAGAGGGGCAAAACTATTGATTATTTAATTAACTCTGTTATTGCCTGTTAACAGGGCGGAATGCAGCTCCAGCATGGCAGCACGCTGTTGTTAAAGCGTCATTGTATTATACCTCTGGGCAATCCCCTGTCTTTATGGGATGCATCTAAGCCATGAAAGAAGACCAAGAGCAGCAGCAACAGAGGAGCATTCTCTTCTTTACATGCATGGTAGGCACTTGGCGGCGCATCCAAATTTTTGGACGCTACCGTTAGCTCTATATTTGGATTCCACTCGACCGGATTAGGAATTCTTTACTGCAAACCCACGGGATTCTCAGACACATAAAAGGGGAGACTGTTTGCATCCATGCTATACAAATAATTGCAGGTTTTAAATCGAGTGTAATTTCAAGCGGCGGCTATACGGAAGAGTGTGGGCTTTGATGTACAAATCCACAATTCATGGGGGATTAGCACCCCAAAGGTTAGCAGTTGCTAATTACAGGAGATTGGTTATACATATCTAACAAGGCAAGAAGACAGCCTTAATAAATGTGAGGATTCATCAGGAAGGAGGATAAGCAGCTGTGATAAGCGGACGTGTGTTTTGAATCACCTTGGATTGATACCCTTTAATGCCCGTCTTTGTGCAGTCAAAGGACAGAGGAACAGTCCCCCCCCCCCCCCCCCCACTCCATTGTCTTTACGAGCAGCGTACCTTCCCTGATATGAGATTTTGAAGCCCCCAATTGTAAATGCAGATTTGGGCAATCATATAAATTAACCTCTCAGATATTCTTCCTGTGCCTCTCACTGCAGCAATTTCTCTTCTTCAGTATTTCGCTCGCAGCGTTCAGCGCTGCATTACCATAATCCTTGGTTCCCTTCCACAAACCACCACTGGCTAAATGAATCTATTATTTTCGCCTGGAGCTATAAAGATGCAACAAAATGCAATGTATTGAAGGGAATGAAACTTGTGATAAGCCATAAATTTTCACAATAATCGCCCGTCTATTCAACAGACTTCTTGTGGAATCAGAATTACCACTGTACTCAACCCACACTAAACCTCATTGCCTCACAATATACTGAAACCTGAAACTGTTCTAAGCATCATATCATAATTCAGTTTTGTCAAACTGTGTTATGTTGTTTGTTCTACTGACTAGGGGTGGTCAGAATGCCCCGAGTGTTTTCATATGGCACTAAATTAAATATGTCCGAACCAGGGCCGGCACTTGCTCCGCCGCGGGAAACACTTTTTCATCTCTTAATGAATGTGCCCTAGGGGGTCCCACAGGGGGCTCCACTTCACCCCTCATTAGGCGGGGTGAAGCTTCTGCCTTCATGCTGAGGAGCAACCTCCTGGAGAGGGTCTCCCACTTCATCCTGAACATCCCACGCTCCCCTGCCCCAGACGGTGGACTGCACGGCTCTTTCCTTATCTCTTTCTTCTCTTTTCTTTCTTACTCTCTATCTTTTATTCCTCCTCGTGCCACGAGCTGCCATCCTGCAGACCAAGGATGACAGGGCTGAAAAGATGGTCCCTGCTGCTAATGTCATTTTAATAACCTTGTTTGCACTGGCAGTTGTGATTTATGGCGATACACTTCAGATGTCCTCAAGATCTCCGCTTTATTTTTTTCCAGTTTGCAAAGAATAAAGTAGAGAATAATTTGATAAAGTAACCAAATTAGGGTTGAAAGTTCACCTCCCACTGATCACGATGTCTGCATTATGGCTGGAAGAGGTAGATGTGGAAGCCCAGATTCGTTATGTAAGGACAAACAGGCGTGAGTTATGCTTCCTCTCCCAGGGTAGAAGGTCTTCCTCCCATTAACGAAGCAGACAAACGGCAACAGTTGCCAGTTGTGAGAAGCAGCGAGAGAAAAACCACTGACTGTCAGCTGACTCTGAGGGCCTTCGCATGGCAGGAGAGCAAGCTCAGGAGCCGATTGTTATTTTAGGGCATTGGGGATATGTTTACGCAATCATTAATCTTGCCACTTGTTTATTTGCCCAGGATTAGAGCACCGCCGTGCTCTCACTCACAGCCAGGGGAAGCTGGTTCACAGAAAGGTAGCAGCGAGCGCTCAGGTCATCCACTTTAAGCGCAGCGTGCATGGAGGGAAGCATGCTTTGCGCATGGCTGCTTAATCCTGCCATGTTAAACAAAACCAGGCCAGTGTTTATAGGACTGTAAAAACAGCAGTGCGGGGGGAATGTGCCTCCCATGCTGTAAGCAGTCTGTGAACTCTGTGTGGCAGTAGATGCTCCTCTGCACTCTTGTCGTCTAGGAATGCCTTTCATGCGCTCTGCTGCAACCAGCAGAGGGAGGACAGAGGCGGAGGTGCTCAGCGCTCGATACCGAACGCGACCGACTGCAGTTTTGTCTTCTTCTTTTTTTTGCATTTTAGCCACAAGTGTAATTCTTCATATGTGCATCCAAGTAGTAGCTGCGTTGGCGCCTTGTAGGAACATAAAATCAGGAAATAAAACAAGGCAGAGAACCATTTGAAATCACCTCAGTCTGCTCGTCGTGGTCATAATACTGCCTGGAGCAAGACTAAATAAATAGATTTTCATTAAAGTGCGATCATAATATTTCTCTTTCATCTCTTTGAGAACTTCAGTGTCACTGATGCTCAGCGATGCGTGAGGAAAGTGTTTACAGTCACTTATGAAGACCGTAATACCCCCAGAGGCTGTATGGATTCCATAATTTGTTTCCTGCATCTGAAAGCAAGGCCTGGAATGTCTTTGAAGGCCAAATAGTCCGATGTTTGTATTCAATTAAAAAGAGCTCACGCAGGGAGAAAACAAAAGAGCGGACTCCGGACGGAGACGAGCAAAGCAGGCATCACGAGAAGGTTGTTTTCAGAAGCCCCATGACTCTGGTGATCTGTGGGGAGGCAAGGCGCCTCTGGCTTCAGCTCAGTCCGACGGTGGATCTTTGAGCAGCGGGATTCGGTAGTGTAACAAGGCTCATTTGTCTCAATCGCGCCTCTCTCGATGTATCGGCTGGCTACCGATGCCATTCATCTTCCGCGTCCTTGCCTGCTCCTTTTACAGCTGCTGGAAAACTGGAGACCTTCAAGCAGGATGGCTGGGCTGAGTCTGAAAAGCGTCCGCCGCTCGTGAAACGCAGGTGGCGCGTGGCGCGATCTCAAAACACAGACGTCGGAACTAACATTCAAGACTCCATTACAGTCAGACAAAAATGCAAATGTTCAGGGAGCTGACTTTTATCAACGCAGATTCGCTGTAACAATTGTTTAGCACATTGTCATCAAACAGTAAGAAGGTGTTCTTTTATCCCGGCTCCTACTGGAGTCCTTGTTTTTGTCCACTGCATCACTACACAACACTCCTGGAAGATAATTTTGGCAGCATTGTCATAGGGTTCAAAATTAAATGTTTGAATTCCTTAATTACCTGTTAAATTTCATTTGGGCAAAAGGAAGCGATGTTCAAAAAGCAAAATGTTATTAATAGATAGGTAATCTTAGCCTATAAGCCACGGGGAGATTTAAAAAAATCATCAATTATGTGTCGAAATAATAGAACTAGTAGATAAAAACGGATTTGACTGCCTGAATCTCTGAAGGTGCTTTTTGAATCTCTGCCCATGAGTCAATGAGTGAGCATTTAATTTATTTCTGTAAACTATCCTGTTACACCCAGATGTTAGATATAAACGCCCATGGAAATTCCACCCCTGCAAGGCTGTTTATTAAATGCATGTGTCGAGGGGTGGATCGTGGAGGTGTTTGTCTCATTCATGGGGCGGGAACCCTGACACGTGGGTGCATTGTTGAAAATACAGCACCTCTCTTTTTGAATAATTATTAAGTGCCATAAACACATCCTTGGTTTTTGTGTGATGGCGCTGCTGTCAGTGTGTTGACATCAAACGCCATTTGGGCTTGGCTTCAGCTGATGTCAGCACCAGAGTGGAAACCGTGACTCGGGCCATAACAGCAGGCTTATGCCGAGCTCCCCTCTTCGATGGAGCAAATCAAGATCATGATTGGTATCTGGCCCCTGCAGCCAGTCCGCCTTGTCTGGAAGCATGTTTTTCTAAGGAGACCACAGAGGGACAATTACTGTCAGCTGAACTATTCAGCCTGCTCTCCATGTGTGCCCTGGCTGCCTGTCCACGGCCCACTGACCCTGAGCAGCAGCTTGACTTGACCTCTAACCACGCCTCTCTTTTCCGCCCCCCCCACAGATCCATCCAAATGTGCATTTTTGCGAGTGTCTAAAATGCGCACATAAAACGCTCTTGTGCTTCTTTCTCCCCCTCTGGCAAAAACCCGATGCAGGAAGTTGAATAGATGTAACATTTGATGTCTTTGTGTAGAAACAGTAGAAATTTCCCACTCACAAACCCACAGTAAGAATCCTGGTTGTCTTACAGGATTGCATGCTAATACAGCAATTACAGGAGGGAGGAAGTTGGCCAGTGTGGCTGCCACAAATCCCCTGGTGCAATGGAACAAGGCCCTTTGTTGTTATGTAAAGGTTTCTGCATGTAATTGCTGTGAATGTTTTGAAGGATTCATTATTTATAACTTTGGGTGTTTTTGCTAAAGGAGACAACAAGGCTGTCCTTCGGCGAGGGGGCTTGAATACGCCGAGAGGGGTTTTAAGTTTTAAAATCTGCCTCCATGCATCGACTTGTCCGAACATGAGTTTAGGAGAATCCCACGGACCCCAGCCGGACCTTTTAATGCAAAAGAACATCTTCTCGCCCAGTCAGGCGGATCGCCCAGTGCGATTTCAGCCTGTTATTTCTTGTTTGTTTGTTTGTTTGTTTGTTTGTTTGCTTGCTTTAGGTTTAGTGCTTGCCAGTGATTTTCTGTGCAATTCATGAGTAAAGAACACATTGTGCGTGTGCCCCTCTGACTCAGCAATGCTTTGCAAACTGTGTCTTCTTGCTGCCATTCTAAAAGACAGTCGCATTTCTGAAGCGTCCACTTTGACAAACCTAGTAAATATTTGTGACACAGATGCCTTTCCCCCCATCTCAGCTCTCCTGGCCTTCTCTGTCATGACTAACTATGGAGAATGCATAAGTGAGCGCTGTCTACAGATTGTATTTTGCCATCAGAGTAAACACTGTGCGCCTCTCTCGCTCCCGGCGCACGTGCACTCGCATCAACGCACTTGCATAGACAGAAGGGGTGTGCCCTCCGGTCCCCAGCACTCAGGCACAACTTCGCTTGTCATTCCCAACACAGACGAGATGCTGGGGGATGGTTGGGCAGGGAAAGATGGATAAAAGAAGGAAAGAGGCGATGGGGAGAACGATGGGAAGCTCAGGTGAGGCTGGCGACAGGAGGGGAGAGGAACGGCGCACACATGCTACCCTTCATGGTGCTCATCTGCTCGGTAAACCCGGGCTTTTGTTGTTTCCCCCCAGAGTGCCGGTCTGCGCGCTCCCAGTCAGGAAGCTCGTCAATCTTTGCCACAACAGCACATAAATTAGTGCCCAAATTACTGATGGAGAACGAGACAGCGAGAAAGATGTCTTCTGTTGCAGTTTGGGAATACATCCTCTCCTCCCGCTTCCCCCTCATCGATGGTGTCAGAATGCACTTCAATAAAACAGTCAAGCAAATACAGGGAGAGACATGAGGAGAGCAGCACCGCTGTGTCGTACAGGCATCTGGAGCTGGGCAGCGTTGAAATATTAATAGACCTCACACACAAACAAACACGGAGACGCACGCATGAGTTCCTCGGAAAAAGCAGCCCACAGCAACGGGCCCAGACCTGAGCTTTAGCAAAATCACCACCACCGCAGAAGGAATAATGGAGGGAGGCTTAAAGTGACTGTCTTTTCAATAGGGGAAAACATCTGTTCATACAGAGCCGGTCTCTCCGGAAGTAGGATCGCAGCTTAGGCGGCTAAATGATAGCAGGAGAATTAACAACAAGCAGCAGAGAGACGTCAAAATGCGTCAATTACGTGTTTCCTCGCTGTAATCCCTCTGGTCGGAGTGTTTCTGGTGACTTCAGCATTTTTAGAGGTAGAATGGAAGCAATGATTTATAGGTTTTTTGGTCTTCAGGTGACTGGTGTGCGCTGCTGTGACTTTTCTTCGTACTACAATCCAGCAAATGCCATTAGGACGGAAATGGAAACGCGCCATCAACACATTTCGACTGTTCATTCCGTGCAAGCTGGTGCTACTGTCCTTTAGCCACTGACATTCAAATAACCTTTATCCAGCTACACAAATTTATAAAAAAACAAATTAATTTGCCATGCAACTTCATCACAACGGAGAATGAAACAGCTCTGTTGTCTCTTACATCAGACTTTAAAGATTATCTCTTACAGTTTTTTCCTTCTTTTTATCAGATGACAGCTGATCTCTGGCACCAAACGGGAAGCTAGTGTAGCAGAATGAACGGCTGCACAGGCTGCAGGAGCATTAGTGATGTACTATTTCAGCACCGTGGCTCACCGTGCTTGCATGGCGAAGTGAATATGCCACCCTTCCTCCGTCCCGAGAGCCAACACGCAGCTCAGAACCGGTTCCTGTTTGCTGCAGCATATTAGAAAATGAGAATATTTTAGCACTGTTTGTCAAATGGTGCAAGAATCTGCTCATAATGCTTTGCTCTGTCCAGTTCCTTACATAATCTCTGACACGGGCCCAGTGGCTTACGTCACTCCGTCATTGACAGCTGTCAGCACAACACAACCCACGCACACACAGACACACACCCATACTGACATAACGCACTCTCTCACACATTCCCTTCCACAGAGATGCAGTTTTCCTCCTCAATCTGCTTTGCATGTTTATGTTCGAAATGATTTTACTGGGAAAAGGAAAACAGATTGATGCACACTGACATGTTAGAGAATCCCCGATTTCGGACCTTATTTTTTGTTCACATCTCTTATTAATCATCGGGCCGCGGGTGGACGATTTAATGGTCCAATCGAGTAATGGGTTAAGCCCTCCGCATTATGAGTCTGGCCTGGGCATGGGTCTGTAATGTAGGGGATAATCTTAATCCGTCAATGTTATGTCAGTAGTCCAAGGGTTCAGAGGGAACAGCCAAGAGATTTTGATTGGTGATTTTTTTTTTCATGTTTGCACGTCCCTCTGAGATTTTCGATTTTATTTTCATCACACAATATCAAAAACATGTAGACCACAGTAATGTATGAAAAACAAATTCAAAGATTACTGGAGGAGGAGGGTAAGACGCGCACTTATTTAAAAGATTAGCACAGATTCAAAGGGCTCTGCAGTCGTCGTCTTTTCCATTAAATGTGTGACAGCCACAGCTTCATGTTTTAAAAATACTAAATTTGATTGAATTTCCTGAATTATGTGAATGATAAAATCTGCAGGACATTTTCCGACTGCTTGTTAACAGTTAAAATGAAGAATTGCTCAGACTTGCAGCTCCTGCTGAATATGCTGCTTTTATAGTGACGCCTTCGGACTGTGGTGAAGGGCACTGGGTGAACATGCAGTGGCCTCACTGCCCCATTGTACATGTGCTGTGAGTGACACGTCATCCCCTCAAAGGGCCCGCCAGTGTGGTGAATCCGTGTCCTTGAACTGCTCGACCACAGACAGACAAAGAGCGAGCTTCAACATTCAGCCCCGCTGTCTTCTATCCTCGCCGTGGCTATTGTCAAAGACACCCACGCCAGGTGGCAATGGCGTATACAGGAAGTCGAGGCCTCAGTCCGATCCCGGCGGTTATCTGCGCGAAACGATGGTGCTGCGGTGTGATTGGCGTGCAATCTTGGCATCTCAGCAGGTGTCTTTGAAGTGGCCCGCGTGCACGGGCCATCTCTCAGTGCTGAGAAGAGCGGCAGGCTGCTGGGATGGGCTTTAGCATGGCCGCCTGTCTGAGCGCGCCTGGCTTTGATGTTGTAAACAGAGCCGAGAAGGCTGGCTGGCAGAGGAGCCATCAGGCGGGGAGGCAGGCAGGCAGAGTGAATGGGATCAGTAGCGGCGCTCCGGTCAAGCTTAAGCGAGCCAGCAGCTGCTGTTTCACACCAAGAGGCAGTTAGCGCCGCAGTTCGTGTCAATAGATATTGACTGCCAGATTGGGAGTGCTTATAAGAGAAGGTCGTTTTGTTTGAGTGACTCTCCTGTGTGAATTCTGTTTAAATCGTTCTGTTTAAGTCCAGCTTAAGGGCCCAAATGACTAGTCAGTCAAGTCTAAACAGCCATACAGATTTATACAAATATCGACTGAGGCTGATGCTGTCAGTAATTTTGTGGTGTTGGTCATTTCCATTGTGTCATCTGTTCTCTTTTACCAATCAGACAACATGGAAAGAAGGACTAGGTGTGTGTTTAGATTGCGGTCTGCTCTCATAAAAGGCACAGCAGAGCCTGTCTCAGCCGGTCCATACCCAAACACTTCTTACTGCTGAGTGCACGGTGCATCCAGGGACGCACGGTGGTGAGTGAGAGGGTGTTAGTTGCCCAGGCTTTGCGCACTCAGGGACATCCTGCTGGAGATAAGACTGTGAGGAATGCATCTGTACACATGCACCCTGTTTGTCCTGGCACCCCCCGCAACGTCTCCACTCCCACTGCTTTCACCTGATGTTGCACAGCCCGTCGGGCCTGAGCAAGCTCCCAGCCAGCTCCCCTTCTTCAGGAGAGATGAAGGCATCTTACAGCTTTGCTGTGGGGGTGGGGATGCTAGCAGCAGCCTAAGCCTGAAGATATCAGAGGCTGGAGCTCAGAGCCAAAAGCCTGTGGGCTGGAAGAGGGTGGGTGGAATCTTGGCTTAAGTTGGTAAGACAACCATAGCCATGGCCCTACACTGCCATCCAATGGCCGGGGCGCATCCCTACAGTCTTGGGGTTTAGCATAACCACAGCTAGTCATAATTACAGCACACTTCAGTTGTTGTGAGTGCGTGTCAGAACAAATTATGTAAGTAATGAGGCTGAAAATGCTAAAGGAGTTGAAACACACTGCGCCCATGCAGGGAGAACACAAAAACAAACAATAGAACGCTCTCATATGGAAATAGACCTAACCAAAATAACAAGCAACCATGCACAGTACGAAAAAAGATTAATTATAAATTAAACCTCTCCGTTGGGCCGTCAAAGCCTAATCCAGGCCGACCAGGTGCCACAAATCACGGGAGGTTTTCTATGGAGAAGCAATCGCGCATGTTCTTTCCCTTCATTTTGCTCTTCTTCTTTTTTTTCTCAAATCAGGCTAATTCCATGTAAACATGGCCAGTTTTGTTGACTCCAGCCGAGGAAGGCGAACAGACTCAGATTCCTAAATGAATAGAGTGTTGCTGGGGGGTTAGTGGATTAGCGGCTGTGTGGTGAGGGCCTCTCCAGGGCATGCCTCAGGGACAAGGACATTATCCACATGACACATTACAAGCTCCGAGGCAGATGATTAAAATGGGCAAGGATCTTGTATTGAACCCTTGTAAAAAAAATTACATTTGATGTGATCAAACTAGTTTAAAGGGGTTTCTTGTAAAGGTGTGCGAGGGATATCAGAAGCTTCTCGGGAAGAGGCACAAGGCCTGGCTAGAGGGGAGAGTCTGATGTAACGCTTTGACATAGTGAAAATACCACAGCTTCTTTAAATTATTATGTCTCTTTTTGCATATTATTGAGGGGGAATTCTGATGTTTTTCCCTTAATTGGTTTAAGTTTGTGCTGTTGCAGCTTGAGGCCCTCCGATTGGCTGGCAGCGTGGCTGCTTAGAGAAGAATATTACATCGTGAGAAAATATCCCCTGGTTATCTTTCCTCAACTTGGATCAGATAACATAGTTTGTCTGGAGCTGCACACTACTGGGACAGTGGGACTGGCACGGCAATGTGGATGGCTGCGAGATAGAGATCTCTGGAGGGGAAGAGTATGGGGGTAAGAGGTGGGGGGGGGGCCATCAGTGGCGAGTTCTGCCTCTCTGATGTCTCCACTCCTAAAGAGAAGTCCAACAGTAGATGAGGCCTGTCCTCCCTGGCTCTGTTTTATGGCAGGTGAATCGCAGGCCTGTCAACAACCACACGCCTCAGCAAAGCCTCCATTAAACACATTCACTGTCACCGCTCCATCCAGTGCACGGAGCACATTACAATTCCGTGTGCCGGCAGCCTGTTTAGCACTGAGTTCTTCTAGTTTGGGAATGTGGGGTTATTATGAAGATGCCTTTTCCAGCAACATGCGGTTAGATGACTTGTCACTAATGTACAAAGTTGGCATCAGTGGTATTTTGGTGTATTAGGAGCTTATGTACGGTAAGTTGTGTTTATTATGGAAATTGAAACCGTGTTTATATTAGCTGCTTGTGGGTTTGAAATGGCCTCCAAGCCTACACACACACACACACACGCACACACACACACACACACACACACACACAGTGCATGTAAGTTTGTGAATGTTCTACTAATGCTCAGTGGATGCAATTCAAAAGACACTGGATGAGATGTTTTCAGAAGCACTGTGCTCTTTCATGTACCAACATGGATCTATGCTAGTTCGGTGACTCGTGACATCAATACTTTTTTTAAAAAAATGTATTTTATTTTTATTTTCTCCGCAGCTCAAATCGAAATTATTCCCTGCAAGATCTGTGGAGACAAATCATCAGGCATCCATTACGGAGTGATAACATGCGAAGGCTGTAAGGTAAGGACCAAGAGACCAAACCGTTGTGTGAGTTTGAAGGACAGGAGCGCTGAGACGGGAAGATGGAGAAAATAATGAAAGTTTAAGAAATGTTGCTGGCAGTGTAAACACAAACCACACTCTTTAAAGTGGTCAAGGACCATGGAGGATATCACAGATAACAACAATTAGTAGGACAAAGTCATTTCTCTCTCTTGTTCCTCCTTTCCCTCCCAGGGACAAATCTTTTGCTGTTTTCTTTCTGTGTGTCTGCTGCAGCCTCTTCTTCTTGAAATAAAATGATCAAAAGGAGAGGGCTTTGAATTATTGCAGATTGTTGGCTGTTTGCTACAGTGTTGCTTCAATTGAAGCCGCCTTTTGTACTGTTTCAAATGCGCCAGCCATTCACGTTGAAGGGAATTTTGTGCTTAGGGTGTATTCTTGTCCCTGCGCTTGTCACCAGGCACATCATTAGCATTCCTCAGCCAGCCTTCACCTTTACTGTTTGCCCATGTGTGTGTGTGTGTGTGTGTGTGTGTGTGTGTGTGTGTGTGTGTGCATGCATGTGTGCGTGCTAGTCTTCCCAGTGCTCCCTTCCTTCTTACGGAGGAGCTGCAAGGAACAAAACACTAAAGAATAAACTGCTGAAATCTGTCTTTAATGATTGCTAATTAGTCCAAGGCGGCGAGCCCTTTAATAATACGCACAAGCACAAAAGTTTGGACCATAAATCACAGCGTTATTAAAGAGTGCTGCTTGTCACTGGCAGTTATAGCCTGTTTCCATAATGGCTTCCATTATAAAGAAACTTGGCAGCTGTCAGCTGTTTTCTTGTAATTAAACAGCCAATGAGCAGCTAATTAAGACATATGTGTATGGAGCAGTAGAGTGGGGCATGTTAATGATGTGCTGGAATCAATTCATTAAGTCAAAGGATGAGGAATCCAGTCGGTGTGCGCTCGCAATCCTTTAGTGGTGTGCGCGCCAGTACTGCATTAATCAACACTAATAACCCAGCCGAAGGAAAATACCATCCACTGTTATCAGTCCCACCCAAACACGCCACCCTACTGCTGCACATACATTTGGGAACAACAACATTCTGTGAATGGTTGCAGTAACAGCAAGGGATACGCACAGAAGTGTTGTTATCTAACCATTGTGCCAGCTGAATAAAGATAGCAGGCTTAAAAAGGAAATAAATCAATCAGAAATGACTTCTGTGGACACTATTGAGTTGATTTCCCTGGACCAAAATAATCCTCCACCCACTAGTGATTTCTCCAGTAACAAGGTGTATGTGTGACCTCTCCCCCTCCCCTTCTTACCTTGTAGGGCTTCTTCAGGAGGAGTCAGCAGAGCAATGCAGCTTACTCCTGCCCCCGTCAGAAGAACTGCCTGATAGACCGCACCAGCCGCAACCGCTGCCAGCACTGCCGGCTGCAGAAGTGCCTGGCGGTGGGCATGTCACGAGATGGTAAGTGCCTGTTGATGGATGCAACAGGGTGGAATGGAGACGGCGGCGGGCGAGTCCTGCTTTGAGAACCTGTGCGGGCGAGAAACCCTTCTGCAGAAACAGGCCTTCAGGGATGGGCTCGTGGTCTCGCAGATCCGTACTAATACTGACATCTTTACTATTTTTGCTGCACTGTTTACATTTAACCGGATTATTTTCTGGGAAAAACAATCAATAACTATATATCAGATGCTGGAGGAGCAAGAAAATACATATGCAGAGCACACCTTAACGTTAGCACAGCTCATTGTACTTCACTAAAATCAGTACATTTGAATGATTGTTAATTAGCTCACAACATTAGCACGTTTCAAATTCCTTCATGTTATCACACACATTCTCACATGCGTGTGTATAACACACTCTGGACGGATGAAGGTGACTCTTCACTCCGTACACCGGAGCCCATCTGCCCACACTCTCCTCGGTGTCGCCGCTCTCGCTTTCCACCGGGTGCAGCCACGCGCTCACACTCTGACGAGTGACATACCGTCAGGCCCCTGGCGTCATGGCCACGGAGTCTTCTTCTCAGCTCTGTTTAGTCTGGAAACCTTGAAACAGGAGGCAGCAGCAGAATATGTCTCATCCTTGTGTGGTTGGAAAACTCTTACTCACTTCCCTACTTTTCCGCTGCCCTTTGGAATCTGTTCTTTTTTGGGGGGGGGGGCAACAACATCTGTGATTACCGATTTTCCTGAAATCAGCATTTTGTCCTGTTTATTAGCAACACATTTTGAGAGTAGATGGGGTTGGTATGTCCTCATTTCAGCCATTTTGTTTCTCTTGAAAGGATTTTGGCATGAAATCACCAGGTTAAACCTTGTATTTCAATGCTTCCAAATCACCTATATGCAAGATTGTGTTCAGACAGAAAAGCTAGATGCCACGAGAGCAACAGACGTATATTTTGATAGCTATGTCTCCTCCTGATTACAGCTGTGAAGTTTGGCCGCATGTCCAAGAAGCAGAGAGACAGCCTCTACGCCGAGGTCCAGAAGCACAGGCTGCAGCAACAGCAGCGTGATCATCAACAGCAGCCTGGAGAGGCGGAGCCGCTCACACCTAGCTACGGCCTCTCAGCCAATGGCCTCACTGAGTTGCACGACGACCTCAGCGGCTACATGGACGGCCACACCCCTGATGGCAGCAAACCAGACTCGGCGGTCAGCAGCTTCTACCTGGACATCCAGCCATCTCCCGACCAGTCAGGCCTAGATATCAATGGCATCAAGCCGGAACCCATCTGCGACTTTGCCCCCGGCTCCGGCTTTTTCCCCTACTGCTCCTTCACCAATGGAGAAACCTCCCCCACCGTGTCTATGGCTGAACTAGGTACGGAGCAGGAGGGAGACAAGGGGAGACGAGAGGAGAGACAGGAGGAGGGGGGACAACTCAACCGTGGGGCAAACGACACAAAGGTTGCTTAAAATAGCGGGAGGTTGGAGACTCATCTTCAACACTCATTAAAAGAGCCTCTTTTTTGTAATTAGTTTCCATTAATTAGGGCCAATCAGGATCCAGCAGGGCAGGCATCTGGGGAAATCATTTTTTTAGGCTCCCCTGTGTCTAGGAACTCGTTTTAACAGATGTGTTTTCAAAACCATTTTAATTCTTATTCTCAATATTTCTCGCCGAGAAAACGTGACCTTTGTTTCAGTGAGTAACACGTCCCCCCCCCCCTTCCTCCCGCGTGCTACGCATTTATGTCATAACTAGTTATGAGTTTCCTGCAGGCGGTTAAAGGAAATGTCAACAAGGCTTTTCTCGGACAGAAACACAGCGTCTCTGTTTGGATCCCAGCAATAAAATCTGCAATCACTGTCACTCCTTTAATTTACATTCCCTCCTCAACTGTGTTGTTCTGCAGAGCACCTGGCCCAGAACATCTCCAAGTCGCACATGGAGACGTGTCAGTATCTGAGGGAGGAGCTGCAGCAGATGACCTGGCAGGCCTTCCTGCAGGAGGAGGTGGAGAGCTACCAGAGCAAGGTACCTCGACGGCTCTCGCCCCCCTACGCTGCTAATGGAACAGTCGTGTATTTTAAAGCGTCCTCTGTCCTGTCTGCTCCTAGCCCCGGGAAGTCATGTGGCAGCTGTGCGCTATCAAAATAACAGAGGCCATTCAGTATGTGGTGGAGTTCGCCAAGCGCATCGACGGCTTCATGGAGCTGTGTCAGAATGATCAGATAGTGCTGCTGAAAGCAGGTATGACAGCCTGTCAACATGGCCCGCTGCCGTCAAACTCACCCAGCACCACCACCACCACCACCGCCCCGCCCCGCCCACCCACCTACCCACCCACCCACCCACCCTCCCTCTGGCATTGTCACAAAGGCGTAGCTGACCTGACTGCACAAAGACCTCTTCTTCACACGCACAGACAGAGTCGCAGAGACGAGACCCCACCCTCTCTTCTATCTGTCACTCTCTTTTCTCATTTCATTATACACTCTACTGTACGTCACAGGGGTGGACAATAAGGCAGGGCTAGCTGAGACTTTTCCTTTTGTTGCCCCGGACACAAGCGATCTGACTGTTCCCATTAATGAGGCTTATTACGCCAAATACCGAATGCTACCGTGGGTCACTGTCACCTATATGAAGGTGTGCCGCAAATACAAATGTTTATGCACAGTCCCACAGCAGACATAGCAAACAAACAAACAAACACACCTCTCCTGGGTCTCTTTATTGAGCTGTGTTTACATTATTATGACTGATGAAACAAAGACTCCCTTGTCAGACATGACATTGTGAAACTGCGGCATCTTCCTCGGAGGGAGTAATGGCTCCTGTTACATGTCTTGATCCTCTTATCCAGTCCCACAGAGACTTACAAATTATGGGATCGGAATAAGAATCCCTCACCGATCTCGCTAAATAAAGATTGAACAAATAGGTGTTGCCACCACAGAATGAGACACCACTTATTGTTAGAGAATAGCCTCTTCCGCTCATGATATCATCACCTGCACATGTTTTCCCCTCTCTGTAGGCTGGTTTTCTTTCAAAGCGGTTGAGTTACTTGTGTTGTAGAAGAATTGCACAAAGCACCATCTTGTTTTGCATCCCTGACTGATGTGTAACTGTTAGGGGGGGGTTAGAAAAGAAAAAGAAAGTAAGCTGGGATTCAACATCTTGTTCCTGTCTGTCTGTGCAGGATCTTTGGAAGTCGTGTTTGTCAGAATGTGTCGTGCCTTTGACTCGCAAAACAACACAGTCTATTTTGATGGAAAGTACGCCGGACCTGATGTGTTCAAGTCATTAGGTAAGTGCAAAATGCACCTGTCTGCTCGCACGCAACTGCATTTGGGTGTTTCTCTGTGTCGGTGCATTTTTTTACAGTCTTGTTTTATTTTTCTGGTGTAATAGCCAAAATTAGAGCGTGCTAGTGTGTTCCACATAGCGCTGAAGGCCCGGCAAACTGCCAAGGCTCGTCCTCGCCTCACCTGCCATCGCTGTTACTGCAGCGGATATTTATGGTAGAACAGAGATGTTACTGAGACTCTGCTGCAAATTGATCCTGCAAATGTGGAATAAATAACGCCAGACAGTGTGTCTTCAGGGAAAGCGCTAGCAAAACCATCACTGATAGTCTGACACAGAACATCTTGCGCAAAAAAGCAAATAACAGTTGTTATTGACTGCTGCGACATTAACGATACTCGCTGCCGCGGATTTTCGACCGTTTGATAAAAAAAAAAAAGCAATGTAAACGCATCCCAGAGTGGCGATAAAACTGCTGAAATCCGTTTGCCGAAAGTGAGTAAGCCCGCGCGTCCGTCGCAGCTTCATGTCCTGTGCGTCCTGCTCAGAAGGGTCCACTGTGGGGGAGGCAGAGTGATGGGCTCTCCGAGCTGCTGCAGCATTCGCCTGTCTCGTTCCATCCTCGATAATTGATTTAACTAAAAGCCTCAATAGTGACCTCATTTTGGTTTGCGTAACGCCACCCAACTGCCAAAAGTGACTCGTCTGGGAGGGAAAACTCAGTAAAAGCATTGCCTGTTTTGCTTAAGATGCTCCCATGTGCTGTCAGCATGCTTCTCTTTTTCGTTCCTTCCCCTCCGTCTCCCCTCCCCGCGTGCCTCTCTCCCAATAAAGATCAAGAGGGAATGTTGTTCTTTGGTTTTTCCTCATCCTAAGCCCTCTCTCTGTGTCCTTTGCTGTGGCAGGCTGTGACGACTTGATCAGCTCCGTCTTCGAGTTTGGGAAAAACTTGTGTTCTATGCACCTGTCTGAGGATGAGATCGCCCTGTTCTCTGCCTTTGTGTTGATGTCTGCTGGTAGGTGTCAGTCACGGCTCAGAGGGAGGAGGTGGGGGGAGGCAGATGCACATTCACCACAACAAAGGCTGCTCCCTCCAGTTTAATGGCGCTGTCTCATTACGCCTCTTATTAATGTCAGAAAATGTGTGATCATTTACAGACCGATCCTGGCTCCAGGAGAAGGTGAAGGTGGAGAAGCTCCAGCAGAAGATCCAGCTTGCTCTCCAACACGTCCTGCAGAAGAACCACAGAGAGGATGGTATACTCACAAAGGTATGCATGTGAAGCCAAGGCTGCCGGAGTTTCCTAATTATCCTGACCACAATCCAAGTGGTCAACAGTTATTCTAGCAGCGTATTGATCAGGAGCATTCATACGTTCGGATTTCCTTCACACACGTGGTGAGTTATCAATTGCGCCGGCTCTGTAATCTAAAGCGGCTCGTCCTCGTGCCTAAGCATTCGTGTCAATATTTCCCAGTGTGCTTGCTACAGTGTGAGAGGGAACACTGAAAGCAGGAGTGTTCCTCTCTGCCATTACTCCACATCCTTGCTTCCCAGTGAATCTAAACCACCTCTCTTTTCTTTCTTTCCCTCTCTCTCCCTCTCACTGTCTCTCTCTCCACAGTTGATATGCAAAGTATCGACACTGCGAGCGCTGTGCAGTAGGCATACAGAGAAGCTCACTGCTTTCAAAGCAATATACCCAGACATTGTGCGTGCCCACTTCCCCCCATTATACAAGGAGCTGTTTGGATCAGACTTTGAGCAGTCCATGCCCGTTGACGGGTAGCAGCCCTGCCCGGTGCCAGTGTGCCCACCATAGGGGAATGTGGAGGAGGAATACGAGACACTTTATTGGTGCCCTGCACAAACCAGAGCGGACGGATGGCATGCTGTTCAACTTCTCCTTTTACATCATCAGGGAGGGCGGACGGAGTTAATTCTCAAGGTTTACTTTATTGAATTTAGTTCTCTTTGAAAGACTTGTGGGACCCGACACCCTGAGACCCGAAGAGGATTTGTGGACAATTGAACTCGACCTGCTTGTGTGTATTTTCAACCAAGGAGCTTGTTATTCACCGGTGTATACCACCATCCGGTCGCCACCCGATTTACCTGCACATCTGACTCACGTTTATATAAATTCAGATTACACTTACAAAACTAATTTGACTGTTTTTACCTTCAAACATTAAAATGTCCACAAATGCCCCGACAGGAATAAATAAGATGCAAATACACACAATCTGGTCAGGTTCAGCCGCGTTTGTCTCGTGTCCCATCGTACCCTTTTGACGCAGAAGATCCCGGAAGGAACCCCACAGCGACTCTGAGGGAGGGTCCGTCGGCATGGTGATGCAATCGGCACCTCTCTGTGGACAATCGTTTAAAAAAAGAAAGAAAAGAAACAGAATTCTGGTAATTCTAATACAACCACAATGATTTTAGCTGTCAGAGACTCCATCCACCATCGTTGCATAGTGAAATCATGTAAGGCCATCTGCTATTAATCCTTCTCTGGACAGGTGCCCTGGAGAAGCACAGGACACCCCCACGATGAAAAGGGTCCATTCCACCTGTTTTATAATGTACTACAGGGTATATGGTCATAAGTACTTACTATACAGAAAAAAAAAGTAATGTTTATAGAATCTATTTTAAATAACATGTATGATATTAGTAGTTAGACCATTCTTAATTGTTGAAATGATAAGGCACTTTTATTTACACCTTTCTTTAATTTAAGACGTGTATATTTACCTAGTGATGTGTTGCATGTGCACAAGAAATTCAAGTTGAACCATGCTCACGGAGACTAGTTCTGGGAGCTGCGGACGGTAGCGGCGCGGAGGCGTTTAAGGGCTGTCCGTCGAGGACCGCGAGCGTGGCTGCTGGTCGGTGAACAAAGAGGCGTAGATGAGAAGGCAGCTCAGAGGAGCTCCATCACCTGTTACCTCAACCTGTCCACCCGTCAATAATGTAGCCTCCATGCTCCTTTTAGCATATATGCACACACATAACAAAGCTTGTAATTATATGTTAGAAAATTACTTTCAAACTTTTTTTTTTGTTGTTGATGCAATATTTGGTACGAAGCTTAATGTGAAAAAAAAAAAACACCTCACCGTTTGGAGAGGAGCAGAAGAAATATTAAGGAAATTCAAACACTGCCACTGCCAGATTTTACAGCCAGACTGCAGCGAAATCCAACTGATCCATCTAGTGGAAGACAAAGATACAGCAAGCAGTAGTAGCCTGGGTGCAAAGTCTAACCCCCCCCAACAAAAAGCACATTTCAGACTCTGAGCATCTCTGTTTCAGCGACTACTTCCTGCCTTCTCACGTTAGCCTCAGACCAGCAACGCCACAACAGGACACAGGAGGCAACAGTGGAGGGAAAGTGAATATTCAAAGCCTTGTCTGGTAGTAAAGCCTCTATTTTTGTAACACGTTTTGGTTAATAAACACACGAAAGAGAGCGACGGGGAGAAAAAGATGTCAGGTAGCACTTAACTATATTCCCGCAATAATTAGAATAGTTGTTGTTTGTACAATTAGGGGAGAAACATTAAAAAAAAAAAAAAAAAAAAAAGAACCTGGTAGGACAAGTGCTATTTTCAGAATGCTTTGTTGTTGTGTTCCTGTTTTGTTCAGTGTCTTTCTTGTCAGTGTGGTAGTAAAGTGGTTAAAACAAACAAAAAAAACACAGAAAAGGAAAAAAAAAAAAAGCCCTGGATGTGCCAAACAGTAGTCGTTGCTTCTGCTTTCCAGTCTACCCGTCTGTAATGTAGAATGGATTCCTGAAACATTCCAACCATCTAGAATAATCTTTAGGAGATGGGGGGGGGGGGCGAAAAGAACAGAAAAAGAGTGATATCCCTTTAGAAATGCAGCAAAGCATGTTAATGCGTCTGTCACCAACACACTGCAGAATCCAGCTGTTTGTCTTTTCTTTGGTCTGTTTGCACATAATCATTCCTCCGCCGTGCAATTTGTACGAGGCGCCAGCGCCTCATGCTGTCACCCCTCAGGGACGAGATTCTGTTGCGCTTTTTGTTCAGAGAGGACATTTGTTTGTAGTCATTAGTCCTTTTTTTATTATTATTATTTTGTCTTTCTGTCAGGGATGTTCCATGTGAAGTGGCTGCGAGTTGAATGCGTTTGAATATTCATCACAGGGCGGCTCGGAAATTTATACTCCTGATGTCATTAGCGGCTCCGACACAGTCAAGAATCTCCAAATCTCATTTAAAAAAAAAAAAGAAATCCCATCTCTTTGCAGATCATGGTATTATCAGTGCACACATATTCCTGTCAGATTAAAAAAAAAAATAGATCTGTGTATGTTTTGGTTTGAAATGGTGTCATCAGGGTCTTAAAAAAAAGAATAACAACCCTCTTTGTTAGAAAAACCAAATATTCTTATGCAATACAGAATCTATGGTGTTTGGGTTGTAGATATGCTGTAGTAATAATCTCTGTACTAATCCAATGCTTTTTTGGATATGCACAAGCCCTTGACTAGTAAACCTCAGCTCCCCAGCGAGAGAAAACCCCCGTGTGGAACCACTGCTAGACAATCCAGGTTAGGAGCCCGGCGAGAGCGGCGTGGAGGACGAGGTGCGAACGCTCAGGGAGGCACCAGGTCGCTTGCTTTGCTCTGAACCGCCGCGGAGCATTTCGCTAGCTCTTTTGTGACTTTACGAGGTGTTTGGAGAACCTCCTCGTGGGTGGGATAGCACACTGAACATGCAGCAGATGTTCAGAGGGAAAAAAGTTTGGGCGAATCTCCTGTTATTTATTTTTTTCTTTTTAGAAACGCATCACTTTAGCTGCTGTGATATAGACCGGTGGTCACATAACCTCATAAGTGAGGGGTTGTCGTCTGCCCCCACCCTAACCCCAACCCTAACCCTACAACACGCAACAAAAACAACATGCCTGTGTCTAACAATTTCAGGTCTTCATTCAATTGGAGACCTTCACCGTCTGTCCAGAGGAAAACAACCAACCCCACCACTCTGTTAGCATCTTCTGGGTCCTCAGGCAGGCCCTTAAAATGAAGCCCGGCATCTTCTCACTTATCCCAACTCATGCTAACGTGCTATTCAATCAATCAGTGTGTAGTGGTCAGTCAAATGTGCTGGTCCTTCTGTCTCTGCTCTGTTGTCTGTCTGTAAAAAGCAATAGTGTGTGTGTCTGTGTCTGTGTGTGTGTGTGTATGTGTGAAGAACCCCCAGACAAGGCTTTAATAATTAGAAGGAACAGGGTATTGTGGACAAGAAGGTCTTGGTTTACTTTTTTTTTTTTTTTAAATAGTTAAGATTTCGGAATTGTTGAGCTTGATCCATCCATGATAGTTGTAGGATTCAATAGCGGGATGATGACCACAGAACCAACCAGGTCAGCTCGGAGGGCGTCGACCCCAAACCGTGAAGATCTGAGTCGTGTCATGCCTACGTTGAGTGTCGGTGTCTCCATTGTCACATTTTAACAGAACTCATTCTGCGACGCGCAGCTGACGACCATTCAAAGTAACTTTATGACTATAGATGAACAGACAAAAAAAAGAGAAACGCAACTTTTAGCCATAATCGAATGTCAAGCAATAATATATGTCTGTTTTTCGGATTCTTTTTGTGCATAATTGTCCTCGAGCGTCTGCATGTATATACACCTCTTATTTATCGCGTTTCGGTTCCATTTTGTCAATTTTGTGGATTTTTTTTTTTTGTTTGTTTCATCTGTATATTTGACCAGTTCTGTTCCCATTTGGAGAACGGAGAACTCGACACGGCCTGTGTGCTGTAGATCTCTCTCTTTCTTTCTCTCTCCCTCCTTCTCAGCTGGTCATTCACCTTATTTAATATTATTATTGATCACGTGTATAAAGGTAGCTTTGTAATTTCTGTCTGTATAGGTTAAAAGGAAAATACTGCTACTAAGGCCTCCCCAGTGGAAATATTTATCTGTTTATTGATTACACCATATTGTACGATAGCTCTCTTTCTGGTTTGCTTCCCTCTTTTAGGATTAGTTGGATAGACATAGGGTGTGTTGACCTTTATTTTGTGTTGCCCTGATGTGTTGGTGCTAGGTTAAGTTAATTTTGTGAACAAAGTATTGATTCCTAAGCCTGGCCGCCCTCTTAGTCCATTAATTTCACTGCATATTATTGTATTATTGATATTAGGACTCGATAAATAATACTGATAATGAAATGATAGAGGTAAAATTACCCAGCAGGCACCTGTATCAGTGTGCTGGACTTGGGATAAGGCACTTATTTCCTTCTGACTTATAGCAACGCTAGTATCTGCTAAAAAAAAAAGCTATTTAAGGTTGCATTACTGGTGTGTGCAAAAAAAACGCTGATATTCAAACTGAAAACAGCAGCATTGTTTTCTTTTCTTTATCTGATTGTAAAAACCAACACAAAACAAACACTCACTGAGGCTATAGTTTGTCAGGTTTTAAGATACTGAATATTTACCTCTCGTGTCTGCAGAGTTCTTCGCCTAATGCAAGGAGGCCGTGTTTGGGTTTTAATAGAAAAAGAGCTTCAGTTATTCCCCATTTTAAACAACAATGAAAGTTTTTTTGGTGGTTTTTTCCCCCCATCCAGAACATTAGCACAAGCCTTTTCCAACACATCAAACGCCACCATTGTACATGCAAGAATTCCCATCTGAGGACAAAGTTGACCCTTTTCTCTCCACCTTGTAGCAATTATGGGTGAGAATACGCCGGCAATAATCTCCAACGTATCACACTGAGTGCCTCTCGGTGTAACAGGATGCATAAATGGTTTGGATTGTCTTTTTCTGTCTTTTTTTCATCTTCTTCTTCTTCTTCTCCTCCAGACGTGTACTGAGGTGACAATGTATTTTGTACATGACGTTGAATTCTCCTTCTCGCGTTGGCTCAGACGTTCTCTTTCTGTCTGTGGTGTGAACCGTTTCCCACCGGGGTCGATGGGCTCTGTTATAGAAGGTTTCAGTGTTTTTGATGGTCTGTTTAGAGTGTAGAGTCACTCCTCACCTGATACTCGATCAGAAAGTGCGTTTCACGTTGATCTCCATCGCTCACAGATACACCATGAAAGGATTTTTGTTTTTGGGTTGTTTTTTTTTCCTTTTGATGAAGTTTTTCACGGTCTGTTTTATATCGACTTTTTGGTTTTTAAAAAAATGTTTCTGTGTTTGTAAATGACATCTGCGTTTCTTTAACGTTGTGTGTTCAGTGTGTGCTCATCAGTCGGGGTAAC
Source organism: Takifugu rubripes (assembly GCF_901000725.2). Classification (NCBI taxonomy): domain Eukaryota; kingdom Metazoa; phylum Chordata; class Actinopteri; order Tetraodontiformes; family Tetraodontidae; genus Takifugu; species Takifugu rubripes. The sequence goes on from NC_042293.1 coordinate 9,816,365, forward strand.
TGAACATGAAGGGTGGGTGAAGAACGGATGGATTCTCTTTTTTTCCATGCAAAAAAACACACACACACGAATTATGGGAAAACCCAAGACTATTGTAAGTTTCTAAGTCACAAGTTTGCTACTGATGTTAAAATGGGGACAGATGATCATGTACCTTTTTATCCAGCTCTTTTGAACTCTCTTTAGCAGGTAGTCTCTTCACAAACGTAGTTTTGCTCCTTCTTGTCTGATTCTTAAATTTGGAAATAAGTATTTTGATTCATTTTGTAAATACAGCTGTAAAGAAGAATAAGAAATTTAATGTTGTCTTTTAAATACTTTTCATTCTAATATGAATGTTGTTATATTGTACTTAGAAACTGTACCTTTAATATTACATTTATTAAAAGTGCATTGGACACATCGATTTTAGATGTGCTTTATGTGCTGTTATCCCATAATAAAATTTACCGCTTGTAATGCTTTTATTTCTTGACTCCTTTTATGATTCCATTGTCTCCTACATCAAATTTAAGTCGAATATTGTTTAGTTTAACATTCTTTTAAATTCCCAACATACATCTGCTGATTCCAAGGAGGATTTAAAAAGAATTGGCATATTGTTTGTAACAGGTTGCAGTTCTAATGCTGTAAGGCAAAGAGGTCTTTTATTTTGATGAAGGACTCATTTCCCTGAGGGGAATATAAATGTTTCATCTACTCTTCTCAATGTGGCCTAGATATGGTGATATAGCATTATGAAATGTCATATGATAACATTTACATGACTTTATACACACACACACACAAACACATACGTACAGCATACTGCAAAATTGTTCTAAGACAGTAATTTTAACTATATTAATATAACCCACATTTGCAAATAAATGGGTATATGGAAGAATATCATTAAGAATGGTAGGGGAGAATCCTGAAGTGTTCTTTCTGTAAACACCTGAAAGCAACTAAGAACATTTTTCTGGGGCGACAGACGAGGCTTATTAGCAGATAATGTCCAGAAGGGGGCAGCAGCGGCAGTCACATGGCCCTCGATGTTCTCTTAATATCGTCAGAAGAAGTCCGTCACTCCTGATGCCAAACATTAGTTAGCAAGCTAACTCAATAATATAAACATTTTTTTAAAATGTTGTGTATGTATTAAATAATAGACATACTTGTAGTAACATTAACGCCACTTTTGGAACAAGTGGTCGGGTGTCGAAATATTGATGGAGCTGCTGTGGTAAGTCTTAATTTAATAGCAAACCTTTGTAGCTGGTATTGGATATGGACTGCTAGATTAATGTTAGTTTGCATGCTACTGATTATGGGTGAGTTAAATAATAATGGTTGTCAATGCCGTTGATGTGGTAGCCGAACTTTGACAGACGTTAGTGGACGCTTACAGCCTTTTGTAAACCATAGGATTGTACCGGGACACGAAAAATAGTTTAACACGTGTATTTACTGCCTGGTGTTCTCAAGTTATTTGCTAACAAATGTGAACTTGACACGATGGGGAAAACGTTTCAAATTGTTGTAGCGGTCGCAACGTCAATTTTAAATGTCCAGACCAGATGTTTTGTATTCTATATTATAGCGTTATTGTCTATTTAGATGTGTGTTGGTCACTGCTGTTTTAACACAAACAGTTCATACTAGACTCGCGTATTATTGGGAGTTGAATTTTGAATTTTGCATGCATGTCTGGCACTGTAGAAGAATAAATGTATCATTAACCTGCTTTAAATATAAGGGAGGATCTCGAAGCCCCAGATGGACCCTTCTTTACCAGAGATGTCTATGAAAGGTGTTCCCTTTCCCCCAGCATCCGAGAACTATGGAGCTTTTTGCAAAGGTAGCTCAATACATTGATTTAAAATTCAAAATTCAAGTCCTTTTATTTACTTCTCATCTTTCCCTTATCCTCAAAGTCCGGAAGAGGCTGGTGGCATAAAACAGAACGGTGGTGCTGGAGCTAAAAAAGTGTGTTCAGCCACAAAAGATTCAATGTCTAAAATCAGCAGCTCTGTCAGCCAAGAGTCACATGAGGACAGCTGCGATAGTGAGGATCCATGTGCAGAAAGTGAGGTGGAAGCTGCAGAAGGTAGTGAGCGTGCACAAAAAGCAGAAGTAACACTCGGCCAAGGTGAAAATGAAGTGGATGACACTTACCCGGCACCCAGACTGCCCTACCCATGTCAGTCAGGCCTCTCCATCAAAGAGCACAAGATATATCTTGACATATTAAAGAGTAAAAAACCAATTGCTCCTCCACAGGTACATTCTTCATCCTAGACTTAGAGCTCTTTCTATTATGCCAGTTCATCCTGCACTGTGTTTACATCTTCTGCCTCAATATTTTAGTGGTTGAGAGACCAAGTAAACAGAGAAGTGATGCATTTCACCGAGTACCTACGAGAGGTGGCTCAAGTCTGTTCTGAAGACTACAATATCATATCACCAGGAGCTTTGCAGTATTCAGAGGTAAATGCTATGAAATGACACCTTTCATCAGATTTCTTCTCCACATTTAAATGCACGGCCCAAATTATTTTCCAGGATGTCTTGAAAAGCTGTCTGGAGTGCATCAAAACCATTCCTCAGCTTTATCAGATCCACGAGATGACAAGTTTGACGGGAGGAACGTTCAATCCAGCACTGACGCTGACCTTCGAGAAGCAGTTGCTAATCATGGTAAAGTACCTTTAAAAGAACTGCCATTAAACACGCCAGGCTGTCGCTTCAAGTTTGTTCGTAAATACCACTGTCCAATTTTTACCCTTTCAACTTGAAATGATGACTTGCAGATTCAGCCTCCTGGTGCTAATTTATATCCTGTATTTCCATATTTCTACCCAACATTTCTCCAGGGCAACGTGGATATTACAGACCACAAGATGGTGCCTGCTGATGCTCAGCTTGCATCAGATTATCAGAGTGTTTCATCAGTGACTCCTCCAGCTAAAAAGGCTAAGGACATGCACGCTGTAAGCAGTTGTCTCACTTTTTAATTACTCCTGTAAAGTAAGTCACAAAGAGCTTTTACTAGTAGAATGGGATTCATGACCGCGGGTCTGTTGTAACTCTGTTACAGCTCTTGCAGTTTTCAGAAAAGACACCAGAGGGTGTTCATGACATTCTCACCAGCGTTAATTGTGGTGAAGAAAGATGTTGGATTTATATGCACAAGACTGTTGAAGGCCAATTCACTGTTCGTAGCATTGTTGTTCCTCTCTGTTTTGGAGCGTGTGATCTAATCCTTTTTTCTTAACAGACAATCAGCAGTGACAGCAATGCAGAGACGCTTTCTGCTCGGTACGAGCCTCACGTGTGTTTGACTCGTGACGCCTTGTTTAGACTACTCAACAATCATGGGCCCGATTTTGGAGAGCATTGGGAAGTGCCGGTTTGGGTGAAATTAAACCCAGGAAAAGGTAAAACATCAGAGTTTCCATCTCATAAGCTGTAGGAACATTTAAAAACAACTTAAATTGAGTTTGAAAGAATATAATATTTAAAATATAGAAAAATATTTTTTTTCTTTTTTTTAATTATCAATCTAGAATGGCAAAATTTAAAAAGTTTAAAACAGAAATAGCTTATTGTCCCGAATGGCCACAAGAGGGCACTGTTTGACATTTTTAAACCTCTTGTTTGCAGGTAGAGGGCAGAAGACTGTGTATATAGACTCCCCGCTTCTGAAGACTGAAATAACAATGAGAGAAATGAATCATATTTACCATGAGGAGAGTCTGAAACATTCCGTCAAGAAGAATGGGCAAAAGCACGTTTTCCATTTAATGTCCGAGCTTCCTGCGAACGACAAGCCATTCACTTCTGTATGTTGATGCACTAATGAAGGTGTTCGTGAGGGCTTATTCAGTGATTCAACCCTGATTTTCTGTTTTGTGTTTCTGAAACAGGAGAGCTCAAAAAGGAATGTAGTGTCTTTTGAAAATGACAGTCTTGACTTTGAAGTGGATCTGACTGATCTGGAGACTTTCGGAGAGACTACGCCCGCTAAAAAACCCAAGAAGGAGCTGCATAATTCCACCAAAATCACAACTCACCCAGCTGTGAGTGAGACTGTTGGAACAAAACCTAAACAGATTCATTCAAAGTCTGATCAGGAAACAGAACACACATCTTCAATCGACTCTGATGAGGAGAAGTTGGTTATCGATGACTCTGTGTCTCAAACTCCGACCCCTAAGAAACAACCTTTGCCTTCGGCCGCACCGTTCTCTGCAGACATCCCTCTGACCTCTGAGTCCACATCAGACAAGCCAGAGTTGTCGTCATCTCCTCAAAAACTTGCAAAACACGGACGGCATTCCCGAAGACCTCGAGACTGTGGAGACCAGCTGAGTGAGATCCTGCGTATGCAATCGGCCATGTTCAACCCCACTAACAATTCAGCCAAATCCTCCGCCACATCTCAGGAGATAAAGTCACCCAGCCAATCACTGGAACCGTCTGTACACCCCCCTGCCGTGTCTTTGGTCAAGCCCTGTGTGACTTCATATTTAGAAAGAAACGAATCTGTGAATTCTCACGAATCTGCTCCACTGGTTAACATCCTCACAGAGCACAAGAGTCAGTGTCCATTTGATTTTAATCTGCTTTTTATCTGTGTGGTTGCTAAACTTGGTTTTCTTTCAGGACTGTTGTCCAAGGACCTGCAGGCGGGTGCTGAAGATGAACAAGACTATGATGCTCCAGAAGAGGGCAATCTGATCTACAAACTCTACAGTCTGCACGATTTGCTGCTCATGGTGCGCAGTTCTGTCGCTCTGAGCCACACCAGAAGTGTAGGCAGCAGTGAAAACAAGGTACAGCCCATCCAGAATTGCACCGATCCAGTTGGCGAATCCTAAAATTGAACCCTGTTTTGTCCCTGGAAGCACGTTCCGGTGCACGTGCTGCCAAAGCTTGAGTACCAGTTGTGTTACGGTGTGGAATGCCTGAGCAGCAGCGAAGCCTGTGAGCTGTGGACTGAGGCGTTGCTCCATTCCAGCACCGTGTCCTACACAGGTAATGCCTGTCATGGTTTTCTGTAGAACTGCCATTTACTCCTAGACTGGCCTTTTGAACTGAGAACCACCCCTTTTAGAGTTGCTGAGAGTGTCAGAGTCAAAGTAATATTTAAGTGGATGAGTCTCTTTCCCTCACAGGGTTTGGTAGAGCCCACATGATCTTCCCACAAACCAATGAAATAGTCTTTACATGACTCACTGCACCGCTGCTGTTGTGTAGGGGCTCGGTTTGCTTTGTTTCCATGGCTACAGTAACATTTGGTTGTATGAAATGATGAATGTGCAGATGTCGGTTAAATGTCACTTTAAATTTTAGATTCCCTTCAACTGCAGAATGCTGCTGGTCTGCACTTTATTTGTTGAATATTTCAGTTCACAGAATTGTTATTTGCACACCATCTTTAAATAGCTGAGCCACACCTATTCTAACAAAACTAGAAAAGATTTGTGATCTTGCATCATGCAGTTTTATCCTGTTTCAGTCAGTTTAGTTTGGCTTCAGAGAGGAAAGAGGGAATTAGAATACAGTCATGGAAAGAATGACTTTTGCAGCTCAACTTGGAAAAACCTGCTCATAATTCATCCTGGCATTGCTCATATTGTTGTTGCAGACTGGTTACAGGCAGGAAGACACAGAAATAATCTGAGTTACAGGCTTGAGTGGGAGGCAGAGAAGAAGACAGGACCAACAACTCTTCTTTCCGCCCACTCCAGCTTGCAGATACGCTGGCAAACCATCCTAGACTAATTACTCAGCGAGCAGACGCAATGGCAGCGCTGATGAAGCGGCGCTCTGGATGAGCGCGCTCATTAGCTCCCGCTATTTCCTCGGTGTATCCCTCACCCTCTGCGTCTGTCTCCGCAGCTCACATCAATGCACACACATCAAAAGTGGCTCTGCTGAGGAAGCTGCCTGACGGCTGGATACACAGCATCTCCTGCGGGTTCAAGTGAGTGCTGGTGCGGGCGGGCTGGAGTAACCAAATCTCAGCTGTTTGATTTCAGTCAGCTTCACCAGTAAGCTCAGATTTTTCCTCACTGCTAGTTGTCATTGCTGCTGGTTTAGTCATCGGTGAGTGGTGAAAGTTAGACCACTCCCTGTTGAAATACACTAGCTGCACCCGCTGATGTGTCTTTTCCGTCTGCAGGCCGTCCAAGTCGCTGAATATCCTGCACCACCTCCTGAAGAAGCTGTCGGGGTGAGCTGTGGAGGAAATACACTCGATGCAGATCATTAAAGTTCCCCTCTGGGCACAAACTCATCCTTTTTATACTACGCCTGTTTTATCAAGTCGGTGTGACTATTATTCCCATTATTTGGCAACATCTGATGATTTGTCTCATGGTTTTTCTGCCAATTACGGGATGTAGAAGCAGATTTATATCAGGCAATTGTTACGCAACTCATTACACAACACACACAGCCGATGGGTCACCTTCTGCTTTCTTAAGGCTCTGTTCCTCTGCATTCCAGCCACTTAGCATGAGACAAGAAGCTCCTCTGTCCAACAACACAATCTGCTTTGTTTGTTTTTGCCGTCAACACACCCTCCCTGACGTTTGTCTTGGTAGGTTAGCGGAAGGACGCTACCTGATCGTGCACAAGGCAGGGGAGCCGTTTGTGGCCTTAATGAAAGAAGCGGGTGGGAAGGTGGCACGAGGGTCCTACAACCTGCAGCAGGTCCACAGCTCCGTTCCTCGGCCCCCAGCTTCAGGGGCCATTCCCTGGATTCCCGTGGATCCAGCTGTTGTTCTTCCCTTCCACCAGAGGCACGGCCGGATCCCCTGCAGCTTCCCAGTGACAAACGTCCTAAAGGTGATTAAAGTACCAACGAAGGCAGCGCCCTTTAGGTGTCACACATCTACACCAGGTCATTTACAAGTGATCCATTAGTGCTGATGGATGTGGGATGGACAAATACTGAGGTGTCATTTCACAAAAGTAACAACCAAAGCGACCACAGAAGCAGCTCGACAGGTTTTATCTGTGCAGACCGAGAAATTCATCGAATGTCTGTCAGAAATTCCACAGAGCAGAAGCAGCATAAGTTTGCTCACACGTTTAATGTGATTTTAAAGCTCCCCACCACTAATGGATTAGCGAGAGTACGTCGATGCCAGATTGAGCGGTTTCCAACTGCAACTTTCTTTTATCCCAGCAGAAGGTTAAAGGTGGAAACCAGTGGGCCCAAAGCCAGGGAGGCAGACAACACGGAAAAAACAACACAGAAGGGAACGCCAAGAAGAAAAAGAAGAAGAAGCGTGCCGCCAGGCGCAACAAGTACATGAAAAAGTTAATTCACAAGTCCGTCTGAAATCACGAACCTCCCACACGGACCAGTGATCCCGGCACAGAGGAGAAGCTGAAGACCATTGATTTCTTACAGGAAATGCAGCAAAATCTTTAAAATATTCACATTGTGGCACTTTTTCACAATATATTTATTATGTTCAGACATATTTTTGTGCGTGTAAACTCTGTAGCAATGGAAGCAATAAAACATGGATTTACACCCTTGTTTATAGCTGACCTCTGCTTTGTTTGGGTAAGATAAGATTAGTTTTTGCATATAAATCAAATCCTCCGAGGACGGGTGTGTCTGGAGCAGCCCTCTGCAGCGCCTCTGGTGGCCACCCGCGGAACAGGGTGGAGCCCTGACTTCTCTCGGAAGGGGGAGGAGAGTGTGAGTCAGCTCTGGGGAAAGGGGGGAGCCACAGCTTTAAAGTCTATACCATTCCACTTAAAGAGCAGCTGGACAAGCCTCATCCCCCCTCTCCACTGTCACAACAGGTAAGTTATGTTCTTACACTCCTCATGTGACTTTCATTACATCTGGATCAGTTTGCAGCACTGAACGACTTCCATTCTGCCAGTTTTGGGTAAACAAAGCCAAAATTCCTTCATTCCTCCGTCTCCTCTCTGAGTTAGTGAGTGAATACACTCAGACGGTGGCAGTTTTGGGTGTGTCTCCCCTGGGATTGACTTGAGTTCAACAATGAGTTTAGTGTTCACGGGTTTTCTCTTGTTAATGTTTTATGAGGCATTTTGAACTGTGTGATGGTCTGGTGGTGCTGTAGGGGCCTGTGTAGCCACGTTTGTTGTGTCTTTAGCCACTAAAGACACAATAAACATGGCTGCTTCCTGTGTATGATGGGATTAAATGACTTGATTACTAGATGAAGTGTTGACAGCTTTGTCTTTGTTGCAGGGCCTTCAGAATGGCGATGGTATCAGAATTCCTGGGACAGCTGACCCTCAATGTCGGGGTAATCCTCTTGGATGCATCCTAACGATGATCTGTGCAGGTTACTGTTATCTGACTCCAGTCATTTCCTCTGAATCCTCAGTCCCATGAACCCACCTTCCCCACCGTGGTGCCTGCCGTGGACTTCGACCCGAACCGAGATGCCGCCAGAATAGAGACGGCCATTAAAACCAAAGGTAGGACACCGCACAACGTATAGGAAAGTCCAGTGTTGTGCGCTGTAACTTCCCCCTGCAGATGAGCAGCTGGTATTTGTGAGTCAGCATCCTGGCTCGGTGTTTTCACCAGTGCTGGGAACCCCTCCAAGTCTGCGCCTCAGCGTTGGCAACCCTTCGATCGCTCGCTCGCTCCGCCATTGTGTCCTGCAGAAGATCGCGTTCTGTTGAGAGATGTTCTTTTACTAATGAGACTGAAGGGAATATCTTACTGCCAAAACCTTCATATCTGTGTTTGTCTATAAAACAGACTTTAACTCAAGCTAGCACGTGTTCAGCTGACCTGGCAGCATCGGGTTACCCTGAACAAACTCTGCAGATACTTTTTGAAGCTCCCTTATTTTCCTCAACTTCTCACATGCTCCGAGTCACATTTGGCTTTTTGGCACTGAAAGTTGCCCCTATTACTGGATAGTGTAGATTTAAATATTGTAATATTACACTCAAGGTCAGCTACTACCTGACAGGCTGTACGAGTTCATGTCAAAACATAAGAATGAAGCTATAAGTGGCTGTTAAGCTGGTGTGGTGACATTTTGTGTCAGTTGGATGTTGACATGGATAATATCCAGTCTGTTCTATCCCACTCTGACTAGTCTCTGTTTTAAGAATCCCATTTTAACCTTTGGCCCAGCATTATCACCCATTAATCATGACACATCTGTGTGGGTGTGTGGGTGTGTGTGTTCGGGAAGGGGGGTGGTGATATTTTCACAGCATTTTCAACAAATCAGTTAGTTGTGCAACTGTGTAAACTACAGGGTGGCCTTTTAATGGCTTTCAGTATTTAAATAGAGGAAAACTGCACATTACATTGTCACGTCTGCTGACACTGTAGGAGTGGATGAACAGACCATCATTGACGTCTTAACAAAGCGAACCTACTCCCAAAGAAGAGAAATTGCATTTTCTTATGAAAGGAAGGCAAAAAAGGTACTTTACATCCTAAAATAATATCTCAAACTGTTCACATGTATCATTAAATGCTACATTCAATGAGTCTGATTCTGCTCCTGTGTTTATAGGACATGATCACAGCCCTGAAGGGGGCGCTCTCTGGCTCTTTGGAAAGTGTGATCCTTGGACTGATGAAGAGTACAACTCAGTATGACGCCTCAGAGATCAGAGGATCCATTAAGGTGCAGAAGAGAGATTTTATCCGGGGCTTTATCAGAGGAGCTTTACTGCCCTCTTCCGGTTATATTCCGGAACTGCATTCCATCTCAGTTTCAGTAGTAGGTGGTTTTTGATTGAATCAAAATGTTGTTTCAGGGATTAGGAACAGATGAAGAAACTTTAATTGAGATTCTGTGCTCACGGAGCAACACTGAGCTTTTGGAAATCAAGCAAGTCTACAAGGAATGTAAGTTTTTTTTTTTTAAACAAAAGCCTTGAATGTCATCTATCAAATATTTTGTGATGAATGCATTCTTCACATCCCACATTAATTCCTGCTGACAAGTTGCATGACACACACACAGACACACACACACATTTCAGCATCTGAGGTTGTTCCACCTCAGGTTGTAAGCGACTCAACTTTGAAAATGCAATCAAAGAGCAACTGTTGATGTGTTTGGCACAATCCTAATTTAATCTTGTTTGTACTTTGCTGCCTCTCTTAGTGTTCAAGAAGGAGCTGGATAAAGACGTAGCAGGCGACACTTCTGGAAACTTCGCCAAGCTGCTGTTGGCCCTGGTTCAGGTCAGTTTCTTCAGTGTTTGTTTTCTTTAAGGATTCTTTGCTGTCTAAAGCTGAAATGAGTGGCGTCTCATTCGTCCGCAGGCCAAACGAGCAGAACCGTCTGCTGTTGTAGACTCTGAAAAGATCGACCAAGATGCCAGAGTAAGCTAATAGTGGATACAAACTACGAGTGGCTAACATGCTAATGGTGGATGAAGACATTACACTAATGATATTTATGGGTTGATCTCAGGCTCTGTATCAGGCTGGAATAGGAGTTAAAGGGACTGATGTTCCCACCTGGATCTCCATTATGTCTGAGAGAAGCGTGCCTCACCTGCAGAAAGGTGCCTACTTTCTTTGGGTTTCACTGGCATGCAGGTTTTGATTTTGGTCAAGCGTAATCATTAAGAGTTTAATCTTTGTTCACCGTTGTTAGTGTTCCAGAGGTACAAGAGCTACAGCCCCTATGACATGCAGGAGAGCATCATAAAGGAGGTCAAAGGAGACCTGCAGAAGTCCTTCCTGGTGATAGGTGAACATTTGTCAGCAATTCTGATGAAACGGTTTATTTTATATCCCCTATCGTTTGTGAAATACTTGATTTTAAAGATTTTGGTCTTTTTTCCCAGTCCAGTGTATTGAAAACAAACAGCTGTACTTTGCCAAAAGACTGAATGAAGCCATGAAGGTGCTTACACTGCTCTCTTTATATTTAAATGAGGCTGTAGCAGTATAAATGAGCCCAATGGTGACCCAAGTTTGACCCCACAGGGTAAAGGAGCCAAAGAGAAGCTCTTGACCAGAATTATCGTGTCACGCTGTGAAGTGGACCTGAAGAAAGTCTGTTCTGAGTACAAGGCCCACTTCGGAGAGTCTCTGCAAAAGGCTATTCAGGTATCCAACCTCTAAAATTCTATTTTATAATTAGTGTAACGAAACTTACAGTAGTCAACCCATTCATCCACCCTATTTCTGCAGGAACACACCAAGGGAGACTACCAGAAGGTTATTCTCAGCCTGTGTGGCCCAGAAGAATAATTTAAACAAATGTCACCTATCAGTTTTAAAAGCACCACACTTTCCTTTACTGGAAATGTGCAATAGAAAGGAAAGCGTGGAAATGTACTTTAAAAAAAATAAAATAAAACATCCTCTTTTTCATGCATACAGCTTTTGATGCCAAATACAAATCCTTTTTATTCTAAGAAGTGCTAATAAAGTTGCTCGTTTGAGTATTTTTGACTCCTATTTTCTTCTTTGCGCTCGCCTGATGTTCACTTTGTTGTCCGCTAGAGGGCGCGGTTGTAACATAAATGCGAACTCCGGAAGCAGCTGCAGGTTTGTGGGGGGGGGGGGGGGGGTGAAGTTTTATTATCGAATAATTTTTTAAAGGGTCGGTGCAAAAATATAAGGTTTTTTATCACATTAAATATTTGATTTTCAGTAACAAACATTTTATGAAACAGCTTAGAAATATTAAAATAACACTAATGACACGCTGTACGTTTATATTTACATGGAATGTAAAGACAACATTTTGTTTTAGTGTCTATCAATGTGCAGTATGCATTTATCCTAACGTTTTAAACACATCAACTGTATACAATATACCTATATCTGTAATTTTTTAAATGACGGAAGCCATCTTCCCTCTCTCAGCCTCTATCAGGATGATTTAATCATTAGTGTGTTTTTCCGTGTTTGTTTGGTGCTAATATTTTAATTAAAAATGTTAATTTTACCTCTGGCAAAGTGGATTTGCATAGCACTAAACAAGCGTCTATACAGCGTGTTTCTGCTGTTTAGTTTGTGGTCTCTCAGGATGAAAACAGCACCACAGTGTTGTCAAGGCATCTCTCCTGAAGAATAAGGCTAAAAGAAGGGCCCCAAAAGGCAGCAGGGTTCTGCTGAACACAGCAGCCAGAGAAAAAGAGCCGCTGAAATAAAACGCAATCTTCTGTAGTCGAGAAAGATGAAATAACACCCCTGACCGTTATTTCCACTGGTGGAACTGGGGAGGGAACTGGTTTCAAGCCTTAACTAGGCATCGGATTTATGATCGTTTTGTCATAATATTGATGAGAACATTAGCCCTTTGTGATGGTTTATGTTTATAGGCAATAAAAATATAAAATATAGTGTAAAGTAAGGTAAAACAGTATTTTGCAAAGTGGGGGGGTTGGATTTATGCGTGAAAGTGGTGACAGATTAATCTCCGCATCATAAAGGGGAAAGTACCTCCATATTTCCCCCCTTTTTTATATGGATGTACAACATGCTGTTCTGTCCAAGGCCGGCCCACAGGGACCCCGGCGGACCCGGGGGGGACTCTCTTCTCGATTGAAACGATGCAATTTACCGTCCCAAACGCCGGCACTTCATCATTCAGAGGACTTTAACCCCATGAATGTCAAACACGGAGCACGTGGGGGCCGAGATGGAAGGCCTCACATCACTATAACAACCGGAGCCATGACAGGCCCCCGGAGCCTGGAAGGTGGCATCAAGACCAAATCATCACCTAACGACAAACAGGTTTTAAAAGATTTCTGATCAGATGTAACCGATGCGCACGGGTTTGGTTTGAAATTGACTTGTTTATTTAGGAAAATGACGGCAAACAGTGAAGCTGACGGGATTATGGGATCATTGGGATTACGGGAATCCATTGGACGGATTCTTTTAAATATATTGTTGCCCATATAGTTGTAATAATTTTCTTTGCAGACACGTTCCTCTTCTATTGAGCCTAAATCTAATAGTAATAGTACAGATAATACAAAACTAATCAATTAAGTTTTGAATAAAAAAAAAACAGAATCAATCAGATTATAACAATTATTTCATGTGAAGATGTAAACAACATTTTACTCCAGCCAGATTAGCGGTGGAGCATATTTATTACATATATAGTTGTTATTTTATCAGTGTTTGCTAGTTCTTCTGTTTAGAATATTAGATTTAACATATTTAACTACATGTATTTTTAAAGTTGACCCTAAATAATTTACTGTTAAAATAAAATACAGAGAAGGAATTATGATAAACTTAATCAAATATTTCTGATGCCAACAGAAAACATACATTTATATACCATAATTGGACACTTGAGCCTTTAAGTTGGTCTTTACTTTCTTCATTGGAGCAGCGTCAGCTCTCAGGTCGTTTTATCCTCAAAGGTCAAACAAACTGCCTCTTCCTCTTTTTCTTCTTGTCCCAGTTATATCGAACATGTGGACCCCCCCCCCCCCCTCACACACACACACACACACACACACCTCAGAGAGAAAGCCCAGGCGGCGCTGCAGGCATCCAGAAGCATTAAACTTTCACAGTACAGCTGTGTTGGCTGCTGCCGGCCCGCCAGACATGCCAACTGCACACTGGGAAAGTATTAGTTTGTGCTTTTTATTAATTCATCACGCTGAACAAAAAGTTGCAGCTTCGCTCAGCTGGCAGCTCCTTCAGGTTCTGGCTCGTTCCCTCCTACTCTGACACCGCTGAACCCAGCTCAGAATGTCTGTGCAGGGCACTGTTTAATTATCAAGGAGGGGGCCACCGAGGTCTGCGACTGCATGCGTCTCTGTTTGTGCGTGTGTGAGCGCCTGCAGCCCTGTAGGTCGCAGGCGTGCTCCAAATGAGAACTCCTACGGGCTAAGCTCCAGGACGCCCTCCCTCAGCACAGCCACAGAGCCATGAGAGGCAGAATTTTATTAATATTTTCTTAATTATCACTGTTTAATTCAGCAAAAGCCAAGCGTCTCCAGTCAGAGCCGAGCCTTTGTGTCTCCGTGGCTCAACATTCCGGCTCGTTAATGGCACAGAGACATCCTGTATATGGTAAATAAAGAGGTTGTGTCTCACGCTGCCGCTGCCCCGGGGAGAGCTGGCACCGCACTGAAGGACATCTCCCTCTGAAGAACAACGCCGTGCTGATGTTTCTGCGCTCAGACCGGGGAGCCGGATCTTCTGCCTCTGGCAGCGTCAGGCCCCGCTTCCTTTTATGAGGCTCAAACAGACACAACAGCGCAGGCGGAGGAGAACTGTGCACTCGTCACACCATCAGGCAGCCGCCTTTGTGCAGCAGACGGGTAATTGAAACAACATAAGAGAGCAGAAGAAGGCCTGTCTCCTCATGGGCTCGAGCTGCAGTCAGTCCATCTGCAGACTGGAGGGGGGGAAAGCATCGACAAGTTTATAAAAGAGCTTTATGTACATGCAACAAAATTGAAACCTTTGAAGAGTTCGGCTGCTGTCATCCGAGGAGCCACAAAGCATCTCAGGAGTCGACACTCTTCATCACTCCGCTGCTCCTGCTCAGCCCAGATGGTCCAGTATTTGCACTCAAGGTGCGATTGCATTTCAATAACAATGACCTGGGCTTTAAATCCATCACGTCTGAGACCAAGACCGTCCGGTTGGGCTCCAAAGTGCCAGGAGACATGAGCAGACTTTTCTTTAGCTGCTCAGTTCAGCAGAATTCAAAGCTCGGTGCTCAGCTGGGTGCTGACTTTTCCCGTTGCTTGACACTTCCATTGACTGAGAACCCATGTCTCTCTGGGTGGACTGGACCACGGTCCTGGTCCTCCTGTGGCCTCTCTGACCATAGTGTGATGTCTGTCTCCAAGAGGAGCGGGGATGCGTGCGTGCGTGCAGTTTAATCTTTTGATGGCGTTGCGTGGCCTCCAGCCAGAAGTGCTAATGATAATTTTCTGTGAAGTGCTTGTAATGGTCTGGCCTCAGCACCAGTGGCCCTTTTGTTGTTTGCACACGGTGCTGGATCAGTTTGGGGGTGTGTGTACTTTGCAGCGGAGCTGATGATGGACCGGGAACTGCGAGGGTGGTGGCAGTCTTGGTCTTGCTGGCATATTAACGTTTATTTACACCGCGGTTAATAAGATGTGTGCTCGGCAGCAAGGTGAGACAGAATGATGGCGGGTAATTAAACTGCTTTGCTTGGGATGCATCCATTATCCATACTCAAGCCTGCATACATAATGTAATAATGTAAAATAAGGCCTGACGCAGCTGCCGGTCGAGGTGACCATTCGGAGGTGTTCTCATCCTCCAGAGCGCCGCGTAAATCACCGCTGTTTGTCACCTCAGACAGAATGTATATAGATCAGCATCGTGAATCATCAAAGTGTCAAAATATGTGTTCAGGAGAGAGGCAGAAAAGGCCTTTTATAGGAAAGAAACTCTCAACTTCTAACCTGTTGGAGGTTCAGGAGGGACTGAGTGTCTCTGTGATCCACACCGTCAGGCTCTTTAATCCCTGTGAACCGATGTTGGACTGGCCATTGGACCCCCCACCACACACACACACACACACGGGCTCACCTTCATGCACGAGATTGAAATCAGCCAGGCAGACACTCGAGCATGAACCAAATGTCAGCCACAAGCCACGGGGAGAGGAGAGGAGCCCATGTTAATTACTGCACAGGGAAATCAGGCCGGTTCATCTGCGCGACGCGCCGCCCAGGAAATCTGAGGCTCATGAAGTCATTTTCTCTGCTTCCCTCCCGGGATAAAACCAAGAGGAGACACAATTTCAATGAGGAGGTCTTTAAAAGCGGTGATTAGCTGGGTGATGGATGCGTTACACTTCAGCTGTGTCTGGAACCGCTGTGTTCTTCTACCGGAGTCAAGGCGAAGGAAGCAACCTGGCAGCGGGAATCAGAGGAAAACGCTGATTTATTTAGTTATTTCTCATCAAAAAGGCAACGGAGTTGCACGCGCCGCGGCCCAGGCGCTGCCTCCTCTGACAGCAGCCACGCAAAGTTTTGTGGAAAGGTCTCGACACGTTCCCCACCGCCGCCGCCGCCAACAACATTTGATTCCCAACGTGCAGGAGAGAGAAAGTAAAAATCAACCTTTCTTGTCTTCTGACAACACGTTTCCCACGTGACACTTAACCTTTGGAGATTTCCCATTCCCTCTGATCGCTCCCTGTTTAGTTGCTGTTAATTAACCCCGGGGCGCCGCGGAGAGGTGCGGCTTTGAAGCACGAGGAGGACAAGGATGAGGGGGTGCTGCCGGGAAGAAGTGAAGGAATTTTTTTTTTGTTGTTTTCTGTTTCTCTGCATTCATAAAGGCCCCCGCTCCATCGCGGTGCCAGGGCAAGAGTGCAAGCAGCGTGGGCTTTGGACAAGGGTTTGTAACCCCCGTCCCTGCCAGGAAGTTGGCTGGAGCCTCCTGACCTCCCTCAGGTGGTCATGGATATGGAAATGAGCTCGGAAATAGAACACAGGGTGGTTTTCGTAGCCTTTAGCTCGCCCCAGATAAAGGATCCCGTCTTGTTTGGCTCCTGGCAGAAAGTGGTCTTTTCTAAACTCGCTTGAAACACACAAAGAACAAGTTTCTTGGTGAAAAGTGCCAAAGGTGGTAAGACGAGCAGCGCTGCCGGAGCTCGGAGAATATGCTGCGCATGTGAAATTATTTTGTTAACCATTTGGCGCCTTTGGCTCAGGAGAAAGATGGTGATCCTCGACTGTTCGCCGGGATCTCACCTCCTGTCACGCGTGCAGCTAAAAATACACCATCGCCAACAGTCTGGGTTAATACAGTACATTTATTCTGGAATTTTTCTGAACACCAAAAGGCTTTTTCGACTCCCTTTAAAGCAGCCGCCATTACAGCGGGTTGAGATCCAACCAACGGTGGAAATATTCATGAGGAAATCCGCTGGAGAAGACGAGCCGCAGCACAACCAGGGGCTTTATTCTCCAGGTTCTCGGGGCAAATCTGTTCCTGTGTTGCTATCTGACGCTTGTCTAAAGCACATAAAGACAAAGACAGGAAGTGTGATTAGCCAGGGAGAATATGTGCGGCGCTCCCTCCAGGATAAGTCTTGAGGTGAGGCTGATCAAAGCTGTGCCCACAGACAGAAGGAGACTGAAGCAGCACTTTTTCAATGGCTATCTATGCTTTCAACCGGGGGAGGGGGGGCTTTGATACTGAAAACCAGGAGACCTGCTGATGGAGAACAATAGGTTAATAAACACTGGTGAAAATGCCGGTGCTGTAGGCGGCGCGTTCCTTTTAAATCCGAGGCCAAAAAAGTGTCACTGTGCCAACTTTAGTGTCTGCGGGTCCTTTCAAGTGCGCCCGCCGCCTCCCGTCGGAGGAGAGACGCAGGTACGAGTGTCCGGCCTCGGGGTTCGTGGGCTGGTAATTGAGACGGACAGAGAGCGATGAGAGGCCTTCATTATAAATATGTTTGAAGGAGAGCAGACCTCTCTGACACCGGCCCTGTCAGGAGGGGGAGCTTTGATATCTCCCTAGCGCTCAAACATTTATGGGTGCCGTAACAGCAACCCCCCACCCCCCGTGTCATTGTTTTGTTTCTGTTCAAAGTTTCTCCGCCGTTCATCAATATTTGATCTGGTTCATGCACAGACCCCATTATATTTTGCTTGTATGATGTTTGTGGGGAACACGAGACCTTTTCCCTCGTTAACAGGCAGGAGGATGATTTTTTAATCGTCTGGTTATTTTTGCTCATTTGCAAACGGGAGCTTCGCAAACCTCCAGCAAAGCTTTAGAGTAGAACTCACACGCTGTTTATTAATGTATTGTTAACATTTTGGCAATAGCCAAAGACAATCGTCAATATTCATAAAAGCATAAATTTGAATTTCTGCCTCGGCCCGCGAGCCTCTAAACTCTGGGACTAAATATATACTTACATTTTATTTCAAAGAGGGTGTGGAAAAAAAAACCTCTCTGGCAAAAAAAAAAAAAGAGTGGATACGAAGAACTTTACTCAGGGATAGGAAGCACATCATTAAAATGGGGGAGAGATATTAAAAAGGGGGATATGAAAGCGTGAAGCTCTGCTCGCCTTTGGCTACTCTGACTGGCTTCAAAAACATCTTGAGATCTTCCCCTCCCTCAGACCTGCGCTCTCCCTTGTTATTTGACTTTATTTGCTGGCTTCACACTGATTCCAGAGTTTCCCACTAAATAATCAATCACATGGAGCCTCATGAAGGCAGATCGCTCCAAATGTGGAGGCTTTTTCACTGCATGTAGCATCGGCACGAGACCGGGCGAAGGGCAGAGGCCCCCTTCAACTCCCATTACATCAAAGTCCCAAAGTCTGCGCGTCCTCAAATGCAACCCTGAGAGTCCCGTTGACCTAATTATAATACCTTCACCAAAATGCAGGTATGAAATAATTACCTGTCCCTTGTCTGAAGTCTGGGACACGGGCGGCTGTCAGCTCAGACCGAGAGCAGAGGGGACATTATCACATTACTCCTGCTCCCTCATGGATAATGGAACAAGGTTTTCATTTGAATGATAAACAAAATGACTTGGAGACACCAAAAAGATCAGTGGCACCTGCCCCCCCACCCACCTCCCTTTCTCTGCTGCCACATGAAGATGAGCATTATGCAAAACAAGGGCCGAGAAATTTTCGTGCGGCATCCCGTGAACTCATCTGTGTGTCTCCGAGGCATGTTGGACAATTATGAGTCAGGAGAAGTAACTCCACCTTGCTAATGGCGTGCGCCGCTCTTTTATGCTAGTGTGGCTACTTTCATCTGCAAAGTTCTTCACCAAAACCCCGCATTCTTCCGATTAGCATAAGCTAAAAGCCAGGGACAACAAAGCGCGCATCCCGGGCGATAAATAATTCTGGACCTCGTCGCTGCAATCAAGTCAAATCAGACAAAATCAAATGTTGATGTGCACAAAGCAAATATGGGTTCGTTTGCACAGGAAGGAGTACTTGGCGGCGCATCGCTGCGGCGCTGTTTATTTTCATATATGAAGACTTTCAATTCAAAACAAACTGAAGTTATTTTAGTTTATTTTCCTGCCAATAAACAGCTGGGGGGAATGTTGTTCTGCAGCAACCTAAAAAGGTGTTACAAGTCTCCTGGAATCGACAACGGTGCGGCTCACGGAGCGCCGCCATGCTTGAAGACTGACGCCTCAGAACTGAGTCTAAAAAGGAAGCATTGTATATATATTGGTTAACGTCCTTTAGCGGCAGCTACAATTAATGTGTGAAGCTGTGTTTGAATCCCACTTTGTGCCATACACCTGCCAATCACCATGTTTGTAGAGGCGGATCACAGCGTTGTTTTCCGTCGGCGCGCAGCTATGTATTTACTTCCAGTGGAGCAAAAAGATTGTGTTTGCCGGTCTTTTGAAGATGAGGCAGAGCTGCGCATGCTGTGCAAAGACTGGCAAATTGTAAAAAGGAAAAAGAAGACAGACAAAAGAAGCGCGGGGTCGGCGCTGAGAATGGTGGCTTCCGTGTTGTGTGCGCATTAAAACTTGGGCAAACTATCACCATCCTTCTGCAGCACTGGTTTTGTGAGTAAACCAGCTGCGGTTCAGCCTCACCAGTTCTGACGTACCGGTACCACCCTGCACTGAACACAGTGTCACTATTTAGTAAAATCCAGATTCTAAGTGCTCTCTTTAATTAAACTTTGGTTTTTAAGCTAGTTCAATCTGCAGGGACTCTCAGCCTTTCAGGCTTTACGATTCTCCGTGTGCTCAGACTGGTGCCAATCCGGAAATCTCACTGTTGCCCACAGGGCGGAGGCAGGAAGTCCCTGGTTAGGCCAGGCTGCCGTCTTTTATCAATGTTGACCAGCGACGCTCCTCGTGGCTCTCGCTCAGCCACACCGGGGAGCTTCTCTAATCCCTCTTCTTTGCCGTCTCAGGTCAGCAGACGTGCTCGCTTTCCATCTTGAGAATTGTGACAAAGGAAACACACCGAAGGTATGTAAAGAGAAAAAAGCAAACTCCATTTTTTGTATTTTTTTTCGCCACTCAAACGTCACCTCACGGCGCTGGTGGCGCCTCCAAAGCGCGCTAGTCCAAATCCAGTGTGTCAAAATCACGCCGACTCGACGCGATCATGTTTGACATCATTTCAATTAATTCCAGACCTCGTCGGGGAGGTGCAGATTAAAAAGATAAAACAGGGGCTTTTATGTGTGGACCGCTTTTCTAATTAGGTGGATTAAAACGTGCTCTGCGAAGGGGCTTCATTTGCAAGTGAATGGCAGTTAGCAGGCAAAGGCGAATAACAGCTGACACAAATCCCTACGGGTATTCCATGGTTAGTTTGGTACAATTTAGAAATTACACAACTCGTTTACTAAATAACAGGCTCATTTTTCCCCTGAACTGCATTCTTTAGCGGCTCACTGTCAGATTTGTTGAAAATAGGTTAGTCTGTTCGGATGAACGGGGCCTCCTGGTAGCACCGCTCGCTGCAGTAATAGATAGCCATTTATAATTCATGAGGTGGCTAGTCCCCCAAGTTAATTTTGCTGGCGGCACTGTTTACTTCTGCTTTGTACTTTGTTTAAAGTCAGTTGTTGACAACTCGCGTACATGTCAAACTATCACCGCTAATAATTGCTTAAGGAGATGGAACTTTTGCAAATGTTGGTTCCACCAGAGGTGCCTTCGCCTCGCCCCGCGCAGAACTTCTTCAGATGAATTTTTGATTCATCTCCTTCTCGCTCTTGACAAAAAGTCCTCTGTAATTCAAAGCAATCGCTCTGAGAGAAATTATAAAAAAGAATAATGTAGCACGCGCTACATAACATCCTACTTTTCATGTAAAAGAGGAAGCGTCTGTTCTTCCAGCTCCTCTCCTCTGCACAGCAGCCCCCCCCCTCTTTTTTCTTCATGTCTGAATTTCTTCTTTTGTCTTTTTTGCTTTCTTTTTTCTTCTTTTTGTGCATATTGACCAAAGAGGGACGGTGCTAGAAGACGACTGTCACCAGCTCTGGATTGACAGACTCCATTGTAGGGGAGTGAGGGCCTTGGGCACTACCTCTGTGGGTCAACGCCGTGCAGATGTAGTGACATCCTCTCAATACAAGCAGCCGCTTGATTAGTGCCAATTATCCGGGCTGTCACTTTCCCTGGTGAGCGTGGCCCGGGATGAGCCCCGTCCCCCACACTTCCCGTCTAGAGCGGACGTGCACTAAAAGTCTGCGCTCATAGCTGTAGGCTGTGGGAGCGATTTCAAATGCAGAGATGGGGGGGGGGGGGGGGGGAATAAAAGAGGCGCGGGAAGCAAGTTCGGAGTTTGACGGAGTGATAGCACAGACTTCCGAGACAGTTACAAGGGGAGTGTCATTTCTCCCACAAAGATGTCTCCCCAGGGCTGCACCATTTTCCGTCGCTCAGTCAGCCACCAGCTTAAAATTCAGCCATACACAGTCTACAGGACCCAACTGGGTTACAAAATTCACTTGTAAGTCTATTGGTTTTCGCCTAAACCGGAGGTGCTCACTTTCACGAGCGTGCTGGGGAAATGCAAGCATGAACAATAGTAATCATGTGACTACGGAGCATAATTCATGTGGCGGAAAATGAATTTGGGCAATGTCGCAAATCCTGACGGGGAGGAACAGGAAAAGCTCTGGATGCACAGCGAATGGAAGACAATCCTGAAAGTCAATAGCAGCAACTGCACCTCAGATTAGTGGGCTACCAAACCCATCATTTCTGCTAAAAGGCCGAAAAATCTGCCATCATCTCGCCTGGATGCAGATTTTGGCCTCGCTCTCTGCCGCCGCCGCTCTGCAGTGTTTTTCCTGCTCTCGAAAAACACTGCGGTGTTTTTGGAGCCCCTCTCTAAACAGTGCTGCGGTGTATTTACTGAGCTGCTTCTCGCAGCTTTCATGTTGTCGCTGCATCTCCTGTAACTTCTCGGCTGCAGCAGAGAAGTGAGGCGCCGAGCTCCTCTACAGCAGAGGTTACCCTCGGTATGGATGTCTGCAGGGGAGTAAACACTATCGGAGCACCGGTGAATATTTTGCGCGAGAGTGCGTATCAATTATTCATGCGCACTTCATTGTGTGTGTGATGAGGATGATGTGTCAGGATGTTTGCCAATAAACAACAATATTCCTTGTAGGACTGATCCAATCTGAAAAAGTTCTTGAGCGACTTCTCTCTCAGTGTGGAGGCTTCATGTGGGTGAGCTGGGTACTTACTTATTCAAATATCAATATTATATCATATCCTTGTTTTTACAGTCCTCAAATCTGGACTGTGGGAACAACTGTTCTATTATTTATTTGTATTAAAGGAATCCTCTGTATGTATAGGTAATCAAATTGATTTAAAGCGGGTCGCTGCGGTGATCTGATTGGAAGAAAAAGGTCCACAAAAGTACACCACACCTTGTTTGTAAGTGTTTATTCTTCTCCTTGGGAAGCATTAAGCAAGCATGACGTCCCACACAGGCTCTTGAAGCCATGGTGCAGGGTTGAGGGAGGGGGGGGGGGGGGGGTTCTGTTCTCTTTCATGGAAGCAGTCCCCCCTGCCGACGTCTCCCTGTCACGCCCCGGGGAATAAAGTCTACCACACGGGCAGGACAGCAGGTCTGCATGGGCGTTCTAATTGCCATCTCCTCTCATGCACACTGTGGACTGTGAGCACAAAGATTAAATTAAAAAAAAAAACTCCTCTGCATCCCAGCTCTTTACCTTGCAGGCAAAACAGCACGCTCCTTTGGGATGGGGGTCACCGCGGCCCCCTCTGTGTTCTGTGATCCCCGCTGGAAGGGAGGGTGTGTGAGTGTGTGTTCAGAAGGGCGCTGCATGCTGTTCGCTATTGCAGAAAAAACAAGCACTGATTGGCATGAAAATCAAGATGTACTATAAATATCTGAATAATTCAACCTTTCACGTCACAGTTTCACACTTTCTTCACATTTGGAAGGCGTCTCTACCGTCTCTCTCTGCATTTAAACCTGCCCGTCGTCATTAAAACACAGATAACTCAACCGGAGCCATAAAGAAAATTAGAGCTGGCTGTTTATTGTCCTTGTACAACCCACACGCGCACATTGAACATGCAGTTATCACTTGGGTTAATGGCTTTGTTAATTTGGAGACATTAACAACTGCTTGGCTGTCCCCAATGAATGTGTCACACAGAGCTGGCCGTGTATTGTAAAATGGGTTGCTAAGTAGATTGATTCCTCAGCAGCAAAGCGCAGCGGCGATGTCGGCGAGCGGGTTAATTAAACATTTACACACAAACACCCAACAATCTATTGTGCTCCTCTAATTTATGGCATCAATATGCACTTTAATCAGGATTTTTCTGAGTGAGGCATATGTTTGCTCGCTCCATCCTAATTGGCACCATGCCGGTTTCTGACGCTCCGAGAGGCGACTGGGACCGCCGAGCCCATAATAAGGCCACGCCGGTCCCTCTACTGCGCTGGGAGACGATCCGCTGAAGATCCAAGCACCTGCACCCACACCTCCACCTCCGCTCGCTTTCATCTCCAGCGCCAAACGCAGGCAGACGGAGGGAAAACACCCAATCCTCGCCAGCCCCCCTGTCTCCGCCTCATCCCCTCGGCGATTTTGACGCAGTCGCAACAACGCAAGAATCCACATTTGCACGCCAAAACGTCCAACACTCCCTCGCAGGTCCCCGGTGACCGGATGCGGAAGTGAGAGCCACACCTTTATCAAAAGGATTTTCACTTTCATTCCTTTCCAGAAAACTCTTGGGGGGGGGCGCGAAGATTGGAAGAGAAAAAACTTCTTGCCTATTTTTTTTGTTGTTATTCTCCTAGAATTTCTGTGTTTTGTGATTTGGGCCAGAGGCGTCGACGGGTTCCATCTTTCAAGTATCCTCCGCTGACACAGAGGCAGCGAGGGAACGATCAATCACCTTTCTTTTCCACTTTCTTCTTGGCCTACATATGTGTCAGATAATTTGTTAACACTCGGGTTAAAAAAAGGCAGGTTTACTTCTCTTTCTGGTGACGGAGCGGCACACTCTGCTGCTTCGCTAACGGTGAGCTATGATGAATTCCAATTATCGCTCCATATGCCAGGCCTCATTAGCTGCCGATGTGTTTGCTTACAGCTTAGCCTAAATACCTCAAGTACTACATTTGTGCTGTTTATTTCTCCCCTTTTAAGTCCTCCCCCTCCACACACACACGCCTGCACACACACACACAGCATATCCTTGCCAACCCTGGGCCTGTGGATAGATTCCTTGAGGGTGATGTGTATCCACAACAGCATCTCTCCCTCCGACATGTGGCATGGGTAAACAACACAGTTAGGCCTAAAACAATGTCTGTCCCCGATGACTGCAATTATTTATGAAATCAAACACAATTCAGCATGTCGCACAAATGGGACAGCACTCCGCAGCTGCGCCACCTCTCTCTCCGCTCGGAATCATCTGACAGTGAATCATCCCGCCCCGCTAATACAGCCAATAAATAATCAGGAGATTTTGTTTAACATAACCTTTTCTTTATTACACCACCCACACCAAGTGGAACATGTGTAAGCTATGCAACCTCCGGGTCATCTGTGCTCAGGGCTGAGAGCGATCACTGGCTAAGCTATTCGACCCGGGGTGGTTTCCGCGGCGCGGAGTGAGAGATGCCGGTGTCAGGACAGTATGCGTGCGCTCGGGGGCGTTAGCCTGCAGTCAGCAGCTGCTGCAGATGGTATGTTCACTTTGTCATCCACTTTCTCGACACTGCCTGTGAAGAGCAATTAAGCAGCAGAGCAGACAGAGACAAGCTTGTTTCGCTTCCAACAGGAAAATTAGAGAGGTGGACTGTGGGAGCAGGTCATTTATCACCTGGGTGCATCCTTATCTCGCAAGCGTTAAAGTCTCGCACACAGGTGCTGCAAAGTTCTCCGAATGTCTGATCTTATCAGTGTGGATATCTCCTGACTGGTATGTCAAGGTGAGACTGTGCTCGCAGCTCCTTTCAACTCAATCGCTCTGATTGGTTTTTCAGGCGTGAACAAGGTTGTGTTTACATCTACGACTGATCGCGTGTCCACCCAGAGGTCCAGCCTCATGACCAGATTGAGATCTGGTTGCTCCAATTAGACACGTTTCTGGACCTTATTCTGGATTTGACTCACATTAAGTTAAAGCCTTAAAAGGAAAATGTCATTTGAAAACAAACAAACTGAAAAAGACCCAGTTTGCTTTTGGAAAGGCTCACTGGGGTAAATCAGTTTGATTAAAACCTAATTACAAGTTTAGAAATACTTGACATGGTATGTGTATTTTGAAATGAATGTGAGGCTCCAGGGTCTCACTGAGGTCAGGTTTGGTTGACCCCCATCGAACAAACCTGATTTCATTTGTGTACATGTTTTTCCCTGTGACGTCTATGTGATGATAATCTGAAGAAATTAGACCTCCTTAAATCAATTATATTTTTGATATATGCACCTGTTTTTCCAACAATCACAATAAAGGAAAAGTTCTTTTGTGCAACAGTGTGAACAAACTTCGCCGCAGTACCGACACCCTACATATGCAGCCTATATTTTCTAACCCTCATAAATCACGAGCAGAAGATAAATATGGGAGGGCGACTAAATTAAATGGTACTTAGCCTTGTGAAGTGCACTGTAATAGATCTGAGGAGGAGGTTAAGAGAAGTGGGGAGGTGTGCATCCTCCCTCCTGCAGCCAGCGGTTGTAACCCTTGGTGATCTCCCTCAACACAGAGGAAAGATCATAGCAAGCGCCACCATACGGGGAAAACGGATCTCATTAGCTGGCTGCATCCATCGCCCATCATTTCATTGTGTCCTCGCTCCCTGGGAATATAGCAAGGGGCCTTTGTCTGCTTTGTCCCCAAGCTCTTGTCAAAACCTTCTTAATTATGATTAATTACACACATGTAAAGATTTCCTATTCCAAGTATACAAATAATAGAACACTCTCGCTAAATACTACATTATTAATTAATTTCAGGGTTGTTTGCTGCTAAATAAAACTATGGCTGAGGCTGCTGAGCGGCTTTTTTCCCCCCATGCTTTCCCAGCAACTTGAAAACAGGTCTGTTTCTTCGCCTTGTGCCCTAGCTGCAGGCTCCTCTGCATAGTGGAGCTTTTCCCTCTGTGGGCTCAATTGTTATGGATGCTGTTTATGGCGCTGCTATGACAAGTGTGAAGGGCAGGCACGCTGAAAGATGTATGGCTCGCTTATCTGCTCGGTGTCTGAATATGTTATAGGATTGTAAATGACCCCGTATTGTGACATGGACACAACAGGGAAAGCCCCCTCCCCGCCCCTTTGATTGCCTGTAAGTTTTGGACTCCGAGCGTCAAACATAGCTAAGTGTCTGTAAATTCGTTGGGGTTTTCCATGCACTCATGCTCTTGTGCTGGTGCACTTTGCCATGAAAGCTGCCTTGTGACATCAAACCGGGTCTTGTTGTGCCAAAATTCCCGCACACGATAGAAGTTTTCCCCAAGTTTGCCATCAGTCGTCAAACAAAAACAGCTAACTGCGAGCAAAGAGCGACGAGTGAGTGACAAGAGGCAGACTAATGATAAGCTTTATCAGGTTTGATGGTTTTTTACGGCCTCTTGGAGGAGCGGAGGCACGCCACCGAGGTGTGATCTCGAGCTGCACAGAGAACAATCTGCCTTTGAGACGCGCTCGCTGCACTGAAGCTGCCGCGTCCTTCCGCCTCTTGCTGCATATGCTTTATAGCCGACGATAAAGCGTTTTAGTGCAAAATAAATTGGGATCGTATTGAAATGCTGGTGCTATATATGTCATCGAAGACATACAGTTATTTTTTAGCAAAGCTGGAGCAGAGTTTATCATCGTGCGAGCGCCACGATTGGCCTGTTCCACATCATTGGCCGCTCCTGCTTAGTGAGATTGTGAAGGTCAGAGTTCTCAAGCCTTTTATGGCTGTTTAACTTTGGAGAATTATCACATCGGCATAGCTCGGCTCATATATACAGCTCAGGGGCAGCGTAGCATATTCATTCAGTTCAGAGAGGACAGCAGTCTGAGCCTGCCCCAAAACAATTTCTACGTAGAAATAAAGAAAATATGTTCTGTGCATATTATTTGCTGTTAAATTCAAAATGTTTTGCCCTGAAGTGATTTACACTCATCCTTTTTAATCCTGCGGAATTCTCCCCCAAAAATCTATCTTTCTAATACGAAAACTTAAACTACCTGCAGACACGGAAAACATATTTGAACACTGACATTTTCCGCCACAACTATTTGGCTCTAATTGCTGAGTTTTTTAAAAACTTTGCAAATATAATTACACCTCTACTGAAATAGAAGCGGTAGCAAACACGGAGCTCCATCAGAAAATTACCATAAGAAAGAATTTCAAAAGTTCTCCAAACGAAAGCTGCAGGGGAGGCGGCTTCTCCCATGCACGGTGACATTTTATTTTCCAGCCGTTAATTGATGTTCTGCTGATTAAAGCACATTTTATACCGAGGACCGGAGGGGGGCTGTATTTCTGTGAGCTATCGGTTTGAAGGCGTGGATTGCAGCAGAGTTACAAAGCTGAGCTGAACTCAAAATCTTCTTGTTGTATTGCATCAGAGCTCCTAATTTGGGAAGCCACAGACAAGTGCAATTAAAACCCAAGTTTTGTATTATGTGAAAGTTCTATTAAACTGTTATTGAAACTCCTCAAACTTGTGAAGCAGGACTTTGGTAAAGATTTATATTTGTGTGGCCTTTCAAAGGAAGCACTGCTGCAGACATTTTATGCTCTACATGCTGTTAGATTATAAAATTGATTATACTGGTTCATGTATAAAGAACCTATGTCATTAATCACTGTGTAATATTTTGTCGGCACAAAGCAGACTAATATTTCAAACATCCAGCGTGACTTATTTATGGAAGTGAACAATTGATAAAATGCCAGGAAGGACTAATCTTTTAAAGCACCTCTTACAAAACCCTCTTTGTAGCAATAATCAACACAATCTGCATAATTTACATTAGTTACTTAGATGCATGTACAGCCTGAGCTTAAAGTAAAGACGTTTGTTTTCCTGTGTTTGTGCCTATTAGCCACAAATTAATTAATCTACCATCCAAAACCCAATTAAGCCAGGAGCGATATTAATACGCCGACTGCTTCCCAGAGTGTAGAGGAAGTGTGAGGGAAGCGCTATTATTTTCACAAACATAATCACATTTTGTTGCAGCGGTGGCAACCACAGAAATGCCCCGAATTTACATTTTAATCCATTCGGAGAGCGACTCAGAGAGAGAGACACACACACAAAGAGAGAGAGAGAGCGTCAGGCCTGAGCTGCTCTGAGCTCATGCAGGCTCATTTGTCTTCTGCCACCAGGGGGAGAGGTGCTCCTCACCACAGACAGCAATAATATGCAGCTATAAAGCTGTGATGAGGCAGCTCAAGTGAAAACTTCTGCATTAGCTTCACTCGCTTCATCCCAAACGTTCCCACTCTGGTTTACAACCCGACTATAACGACGCAGCACCAATCATATCATTACAGGCGTCTCGGACTCGAGTGTTCATTCAGCTGGAGTTCACTCGGCCTTTTAGGTTCTTCTATCCGTCAATGACGTGGAAGGGGGGAGGGGGGGGGGGCGGACTCAGCTCCTCCATTTAATATTGTTTGTTTTGTTGTTTGTCAACACAACAGAGGAGATGTGCTTTTCTAAAGCTCAGTGTTAAAGAGGCACCCCGAAGAAGAATACACACAGTGTTGCCATGGAGCCCATTGATGTGCAAATGCTTTCATTTAAATATTTTTAAGAGGATCAGCTCAGATTACGCCAAAGTTTGACAGAGATAATTCGATGGCTTGTGTAGCAGCTTTGTTTGTGGAGACCATCATTCAAGGCACGTCAGACCACCTTCACAAGCCACATAGCCCCTTTAATGAAGTTTACTTTGAGAAATAGGCTAAAGCTAGTACCTTCTCTTCATGCCAGGCCGCATTAGGGGAATCGGCCCAAGCTTTATTCAGGAAAGGAGTTTGTATTTAGTTTTGTAGCCCTGCGATGCAGAGAATCAAATAACAGGTAACGCTGCTACGCGCCCCAGAGGTTAAAACAAACCTCTGATTTTATTTGACGACTCTTCAGAAGTAAATCTAAATCATAGCATTTAGCAGATATATTTGCTCTTCTTGTATTATAGAAATGCACCATGGAGACCCCCCCAGTATTTGGGACAAGGGAGAAGAGCTTAAATATTTATGCCTAAGCCTCTGGAGGCCCACTATTAGTAAAATGTTTTACTTTCTGAGGCTGTCACTCTGCTCCAGCTCCCATTAACAACAGGGCTGACAGGGACCTCTGGGTCAAACACTTTGAGGCAACAAAAGACCCTGATGAAATCACTCAGTGAGACCCAAATTACTTCTGTGTCATTGCTGGACAATATTTTCTCCCCAAAGCATTCCTCCTTCTGTTAACGCCACGACCCCTTCCTCTGCGTATGCAAGGGATTGTTTGTCTATAACACTGGGGGATGGAGATGAGGAGAAGTTCATGGACAATGTTCTGGGCTGTGTTTGCCCCCCCCACACACACATGCAGCAGGGCTGCCCTCCCTCTGTTTTGTTGCGCTTTGTGCAAAAAGTTGATAAAAACAGCTTGTAAATGGAGACGGGCAGTTGGAAATGAACATGTTGGGGTGGAGCAGTGAAGCGGGAAATCCAAATATACAAGACCTCAAAGAAAACTGGCAAAAGCGGAGCAGGCGAAGCCCCCGGCGACATTGTTTTGGATGGCATTGTGATTCAACCTGCAGGAGTAATTGAGAAAATTGTTCAGTGACATAACAGGGGGAAAAAAATCTGTTGGTTGATTCCCAAATGTGTTTTTTTAAGGCCAGTCAGAGCCGTAACACAATTAAACTTATCGGACCAGTTTATCCTCTCGACATGTCCCGTCATGCACGCAGATATGATCTGAGTGACAGTTGGAAGATGCTCTGTGGAGTATCGCTGAGAGTGGCACAGTCCGAAGAGCTGCAAACAGTATCAGATGTGGCTGGAAAGGAATGAGCAGGCAGGGAAGCTTCAAATCCCCTCTCAACCCTAAGTGGGTGGTCCTTTCACTGTGGGTAACTGTGCAGTCGCCAGGCATTTGCACAGAGGGTGTTTTTTTATTATTTTGAGGAGGAGGAAGAAGAGGAGGAGGAGGAGGAGGACTGGCTCTCCAGACGCAACATTCACCATCCCGGGCCCATACATCCACAGAATTAGATTCATGCTACACTGACTTTATTTAGGCTGAGAGTCCTGGCAGCGGCCGCGTTAAATGACAGCCAGCTCTCTGAGGCCTTTCTCTGGATTAAAGGATGATTCAGGAGAGGAAGGCAGAATGGCTTAAGAAAGAATTCACTCGGGGAGAAAGAAGTCCATAGTTTATCTGAAAAAAGTAACTGAGACCTGCAGAGGTTGCCAGAGTGTTTCTGAGTGCTGTGAACATGTGTGAAGGGTGACAGATACATCTCATCCCTCCAGGCAGAGTTCACACAGACAAAATTAAATACCGGCCAAGAAAATGTGCTTTTTAGCACACAGAAAAAACAAAATTACCTTTGTTAGTTTAGTAACATCCAACCTACATCTATTTCTCTAAAAGAGTTAATGTGATAAATTTGTAATATTTGATAAAAATAAA
This sequence comes from Takifugu rubripes, assembly GCF_901000725.2. Taxonomy (NCBI): domain Eukaryota; kingdom Metazoa; phylum Chordata; class Actinopteri; order Tetraodontiformes; family Tetraodontidae; genus Takifugu; species Takifugu rubripes. The sequence goes on from NC_042293.1 coordinate 9,847,003, forward strand.
CACATTAATTCTACAGTTTTTTTGTCAGATACAGAAAAACGAATGTTACACACACACACACACACACACACACAGAAAACAATCGGCTGACTTATTGAAATCGTGTCAGGAGCTCTTTAATTCCAACAGTCAATATTTGAGCGCCACCCGGGCCTGGGAATGAAAGGCAGGCAGCCTCCACGCCAAATACACGAGAACTGTTTAAGTCGCTCCCACAAGTTATACATTTCAATGATTTCAAAGAGGCCTCCAATTAAAAGCTACAAACATGTCTTTGGAATGCGAACCAACACAATTAAAAGTGCTTCATGAGTGTATTAGAGGAATAAGTTGTGAATTAGCACTTTGAATACACAAGGCTGTTTTCATTCCCCCGACCCTTTCACTCATTCAAGAAGCGGAGGGAGAGGGGTCTTTTTGAAGTCACCCGGTCCCCCTTTTCTTTTTCTTTTTTTTTTTTCTGTCTCTGGGAGCAAAAGAAGATTGAGTCAGCCTAATCTGCTCCTTGTACATTTGAATGTCTTCTGCAAAGAGCTCATCCTGGCCGCCTGATAAAGGCCCAGGTGCAGAGACAGTGGCCGTGCCTAACCTCGCCTCTGTGGGGGCTGTAAATCACCAAGGGGTTGGTGGCGGGGGGGAGCCCGCCCTTTGAAGATACGAGCTTGCTTTACTGGTTGATTTGTGGCCAGAAGGGCAAGCCCTATTCTCCAGCCCCTTTCACAGCTCTCTCTCTCTCCCCGCCGAAGCCCGGAGAGGCTGTCGGGAGGAGCCGGACTCATAACTTGCTGATATGCTCGAGGACCCTCAATCAGGCTGCACAAACACACACTCTGTGCTGTGAGGAGCTGGGCATTCTGGCAGTCAAAGGTCAAGTGGAAGCAGACTCTGGTGACACTGCAGAGACTTAGTCACAGTCAGAAAAAATCATCCTGGAACAAAAAGTTTGACTCCATTTTCAGGTAATTCATTTTTAGAAGCAAACAGTTCTCTCTTTCTTTGAGGGGGGGTTCGAACCGCAGCTCTCTGAGGCCTAAAACAGACAAGGATTTGAGCTCAACCTGACCTTTACACTGATACCTGTCTACATGAGATGTTCAACACATGCGCTTTACTTCAGTCTGTCAATCACATGATTGTATTTTCCATCCGTCATATACACCTTTAGCAAACATTAAAACCTTCTCATTCCTTTCAACTAATCTGTTACACACACACACCAAGTGGCCTGACTCTTCATTTGTCCACTATGGTGCCATCAAATGATGCCAAAGAAAAGAAATTAGTCGACCGTTGCGCGCTCCCTTTGACCCAGTCATTAAGGTGGCCGGTGTGGAGATGCATCTGAAGCCCCTGTGTGTCTCACCATAACACGCAGGCCTACATTCCTCTGTTTGTTATTTAGATCCTTATTTACTCTTGTTGTCAGGGACAGGCTGGGGGCACAGCAGTGGCTTCCTTCATGGGCTGGATAACAATGAGCAGTGGGGAGCAGCCCAGTGAGCCATTCGCCCCCAGCCCTGCCCCGTTTTCAGGAGAGGTTTACTGCCCCTGAATGACTTTCACTCCCCACACACCAAGCCTTCCTGTCCTGCTTATCCCCCTCTGATGCTATGAGAACGTGCAGGTATGGAACTTTCTTGTGTTCCCCTGTAAAGGCTGCAGATACAGCAAGACGCTGGTGTAAAGTCTCCCCGGTCAACTCTAACGAGTGCCTCAAAGTTGTCTTCTCGCCCAGTCTAGTTGGTTTTGCAGCGACCAAGCGACGTTCATTTGTGGTTCTTAAAGTGTTGCTCAAGCTCTTTCATCGCGTTTCATCATTCCGCGCTTGTGCTAATGAATTTAATGACCCAAAAAAGAAGCGGGAAAACAGAGCTTTTTCTCTGGCTCATCACAAAAACTGCCACGAGAACTGGGGCTTCTTTGCACACTGAAGTGATATCAACAGTTTGGGAAGCAAAGTTGCCTCTTCTTTAAAGATTTTAAGTATGGCGGCATGATCCGTCGTGGCAGACGTTCTATTTCTGATTATTATTCCATTTAAAGAAATCAATGTGAGATGAAATAATTGTAGCCAGAGGAGTTGCAGGGACTTGAAAGCTACTTTAATGATGGCGCATTACATCATTCATAAAGAACCCAAATTCCCGGGAGAATCGGTGACTCTTGTGATCGCAACACTTTGGGTTAATGAAGTGTGAAATGCACGATAACAGCAAAATCACAGTTTACACTGTTTTATCAGAGCTGTTTCTGGGCACGCACTCCGCCCTTTGTAACCCTTTTTTTGTTTGGTGACTTCCTGAGAAGGCAAGCCGCGCGTTTGGAGGTATCAGCAGCTGCGTGCTACGTGCCTCTGATCCAAGCAGCTATTGACTTCCTGAGATTTGAATTAATTACTTGCTTCACAAGAGAAACTGGATTGCGGTGGAACCCCCTAAGAAGTCCACTCATTCTTCGGAAACTGCCCCATGGACTTGCAGATGGTTTCACTGAGATGTGCTTTCCCATAGAGAACAATTATACAGGGGATTCTGGCGCTGGCATAAACCTGGAGCACACAGTCTCCATTCTCAACATTTCAAAACAGCCATAGGGGAGGTTTGTGACTTAACATAAATTAGACCACCAGGGAATGGGGAGATCTGAAGTGGTGGAAGGGCAACATTGCAGATAAACGCGGAGCCCTAAAAGCTTCTGCGTAGCACAAAAAAAAAAAAATGCAGAAATTACACGGTGACAGCCCGGAATCAAACAACAGCCAGATTTAAGCCTTTCATTGGACAAACACAAACTCATGCAACCTTCTGCTGCTGCACCGGCTCCATCTGACTTCTACCGCGTGTGTGTTTTCGCTCTGAGAGAAGGGGACGACGGTGACGAGAGCAATTAATGACACCGAGAAACAATTACAGTTGATACTTTTGAGGTCCCCGTGTTAGTCTGAAAGGGATTAAGTCGCCGCTGCATTTGTATTCCGCTGGCTTTCAATTGGCTCGCAGCCTTGTGTTTGGTCTTGTTAGTGCCAGAAGCCCCAGTGATGAGTACACTTCAGCTGTGATGAAGTATCCAGGAACACAGGGGTTACCAGTGGCTGCTAATTAACCTCACATTGTGTTCACTAACAAAGAAACAAAGGAACAAAGTGGAATTTCAATGCAGGAGATTATCACAATCACAAAGAGCACGGTGCTGGATCATGCACTTGATAAGGATTTTCACACTGGCCAGAACAACGTGAGATTAGATCAAAGACAGATGAAGTTACATTAACAAAACAATGTTGCCTTGTTATGCAATAACAGACGCCATCTGAGCTTTTCCCCGGGGTTGGGGAAGCCCCCTGAGTGTGTCGCCATGTCGTGGTGGAGCCCCTCCACAACGCCCGCGTGGCTGCGTTGGATTGTGAAAACTTTATTGCAGCTCTGTTGTGACCAACAGGAGGTAGCGTCCTTCTTCAAACACGGCGGGACAAAGAGGAAACGGGCCGTGTGCTCGCCGGTCATTGTTGGCCCGGTTCCTGTCCCACTAACCGAATGGCAATTACCGCTGACTTCCTACACCCAAGCCCAGAGCTGGGGCTCAGCGTGGGTGCCCTGACCCTGCAGTATCCAGAGGGGGAGAGACAGGAGCTGTCAAATCTCACACCTCTCCCTGCTCCCAAAGGGGTGTTCTCCTCCAGCTGCTGGCCCACAGGGGCCCTCAGTGCACACTCCTGCTAATCAGCTCCATCTCTGGGAGGAACTGGCCCCTGGTGGATGTAGGATCCTTTTTCTCACCTCTGCTATCTCGCACACCTTTGAAGTCCTGTGTAAGTGTTAGTTTATGGCTGGAGAGAGTGAGATAAGATCCCAAGGAAATGTGATAAATGAGCTTTTCGACCTATATAAAAAAGTGGGGGGGAAATTGCAGGTTGCTAAAATCCACAGTATCTGTTACAGTTCTAACACCTCACAGCTAAAGCACTTGAGACCTCAAAACACAGACGTGACAAAGCCAGCACATCCGTTAAATCACCTTATTTGTATTTAGATCTCTTCTCTGGCTGCATTGACAGGCGTTTGATGAGGCTTACAAGATAAATGTTTATCACATGTCATGAGAGTGCAACAGACTCTGCAGACAGGACAAGTCAGAACAAAGCAAGAACTTAATAGCCCTAAGAACCCTCCCTTCACAGGCATTCCAAATTAACACTTTGGAATGATAATAGACCTAATAGGAAGTCAATTGATGAATACACACCGCGCTCGGGAGTGTAGCCGTTCGGTGAACTCGCGTTAATGATGAAATTAAGTAGAGGTTCATGAGAGTCAGATGACAGGGCTGGAGCCTAAAGTTTGATTAATGTTTCTGTTGGTTTTTTGTCTCACCTTGTCTGAACCTGCCCGGCACTTTCACACACTCAGGTGCTAAGAAGAAGAAGAGATCCATGGAGAGAGGCTGGACCTGCGTCACAGGCTGACAAATATCTCAAGTTTGCTGCCAATAAGTTGTGAAATCCCCACTGAGGGAATAACCTCCAGTCCTGTGCCAGATAAAGTCCATTTCATTCCAATTTCACTCTGCAAAAACAAAGAGTTTGCTGCAGTTTAAAGAAAATTTATGGAAATGCTCTCACGCCTACATTTCCTCCTCACACGCTGTGTCTTTGACAGTATGCATCCTTATCTTGAATAACAATTATCACCCATTTCCTGGGACCATCACACCTTCTTTTACAAGATCGGCTTCCATTAGCGACCTTAAATTGTCTGCAAACCCCAGGATGTATCTTAAACACTCTCTCCAAATCTATTTTTATGCAGCTCCGTGACTGAACTCGTCTAAGAAGCAACATTTAAAGTTTCATCAAATGTATGAAGCAGAATTTACGGCCTGCTGTATTCTCTGCCGTCGGCGTTGGCGCGGTGGAGCGGAATCTCGCCACTGCCACCCGCTGACATAATTTGTTTCACAGCCACCACCCAGCAGCATGAATCAGATGTTGACACTCTAATTTCATGCACACACGGGTGTTTGGCTGAGCTAGCCTTCAATGTTGCCGCCGCTGCGTTCCCCTGCCTCTCCCTTCAGCTGCCCACCATACCTGACCTTTGGCCCGGACACGACCGTGCAGTGATTTTAGCCCGGCACTCTCGCATTATGAGCGATGATTTAAAGATTTCATTTCTTAATGGTGACCTGGTGCTTGAGCACAAGGGTTTCACTTGTACAGTTTGTATTATTTATGGATGATGTCACACCCCCTCGGGAGGATGGTCTCCGGTAAAATCAGGTTTTAAAGAAGAAAATTTGATAATCAGCAGCGAAAGAGTGCTTCTTTTACTAAAAATACATCTGTTTACCGTGGACCACAGCTGCATTGGAAAATATTTGTTTTGCTCTGTTGTTTTTTATAAAAAAACTGTGCTCTCACTAGATATAATAAAACATTGCCACCAGCCATGTTTGAGAATGTCAAAGGCCCATCAAGGATTGGCGCTTATGCTGAGCATAATTAATCCAAGCTCTGTATCGTGGACCAGTTTTCCTGTGAAAGTCAACGCTGACAGTCTGCCTCATGAGAGAAAACAGCTCTGCCTGGTGTTGTTTGGCCATGTCCTCATTCTGTCAGCACAGAAAACCAAAGTAAAAGCATGTAGTGACCAGCGAGATAATAGTTTATGCGCAAAGAAAAGAGTGAGGATGATCCACAGAAGCTCTAACCTGACAGCTTCCCCGGTGAGTGAGCGTAAATCCACAAGATAAACTCCTAAACCAATAAGTTGTTTGCATTCGGAGCCACAAAACGGTCAGGCTTTTTTTTTTTTTAAATAAAAACACTGCAACAAATATCCAAACAATAAACAGATAGTAAATAACATCATCCTGTCTGCAGCGGCTCTCTTTACTCGAGGTTAAGTTGAGTTTATTGTGGAAGCCACTGCCTGCATGCATTAAGCAAATCATAAATTATACATGCTAATTACCCTGGGCCACTACTTTAATGAATTATTTTAATTAAACTACAACACTAGCGTTGTGCATGCCGTCAATATTTCATCCCCCTGCCTAAAATGACCTTCCTCTTTGTCTAAAGTGGACCATGAAATGACAAGGACAGCACAGATAACACTTTCTTTATATTCTAAATGGAACAAAAAACGTTGTTTCTGTTAATGAAGGAAATAATATATTAGTATATTATTCATATAAAATTATTATTATTATTATTATTATTACTACTATTATTACTACTATTATTATTATTATTATCCAGTTTGGTCTGGGGTACATTTTGTTTATTATTTTACATATATAAACGTATATAATCGTATTTCTATATTTTAAAAATATATCACACCAATAATATAAAGGGGATTACGTTTAATATCTATATATTGCAGTTCAAAGTTGCTCTAGATTTAATGTGGCACAAGTGTTTGCGTGTTCACATGTTCTGCTGCATGTGACGTGTGATTTTATTGACACAAAAATAAAGCGTGTAATCCATCGGTGCTGTTTCAATCCATTTAATCATCCAGAGTCAGAATTAATGTTACACACATTAATGTTACACAGTCAGAATTAATGTGAAGGGGAGGAAAAAACTAACACTGTTGTCCAAATAGACCGTGGGGGAGGGGTGGATTTAAATTCCAAAAGGGTCTTGCGGCTCGTTTCCTAGTTCCCTGGTCAGCAATGTGTTTGTGAAAAATCAGCCTTTTTGTCTCGCTGAAAAAAAGGCTAAATCTACATTGGTGGCCCAGTCTAACTTTGCTATTCTTTGCACTTTCAATTCAAGTGAATGAGGAAGAATGAAGTGGCCCGAGACACTTTTATTTGATCTACTCGATTGCATACAGTGACGGAATTCTATAATGTATTTGTTTAACGGCCTTGAAAATAGCCTCTTCTACAGACGCCAAAAAGCGCGCTTTTTTATTAGTTTAAACGAGTTAAGAAACTCAGCGCCGTTGATATAAATTTAAACCTGTTGAATAACATTCCAGCGGGCAGGAGAGGAGTAAAAAAAATCACCCTGGAAACGGTCGGATTTACACTTTACTAAAGGGGGAAAAATAAACATGACATTTATTAAATTGCTGTCTATCGCGCTAGAGACGGAGAGGGTGACAGCGTTAGTTGGGACACTTGTGCAGCTTTACTAAATGTGCATTGTCGGGCTAGATTGTGTTCAGCCTACAGCATGATGAATGAAGCCAGTTGTCTGCACTGTGACCGTGGCATCACAGCTCCGTGCATCCTAATCGACTGCACCGAATTCACTGCTGCAGCTCTCAAAGTCTGCAAACAGGCCGAGAAAAGTTTTATTATTTTATCTTTTTATTATTATTCGAATTATTATCATCCAATAAATATTTTCCTACGTATACATTTAGTGAGCAGATATATTATGATCAATAATAATAATAATAATAATAATAATAATTTTGGATAGAATCTTCTGAAACACTTTTGATTGTTTACTTCACTTTTAATGAGAAAATAATTTGATGACCATTTTGTTGCAATTCGATGGTTGCACACCTTTTTGGAAGCATGCATGCTTGCAAAAAAATTTGGCAAAAACAACAACAATAACAACAACGGCAACAACACAAAAAACTCTGAGAAGGCATGCTTTACCTAAATGAAAGTACAAATTTACAGTATCTGATACACGTGGTCACCACAGCATTTTTTTTTTAAATTAAATGCTTCACAGAACATTTTCTGGAAAATATATATCTAAACATAAAAGCTAAAAAGTGCATTTTACAACATTTCAGAATCAGTTATTTGCAATATTCACAACTTGCATTTTACAATAGTTTCCCATTTCTGAAAAGTTTTCATACGTTGTTGCTTTCGCTCTTTTCTTTTGCAAGGACAAGAACAGATTTGAATCCTGGTCCCATTTGGCACGTCCTCACGCATCATCCAGTGTTCAAAGCAAACAAAAACACGGCCATTGCCTCGCAATTTCATTGACATTACAGTGGTCACACAGAAACGGTGCAAAATATTTGCTGTTGGATCAAACTGGAGAAAACTACCACGGGAGGGATGCAAGCAGAGATCAGTTTGTCGTGCCCGCGCTCCTCTCAGTGGCCCGAATTCACAACCATTTGGAAATAAAACTATCAAATAATATATATATTCAAGAGCAATACTTCGCTGTGCGATTCTGTGCTGGACTTTTTATGACACCATTTAAAGCGACACATTCAACACATACACAAATAAATCGATATGCAGCTGCAACTCGCCTCGACGGTCCCCGGCGACAGAAATGAACCATCTTTGGACAGAATGAGGCCCGAGAGCCTGTCAGCAGTTCCTCTGACTGTGGGGTCAGTGCACGGCCACAGACTGGAGCGTGGACGGGCTCGTTAGAGTCTCGCTCGGCGTCGCGGGGCTGCTTTGACTCGTCGCTGTCTGTGGGGAGGTCGGGCTCAGGGACTGCGGAGAGTTTGATAGAAACGCAGGGATGTGCGGTGGTAATGCCGAAAAACCGGGCATGGAGGTCGGGGTGGGCTTGATTGGCACGGGGATAGCCGGTAAGGACTGTCCTCCGTGACAGAGGGACTTAATGGGCATGCCATAGGCACTGTAGTCGCTGCTCGCCATGGAGATTGGGGCCGCCGTGTCAATCACGCTGGTGTTGTACATGTGGGGCCAGGCTGTCGTCAACTGGTTGTGCAGCGGGTACCCGGCAGACATGGTCTGCATGGTGGAGAAAGCCAGACTCCCCGGGACTTTGTACTCTCTGGCGATGATGTTCTCGATGGCGAAGGGGTGCTTAAACGTCGACGACTGGGTCACTCCGAGGTTGTAAGTTGACATTTGGGGAAGGTGTGTCCCGGTGGCCGCCAGGGCGCTCAGCCTCAGCTTGGCTTGCTGCTGAAGGTAATGTGCAGCATCCGACTGTTTACTCGGGGCCAAATGATCTACTGCGCCCAGCACCTTAAATCTTTTGCGGCGTCTCAAGAAACTTCCGTTCTCGAACATGTCTCCGCAGCCGGGGTGCAGAGCCCAGAAGCTGCCCTTACCTGGCTGGTCTGGGCGCCGGGGGATCTTGATGAAGCAGTCGTTGAAGGACAGGTTATGACGCAGGGAGTTCTGCCACCGCTGAGTGTTTTCTCTATAATACGGGAATCTATCCATGATGAACTTGTAGATCTCGCTGAGAGGCAGCATCTTCTCCGGGCAGCTCTGGATCGCCATGGCAGTGAGGGAGATGTAAGAGTACGGTGGCTTCTGGTCGCTGTACGTGTTTCTCCCCGGACGAGGCATCCTCGGCAACAAGCAAGCAACAAAAAGCAGCGATAAAAAGTAGCTTCCTTTAATTCCTTGACGAAGGTTTTCAGCTCTTCATGAAAACAAGCGCGGAACAAAGTTAGAGTGGGCGCAAAGCCGGAGCGGCGCCGTGCGTAAAACAGCCGTGGTGAGCGCCTTTGCGGTGTGCAGGCGGGCAGGCGGGGAACATTTATAGAGTGACAGCCGCGCTCGGTCTTCCGCGCAAAGTAAGTCAGCTTGTCCCGCTAGCGGAGCTGAATAGGCTTCTTTTGGGGGTCCTCGCTAAGACGAGCTAAGTGGACGCCTCCATGGCCTTCCTCTAACCATCTGATAGTTTTCTGCGGTGACATGAGCAGAAAAGGCTCCTGTAGAGGCGCTCCATTAATGTGCCACCTCTTTGCTATCACATGACAATCGCCGTCGGAGGAGGAGGGGGGTGGGGGGTGGCAGGGAGGAAAGGCATAATCTGGTTTCATTTACACCTATTTACACGGACACCTTGAGCCAATGGAAAATATTTCCATTTTAAGACAGGAAAAGGGGTGAAAAGCTTCGGTAACCGGAATTGAACCTCGATGCTGCTCAGAGTGTGAAGGTATGCGCTTATATTCCTAACAGAACTTTAACATCCTCACGTAGTTTCAAATTAATTATCTAAAATGTTTATTGAATTTGTTTCGAGCTATCAATGTGTTTTCATGTGCACATCAGCCAATCTTATTTTAAACCCTTTCGTCTATTTTACGCATGATTTTGATGCAAACCTCGTTTTATTACAGAATGATCAAAACGCTGTGCAACGAAACGCGCTTTTTAAATATTTAACGGAATTTTGTTGACTGTAAAACATGTTGCCGTGAGCAGGTTTGCTGATGATCCGACATTTTGCGGTTTTTTTCTCAGCTAATTGCGCCCGCGGCTGAGAGGAAGTGCACAAAATATAAATAAAAACAACACAATGCAAACAGCGCTCTTCACACTGAAACTTCATGAGGCGATCGACTCTATTGTGTTTATGTAAAACAGATCCAAAAGTACTTCAGAAATGCAAATAAACCCTCGAGGATGGTGTGGCGAAAACTGTATAAAATATCCATAAGTCAATTATGTGAATGTGAAAACCAAATGGGAAGCCTATTTTGAGCTATTGCTATTCAAGCTTTTGGCCAGGGCCACCTTTCCGCTTGGAGGGTTCGCAATGCCAGGGACCACACACACGCACACGCAGATTTGCTCATAATTTATGCTAATTTCCCCCCATAAATCCACAATGCACCCCATCACCACTCTGACGGATTACGAAAAGAATCGCGTTGCGGGGGACATTTTCACGCAGGAACCGGCAGCAGGCTGGAGAGAGCCCTCCCTGAAGACTTTTTAAACAAAGCTGAACACGATTAAACGCCAAAGACATCGTTATAAAAATAAATACATTTAAAAAAAACTTGTGAAAATACTAGTAACCAGATGCGTCGAAATAATAAGAAATATAGATTGTGTGCAGAAAAGCAGACTTTTTTTTCTTCCAGTGCGCGGATTGCCCACTTTTCCCCACAGAGTGCCTTTTAACACCTGTCATTTCCTATTAATGTTCAGCTCAATAGGTTTTGTCCAAAAAGGAAGTGGCCCAGTCGACCCAGTCGGATAATGACAACACAACGCCGAGTACCAAATATCTTCTGACATCCAGCCTTTCATTCAGCCATTAAAAAAGATTATATGGCAGGAAAAAAAGCCCCAGGGAGTTGTGCATGTTGCAATAACTAGAATAGCGAAATATTATTGTGGGGGAAAAAAGATAATGTTACGGAATTTTGTAAAATTTGTTTAAATTTTTTGTGAACCTTTTTTTTTATTGGAAGTTAACCTGCACCGCTGTCTTTAACCAGGCGAGAGGAGCAGAGAGTTCCCTCTTCTCACACACAGACGGCGTGGCTTTTTGAGCTTCAGGGTTATAGGATATTGTAGGCCTTTTGTCCCCGTCCAATGCACACACTGAAAATACCACCATGACTCTGAGCCTGAATGGCTTTTTGAGCTTCTCCCCAAAACTCCCGAGTTCAAGCGGCAGTAGATCAAGTCTGCACTATGTTTGGTCATTTGTAGGAACCAGAACAAAGGTTGGGATAAGCCAAATTGCATTGCACTTGTGAACCGTGCCTCAGCCTGAAGTATCCTTTATAGCAGGGGGGGACCGAGAGCAATTTTGTGTGAGCTTTTTTTTTTTTAAGGGAAAAAAAAAACGAAAACAAAGAGCACTTGCTGAAACAACTTAAAGTAGAGTAGTGAGGCGTGACATTCCCAGGGTGACGAGACACAAAGGCTGAGGTCATGGGGATGAAAAAGAGAATCAAACAGCCACTTTCACACGTCTGCCCTCCTCTGCTGCGCCCCCCGAACACAATAGGAAACAAATGTTGTTAAAAGAGGATCGATGCCATTCATCCCAAAGCAGCGAATGATAGCCAAACAATATTGTCACACTGAATCGAGTTGAGGTATGTTGCCACCCAGACCTGCGCAGAAAGGGCGGGCTGGGGGGGTCTTTTAGGGGACGATTAGCAGAAATTTAAATAGGGGGGGACAGGTGCGACTTTAATGGTTGCATTGATTATTTAAAACTATTTATTTGACTTGGAGTGCGCATTTTTATTTATTTGTTTGTGTTGAATGTTCTGATTAATTTCTATTATTCTTTTTTCTTTCTTTTTTTGGGGGGGTGAGCTTGCTGGATTTCTATAAGAGCATCTACAGGGAACGCGTCTTTAATCAACCTATAAACAGACAAGTGATCGCTAGAGGTGAATAAATTTCCATTTTTCAAGACAAACATCCGCAGCGCCGTTTTAATCCCGAGCTTTTACCGACGCGCTTTGTCCGTTTGCCTAAATTATTACTGCTTCTGCTCCCTGTCGCGGTGATTATGAGGAGCGGGGCTGCGGGTTTAAAGATATTTGTCATGTACCTGCAGCCTGCGTGTCAAACACGTTTCGGTCTGGTTTCCTGCGAACTGCGGCTCTGCGAACCGTCCAATAGGCCCGCGCAACTAATTAAGTCCGCGGTGATTTCGCCCCCCAGAGATGCTTTATGGTGCAATTAAGGACGCGCTGATGACCAGGTATGAATATTCAGCAGAATGACAATTAATTAGCAGGCGGAGGGCTCTCACCGCAGCCTCCTCCATGACCGTTTTGCGCCCATATGACGGCACACTCGCCCCGCTTCCGCCGCTGCTCCTCCGCTGTGAAAGAATAAAAAGAAAAATCATGTTTTTGTGTTTGTGTGTCTCGTCAGACGGTGGGATCGCGCTCCTCCGCAGCTGCCCGCAACATTACTCGGCGACTTCGTACCTGGAAGAAGACCCCTGGGCAATTACGACATATGCTCGGATTATGCGTAATGGTCTAATTACGCAGACCGAATTAGGCATTCATTATACGACGCATCATCTGCAACAGACATCTCAATCAAACACAGAGAACCAGTATTTCCCTCTGCCCTAAGAACTCCACCCACTTAAACAGACCAGTAATTTTTTTTATTTATTCATCTATTTATTTAAGGACAGCCTTAAATGCGTGTGTGTGTGTGTTTGGGGGGCGTCGCCTTTTCACCAGCTGGTAATTTTATGTCTTGAATTTTAGTTTTTTTGGTGTTGGCCTAATGAACAAACATTTTGTGTTATTAAAAGCAAACCAGATCATGTCAGACAATACAAATAAAGCAATCTAAAAGCAGGTTTATGTATTGGGAGAATTTGTCCACAGGCAAGTAGATGGGTGTGTGTGTGTGTGTGTGTGTGTGTGTGTGTGTGTGTGTGTGTGTGTGTGTGAGTGTGTGTGTGTGTGTGTGTGTGTGTGAGAGAGAGAGCGAGAGAGGGCTGCACCAGTCCATTGACTCCACATGGTGAGACGCAGCAGGACTGATGAGGGCTGTACCTGAGCTCAGTGTTTGCGCCGCCGACTGTAACCACAACAGAGGCCCTTGACCCCGCAGCATAATTCACACCGACGAGACAGCGTCGTTCACACTCTCGCTCCATCATTTAGCCCTCCCGTGACAGGTGACGACAAATCATCCCATTAAACTCCACACTAGACTCGGTCATTTGAGTGTGAAGAGGAAAGTTATGAGGGAAAAAAAAGGGTGAACGCGGTATGAAAATAAGAAGAATAATCAGAATCTCAGAGCTTTCATGTGTATTCACTGCAAATAAATTTGCTCCCTATGATCAATAAGCATGTAAATCTCCAGTCACTGTACATATTATTGAAAACCAGACATAAATGCAATATTCAGCAAAGAGAAAGCATAACATATGAACAAACCCTCAACAGAGGAGTGAACCTTCACCTTGAAGCAAAGATTAAAGGACTGCTGCACCACACTAGTGCCAGTTCAACCTCACCAGACAGAAAAATTTAGATAAAAATGAGATGAAACTCTTTGAGATGGATGCAGCAAGGAAATGATTATCAGAGTGCCGGGGCTTTAGCAGCTTCAGAGAGGGCGTGAGGGAGCTCACATGCTGCTGATCCACCATTAAACTTTGATGTATAACACCAGCACCTGACACGTGACATATGAGGGATATAAAAGGATCGATACGCAGGTCGAGTTAAGTGAAATATCCCCCTCCCGGGGTCAGCGTTGTGTGTTTAACCTTTCACCTTTTTTTTAATGGACATCTTCCAAACAGATTATGACAGAAAACAGCCCCGACCTCTCAAATTAATTAAGTGAGGTGTGTGTGGTGGTGGCGGTGGTGGAGGGGGATGAAGAACAAGATTTGGGACCAATTCAGAGGAAGTTGACATTGTTGTTCATCCTCGGCAATGGTGCCAACAAGGCCGTCCTCTGGGGGTTAGCGTGTAAAGCTTCTAACTGAGGCAAATCCTTTTTATTGTGAGCCCGCGTGGTTGGAAGGCACGGCGTCCTTTGTGCTGCTCATGTTCATCAAGACCTTGGCAGTGATCAGAACACACTTACCCAACTGGGACCGTATGAGGGGCATTTTACCCGCCTTTTATCTTGTACATGAGGGAAATGCCTGGTCTCCAAGGATGGCGAAACAGAGCCAAAGACCAGAACAACACAAGGCAGCAACAATGGCGACGTGTTTACAACACACGTAAACAAAAACAGCGACCCCCCAAGGGACTTCTGCCCGGTATTGCGGAAAATTTTAGCGTGAAAAAGTTTGTACACATGCCTCATGTATGGACATGCAGCTTTCGCAGTTATGAAGTCAAACACCTGAAGTGACACGGCCTTCCTTTCCAGTCAGGGTTTCACTCTTGACCTCTGACCCCTGTCTTTTAACGCCACCTACAAAACAGTTACTGTGACAAACAACTTTTTGCAGTATCAGCGCAATGACCGATCACAAAGTGCCACTTCCGCTGATATGTCTTAATTGGTGTGTGATATATGCAGCCGTGACACTTGGATTTGCATTGCTAAGCATAAGCAAACCCCTCACTAAATCACAGCGAGCTCTAAAGAGAAACACAAACAAGCAACGTGCCGCTGCGCGGCACGCTCCGCGCTGCTCCTTTATGGTTGACCAGATCAATGTGCCTCCTGCTGAAAGGTAATATGCATGACACATTTGCAGGCACTAATTCATTTGTTTAGTAATGCGGGGGGAGCTAACCTGCGCAGAAAATAGGGCCGCGGCGAGGAAAATATAAAGGCCCCGTTAATCCACGGCTAATGAAAAGGGCACAGCAAACAATCCAGAAGGATGCGGTCGTATTCATTGGGATTCCCCTGGAATATTTGTACATCTATGAAGAAAAGAACGCTCTTGTGGTGGGCGCGTTGATGTTATTCCACCTGGCTGCACTGACACCGTGAGTGTGAGTATGAGGCCACTCCTAGATGTTAGCCAAGGGCCTTAGCAAGCGTTACTATATAGAGAAAAATCAGTGTTTATGTGTCCAAAATCCTGTGGGCTGAGAGCTCTCGAAGCAGCATTGTAGCTGATATACAATTATTTTTGAAGGATATAAGAACAGATGAACTGCTACTGTTGATTACCAGACCCTTAAGGGAGCACACTTGAAAATAATGTTGTTGACTCTGACCTGCTCGGGAGCGAGCACTCCAGGTGTGACAGAGCATTCGAATCACAGGCGCGGCGGCGGCACGCACACCGAGCGCTGCCATTCCATTTCCATCAAACAAATTTAATCAGGAGTATTTCGGTGTGCTGATGGAAACCTGCGGCAGGAATCCAATGAAATGTCAAGTAGTGCTGCAGACTGGGGAGAAATCTTCAGCGGTCACAGCTACTATAGGCAGAGACAGAGTGTTATCA
Source organism: Takifugu rubripes (assembly GCF_901000725.2). Taxonomy (NCBI): domain Eukaryota; kingdom Metazoa; phylum Chordata; class Actinopteri; order Tetraodontiformes; family Tetraodontidae; genus Takifugu; species Takifugu rubripes. Next base: position 9,862,607 of record NC_042293.1, read on the forward strand.
GCCTTATCAGCTGGGGAAATATTCAGCTCCCCTGCCTAAACCAAAGCTATTACAATCCCAAATAATTAACTTTTAGCGGAATGGCTAGTTGTCGTGACAACTGAGATGAAAAGGATCTGCATGCAGAGCAATTTTTGATTAAAAAATGTTTCTGCCCATAGTTTTGCAATGAAAGAAGTGGTTCTGTTTCTCTCTTTCCAAGCCTTTTATCACAGATTTTGAGACAAATTTGGCATCATTAAATTCACATTTTTGTTATTTTCAAAAAGATTTCTTGCACTTCTTTCATCAAAAAGTACAATGCGCGATTAGCTGAGCATGTTTTCTCACAGCTGATATTTGCAACTAAATCAGGATGTTCTGAGTAATAAGTTGCTAAAAGAAGTAGAAATTGTATTAATTTCGAGATCATTTGAATATCATTAGTTAAAAAGCAAATCTATTGCTGAAGAGGGCAAAGAGTCAATTATTGGTACCTTTTTTCTCTTTTTCTTTCTTAAATATTGAGAAAATAACAAACCTCACATTCCAAAAACACTTAACATAAATAGACACACAAACATTTAAAATAACATTTGAATTTTCCTACATTTTTAAAGCTTAAATACATAATTAGATGTGTTTTTTTCCTTCTTGTACTTTCTTCAAACACTCATTTTCTTTAATATTCTGCATGTTTAGTTCCAGTTTCAGAGCTTTGACAGGATTTTATGTGTATGTTTTCTATAAGTACCCAGTCCAGAACTGCTCCTCGATCAGTGCCGTGATTCTGGTGATTCCGTTTCCATTACTCTGTTTACGTCTCCGGCTCACAGATGGACTCCAACAGGCATTAAACCAACTCAGGTAATAAGCCCTAATAAATCGGGACCAATAAAAACAGCTTAATCGGGAGTGTCACTATGATTAATTGTGCACTAAAATCCACGCGAGACCTCCCAGTCAAGGGGGGGCAGTGGAAAGGCATTTTACATTTCAGCAGAACTGGTACCATGTGACCGCTTATGGACGGGTGTGAATATCAAATTAATAATTAGTCATGTAATTTCTCCTCAGGAATTACTACGCCTCAAACTGGCTGGTGAATTTAATTATTAGCAGCCTTTTTGTTTCCATGTCCCTCTCATTACTGTCAGGATTGATGCAACATAAACTTCATTAAAAATTAAAGCAGACTCTTAATTATGAGGCCACACTGACTGAAGTTAGAATTAGCTAACTCAGTGATGTGCAAATGAGAGCATTATTTAAGAAACATGCTGGAAGTAGTTATGCTAATTTCCAGAGTTCACAGTAGCAGACCTTTTCACTTGCAGTTGCATATTCATTAAACACACTATGCAAATTTAATGTAGCAGTCTTAGTAATGTATTGTTAATTTATTCAGATTTATTGAGTACGACTTGTAAAAAGTACCAATTTAATTACCCTATCTCCTTGGAAGGTAAGGAATGTGGCCAAGGCTTTAAACCGTGTAAATCAGGATTAACATGATTTGATGGAGAAAAGGGAGGAATGAGAGGAGGCTGCTGTTAATGGCCACGCTTGAAAGACATATTGATTTACTTAAGATATGATCCAAGTAAAAATGTTTAAAGTGCACTTAGCCACACTGGGACACGCTGCAAAGAGAAGCTGCGGCTGAAGAGGTCACAACGCATGGCATTAATGTCTATATACAGTATTATGCTAACTTGTTTTTAACTGTTATTTAAATAATAAAATTGGATAAATGTTAAAAATATGTTTATTTTAAGAAAAGCATCCTCAGGTTTGCCATTTGTGGCACATGTACATGTACTCCCATGGTACCAAATGTGTAATGCAGTAGTGGCCACTAGGGGCACTGCCGGCTATTATCCTTAGCTTTATGCTTTGCTTACACAAACCAGCTGGTGAGAGATCAGCAACATCTTAGAAGTTATCTTGGAAATCTTCCAGAACAAACAAGTCTGCTCAGATCTGTGCACGGCAGAATATCTGTGCTCTGTCGAGCACTCATCAGATGTAATGAAGATGGATTTTACGAGACGCAGGATGATGACTGGGAACCGCTTCCCTATAAAACCTGCTTTTACTGGACAGCCCTAGCAGGAGCCATGACACCCCAACCAGTGGTGCTGGAAGGATCTCTATTCATTTCAGACTGATTGAACAAATCACTTTGTGTTTTTCTCCTGGTGGATTATAAGAGAATGGAAGATAATTACAAGATGATTATCTAATGGCGAGCGAGCATTATATCTGAACACGGACACAGTTTAAATGTTCCTTAATGCTCTCATCTTTTTGTCCGGGGAGGCAGGAAGGGTCTGTGCCTTACCGGTTGTTAGACATCCAACATACCAGTGTAGCCTTGGCAACAAGGACTCAGACAGCCATGGTTTCATATATAACAGGTGCAGAGATGCACCATAAAGAAGGCAGGCTTTTTTTGACCTGTTCCTCTCCTCCTTCTGCCGCACTGGTGCCTCCAAATGGCATTTTGTAGGGGTGTCCAAATGCTAAGTCAGGATCATTATATCCTAAATAGTGCATTCAATGTATCCCATAATAGGTCACAAAAAGTCTTGGGCAACTGATGCTCCCCGATCAAGCAGTCGCATGTGAGAAGACAGCAGATGCATCTTCGTAATGGCTTTTCTTAATTTTGGACATTATTGCGCCACCTACAGCATGGAAAGCTCCTGACTCTTATAAACACAAGATATGGAAAAAAAGAAATAAATATAAACTATATCCATCAATTCGTTTTCATCACCTACAGTTTTTACTATGAGACCAATACAAATGAAAGGATTGCTGTCATTATTGGCTGTATTATTGGATAATTTGAATGTCAATCTGTCAAGTTGTGTTGAATTTTGCCTGAGTGACTAATTATCTGGCGTGTGTGTACTTGTGTCATTTCATCCAATCCAGGAATTAAAAAAGAAGGATTCTTGTTTGCTTTTTTCTTTGATAAACATCGTGCCAACTCAAATAATGGGAAAATCCATTTCTGCTGAGCTGTTCTGATAAGTTTTCCTGGCTGTCGGTCTGCTAAAGTTGTGTGATGAAATGATGGGATTTATTTTATATTTTAATATAATGTATAACATAACATAGAGATTTTATTGAAATATAAACACAAAAACGGCTTCACACACACACAGTTGTGGCCTATTTATTATTTTTTTAAAAACTTTTATTCCACCTATTGTTAAGAAGCAGGTGTCTTCTTCATGATATACCAATAGACTTGAAAATGTTGCAGCCAGATGATCTTTGTTCCACTGGTCAGTTGCCAGTGACTTCAGGGGGTCCTGGGGGACGGAGCTGAAGAGGAGAAAAACAGCTTTCAGGTTTGAGGTGGAATCAGATGTCTAATCACTGCGGTGGCGAAAACAACCTGCAGACAAACACTGAGGGATCCACACTCCTGGCCGTGGCAGAGCAGAGCGCACTGACTACACACACACACACACACACACACACACACCACTCCAGGAGATAATTACTCTGACTGAGTGTGTATTTCTTGTGTCTGTCCCCCAGTGCTCCCTTTGTGAGTGTGTAGGTATGCATGTGTGTGTGTGTGTGTGTGTGTGTGTATGTGTGTGTGTGTGTGTGTGTGTGAGTGTGTGTGTGTGTGTGTGTGTGTGTGTGTGTGACAGACAGAGAGAGAGAGAGAGAGAGAGAGACATGCCGAAATCACCATTTCCTGATTTGCTGGACAAAAATGATGGGCTTGTGTTTTTATTGCAGGCAACCCAACAGGAAATTTAAATATGACACTAAAGTGCAAATAAGCAGCTTGTGGATATATTTATTTACGAGTTTAAATAAATAAATAGTCGAGACAGCAAGCATTTATTGCACACAGTATGAACTACAATATTTATTACAAAAATATTACTTATTTATTCTTGTAATTAATAAAGAAAATCTACATTTATTTATTCATTTATTTCTTATAAATAAATATAACATAAACAGATGTTACAGTGTCATTCTGAGTGCCTGTCATGTGTGACAACAACTATCAAAGGGCATAAAACCCTGATTCACATGAAGCATTCATCCCTACTAGTGTTTAGTTTTGACTTATTGCTCATATTTGTCCAAATGCTTGTGCTATTTTCTTTTTCATTTTTGATACATTCCAATATGGAGGATGCTACTTAGAGTAATAGAGATGCAAGCAGAGGTTAAGTGTGCGCGGGTGTTTCTTATCTTGTCTGCTTTGTTCTGACTGAGCGCTCGTGTCAACATGGAGATTCGATTGAGCCTTTTTATTCATCCCCATTGAAGCTCCAACCAGCAGATGACTTAATACGCATCCTTCATCATGTGGAGGGCGACCGTTTCCATTCTCTCACTGAGAGTGACAGATGTGAACCATCCCATTGACCATAATTAATCTGTGTTTAAAACGAACAGGCCGAGCGGTGGCGGAGGCATAGCCCAGGGTCTGAGGGCCGCAGCGACGGCGCTATCTGTCTGGCCTCATGCGCCTCGCTGTAATTATCCCATTGCCGTGAATAATGGGACAAGAGGGATCAGAGTGACGCTTTGATAGAGATGAGATTAGTTCAATCAAGTCCATCACTTGGGCTGGGCCTCTGAATCTCATCATCCTCTCCTCTCAAATCACCACACCCTCCAACCCTACCCCACCAAAACTCACACCTGCCACATTAGCCAGGGAAATTTATGGTGTCGTTAGTCGGAAGTACCACCTCTGTGAGGACAATGCATGCAGAAAGCTGGATGGGACAAAGGGGCGGATGTGAGAGTCTTGAATTTGTATGTAAGCTGAGATAATATAGGCGCAGCCACACAGGAAAGAGGATTTGTCTTCCTGTAGTGCTCTGAAGATGCTATATTTGTGATTGGTCTTCTGCTCTAAAGCAATTCATTAATTAGAGAGAAAGTGTTGGTTTTTATTAAACGAGCCACCCCCATTAGGTAGTCAAATACGGGATTTATCATTGTAATGTACCTCCCACACAGACCACCACCACCCCCGCCCATTATGATTGTCAAAACTGACAAACCCAGCATGCGACAACGATTGCGGACTCCTACAGCGATAAGAAACAACCGGAACAATGACCCCAGAAGCTCGCGTCCCCAAATTAGAGGACAAGGTTTCACCTGTCCATGAGGATGGAAACTTCTCAGATCAGATTCTCTGAGGTCCCGACTTTGACTTTCCCCGATCTTTGTGTCAGCTCGACGGGCCCCCCGCTGTAAAAAAAAAAAATTAAAAAAAATACCACTATTACAGCACAATTTGGGAGTCATTCATCAAATAAGACACTGGATTAATTAAGCCGGAGGACTGCATTAGCCTCCCTCTTCACTCATCAAGGTGTACCCTTGGCCCTGAGGTTGGAGACAGGGGGGCTGGGGGCTGCACACTGCTGATGTGAATGGGGGCAGGGATTTCATATCGCTGTAATGTGTTTTTATTACGCTGAAGATTCGTGCACTGACTAAACAGACAACTGCTCGCAGGGTCGTTGACGACTGACGTCAAGACTTGAAGTCATGTTTTTGAGGAACACAAGCAGATTCCGGAACAGATTCTCCTCTTTGTACTGAAACAAAGGGAAGGTCTGCTTCATGAGTTGTAATTGCGTTTAATAAGTAAAGATTCCCTCCCCTGTGCGCAGAGATATGACACACACAGGTTCACAGCCCATACTGGGTTCATTAGTCCGTAGCGTCTCGTGCCTTTTCCAGAGAGGGTCACGCTTTTGATGAATGGACCGTGTAGCTTGTAGCCCCGGGCCAGGATTCAGCACCTCAGTAGGCAGCGAGGAGGAGCCGAGTCCTGTTAGAATGGTAGGAAATAAGGAGAAACACAGGAGGAAATGAGGGATAGAAAGAGAGGTGAATTTGGATTACCCAGGAGTTCTGTCTCCCCCGAGTCCGGCATCAGAGAGACATTAGGAATCTAATGTGCTATTATTCTCCATCACCCCCCTAAGCCTAAAACATCTGTCCTTGGGGTGTCTGCAGTAATAGACAAGGGCTTTCGGACCCTTCTCGAAGACAAGACAGCAGCTTCTACGAGGACCCTTGACGTCCTGCTGACTTAATCTGCAGGCACTTCCGCAAAATTGACATTGTCTAAAGAGCAAAGCAATCAGCACAGTGTTGCAGAGCTTTTATATTCAGCAGCACTCTCAGAGAAAGTGAGACATGACCTTTCGGAGGCCTGCCACTGAATTTCATTTCTTTTCACACTTTTAAGACATCTATATTAACTTCTTCAAGGTTACCTGCGGGTGGACACGCAGCCTGCTGTCCCTATACAAATATTTAGTGCATATAACTGCTGATATTAAGCACAAATGCACCATTTTTCATCTGTTTTTAAGGATGTTTCTGTTAGATAAAGAGAATAATGTAAAAGGTTGTTTAATCAGTTAATTCCTTTCTCGTTTGCAGCTGGACCTAAATGATCAAGGAGATAATGACAGTCAGCTGATGGGGTTGTACATTTGGTTGGTAATTATGAAATGTGCATTTCAACACTATAACATCCCTTCAGTGGTCACAACAGCCAAACAATCTCTTTGCATGCTCTTCTCCTGCACCAGCCAACCTCATGTCCTCTCTCACTGCTTCCTCCTTGGTCTTCCTTTGATTCTCTCATTTCCCTTCTCAGTACATCTCAAACCAAATCATCTCACTCACGCCTCTCTGGCATCTCCAAAACATGTACTATCCCTCTGATGTCCAACCTGCCACCTTCTTCTCCTCAGTGTCACCCCTCTCTCTTTCCTTTCAGCTGTAACATGTAATAATAGTGTCTACAAAACAGTTTGGATTTGATAATTATGATTATATTAATTATTATTACATAATAATGATTATTATTCCAGCTGTGTCAATTGAGCCATCTATTCAATTCAGTTCACTCTAACCTTAAACATACTGTTTATCTTACAACCAAAATTGTCTCTTAGTTCTTTACGACTTCCGAATTTTAGATTTTTGTTCTTAATTTCATGGCACTGTGTAAAGTCCACCTTTCTTGTGACACACAATTCTTTTTAGCTTCATGCCATTAAAGAATACTAATTGTGTCATATGACCACAGATGTAATATTCATGATACTCATTTTTAACATGAAAGATCTGTTAATGGAGGCCGAGTATTTGATGTTGTATTTTTACTAATTGAATTAAATCCAGTCAAAGAGCACAGATATTTGTCTTAAAGGCTTTCGGAGCCCCGAGCTTTGATTATAAATGCGCCCTATTAAATGAAAAGAATATATCTCCATCCATTAATTATTGATGAGAAGAAGAAAAGGAGAAGAAATACTATGGGTACTCATTAATTTAAGAGAAATAATGTCTCATCGTTACGTGGGGCTGCGTAGCAACAACCCCCAACAGATCCGTCAGACACGGCGGCAGCGCGCAACCTGTTTAATGCAAAGTTTCAGAAGAGCTGAACAGATGGTAAAGCTGGTGCTGTTCACTCCTGTTTCTGTTGAGCAATTAAAAGTTTCTGGCTGTTTTTCTCCCGCCCTTCTTCCGGATACAGATTGCAAACACGACAAGAGGTCAAATATCTGCAAGGGAAAAGAGGAGTGGAACAACTGTTCCAGCCTCAGCTGGTGCGTAAACAGCCGAGTATTCACCTGATCCGGCTCTCACCACAACCCCCCCCCCCCCCCCCCCCCCAAACACACACACACACACACACACACACACACACACCAAAGTAAATCATTAGTGCAATAATTATCGGGCTTTAAATGAAACGGCGAGCCCTCTTTCTCAGCGCCATCGACAATAACAGGTGTTGAACGTGCCTTGGAGGGACGGGGATTAAAGATTATTTCGTTATCCTGGGTCTCCTCCAGGCACAACCGCCTCCCTGTTTCAGCCTGTCATCTACAGCAAGGCTCAAGCACGCGGGGGCTCATTTTCCTCCGGCTTGGCAGTTGTGGGACCGGGACGCTTGACAGAGAGCGAACGGTGTTTAATCTGGGAGTGCGCGGCGTCCTTGAGCTTCCTGGACACTCGGTGTCCACATAACCTCCAGCTACATGCAGTTAGCTTTTCCTAATGTCATTATTAGCCATGTACCAGGCTTGGGTTTCTGTGAAGCCAGGTGCTTTTTTTTTAAAAACGCTTAACAAAATAAAGATCTCTTTACTTTCAGAGTGAAATAACTTTTTTTTGCATGTGGGCAGTGCTCGTCTCATTTCCAAAGCAGCCTAGTGGCTGTAAGTACCCTCTGTTTTGACTTAAGCGATGAAGCAAGTGAGCCTTGGGGTGTTTGTTCTTGTAAGAATTACTTAAAGACTTGTCAAGATGCCACAACTTGTGATTCGGTTCCCAGGCTCTTTCTGTGTTTGTTATTCCCATCTTCCTGTGTGTTTATGGAATTGCTGCAGCAGGTGTAACAGATATTAAATATAAAGGATTAAATATTTGTACCTCATGCTTACCGAAGAGTCATTTGTCTATAGCTACACTGGTATTATCCTGGTCACAGTCATATAAAAACAAGACCTATATTATATCCACTGTATAATATTAGCAGGAAGTATTCTTTTGTCACACAAATAGCACAATAGCAGCATGAAAAAAGCTTTGGTTTCCTGTGCGTGTCTGTTCAACACTTGAATATATGCAGAATCAAGATGAATGTGGGGCTGAAACAGACAGCGGTTGATCATAGTAAAGGCGCGACACCCTGCACTTCATCTTCTCTCGTGTCCCGTTGTCATATAATGTTGTATCATTACTTTCCCTGACAATGATTTAGCATTCCGCCACCCACCCCATTGACCTGTGCTGTGTTTAAAGGTAACCTTCTCTTGGCCCCGGCCATCATTTGTCACTTCTGAGCAGTCAGATACACGCAAATTGGACGCCACCTGCCACGGCCGGGGGAGGCGCGGAGGGGCAAACGGCTGCATTTATTACATTTACATGGTCTGGGAAGGTTAGAGAGTTGTTCCTGAAAGATTACCACCTCTAATTTCTTTGGGGAGATTGGGACCTTGGTTGTGCTGCCAAGCCTGTTTTTCCAGGTCAGGGCCCCCTGAATGTTAACTAAGACCCAGGAGCAGGTCAGCAGGCGGGTCCAAGGGACCGGAGGAACGCCCGCATCCAGCTCTTGTTCTGGCAACCCGGCAACTCGTGCAGGATGTGGTCATCCATCTCCGGCGCAGTACTAATGACCCATTCCAAGACCGTTCAAAAGTTCTCCAGGTTCTGCTGCGGAGGGCGGGGCTAAGGCTCAGATTTCTGCCGGTAAACACAGAGATTCATTTGTTTAGTAAAAGATAGTAAATCCTCTGGGTTTTGGGGCATAGGCCTCTGAAAATTAACGCTAAACTTAAAACTTTTTTAAAAAATGTATCTGCAAATATGTACAAAAATAAAGTGAAGGCTGTAGTGTCTGTTGCAATCAGGACTGTTTAGGTGCTTTCAGCCTTATCAGTTAAAACAGTAGGTATGGTGATTTAACTCTTCTTTTACACACCCAAAAGGTGAGATGTGGTCACGGACTAACTGCAAGAGCTCATCTTTGCTTCTACTCCAGGTTCCTGGTGATCAGGTACAAACAAAGAGTGAAGCCGACGACAACCTTCCCCTGTTCTCCAGAAATGTCATTTTATCTAATGTGGTGGTGCAAAGTGAAACAACCAATTAAGAATAAGTGCATTGCTTTGTTAATAAAGCAGGAGGCTGACTCGGGGGAACATTTCATCGGCGCTTAATTATGCAGTCTGCTACTCTCAGATGTTCTGAGCAAATGTACACTGAGACTCTGGAGCTGTTATTGTGCTGCCGTTCCGCTTTGTATTTGCATAACAGAAGGAGGTGCTTTGTCATGACGCTAAAAGAAACAGGATAGGCTGTTAAAACTCCCAGTTACCTGTCTGCTGGCTGCTGGTCCTGGTCCAGAACGTGCCCGTCTGCTCTGGGAACTGAAATCTTCCTCGGTGGTCATGAAGCAGCGCCGCGAGGCTCTCGGTTTGTGTCTGAGGTAAATGATGCTTGAACGGTGGGGGCATTGCTCAGTGTTAACCATATGGTTATGTGCAAGGGGGTCACCGCTGTTCTGGGAGGGGGACGGGATGGGGGGGCGTCGATACCAAACACCCAAATATAGAGGCGCCCGTGCAAATTAATGAGAGCATCCCCAAGGCCACCAAATCTGAGGCCATTCGTTTCCAAAGGCAGCGAAGGCGCCGTGATGCAGGTATGATCATTTCTGCTGTGTTTGTCAACATTTCTCTGCTTTATATTAATATTAACAGTGAGCCCGTCCTCTTGATAACATGAAATATTGTCTTTTGCAACCACTTAATCACATGTGGACGCTCCAGGACAGTTTTCAGCAGCCTGAAAGAGCCTGAAGGGAGCCTCCCCCCCCTAACACACTCACACAATAACGCACCAAAACAACTATCACTTTATGGAGGAATTAGCAAACTGTTATCATTTCTGTGACATAAAAAGGCTCCGTGCCAACACGCGGCGAAATAATAAAATATTGAAAAGTCCATGAAACATAAATGTGAATTCTTGCTACATCTGTCTCCTGCTAATTGAGTTGCTACCAAGAATGTGAGCACTCTGGAGAATAATTTGTCAGTGCAAAACATCGAACGGACCAATTTATTGGTTGCTGCAGGCTGTCGAGTTCCAACAGTCTTTGATCAACCTTTTTAGGTCAGAATCTCTCGAAACACAGTGAGGAGAATTACACAGCAGAGGAAATATTTCATCTTTTTAAAGAGTATTTTTGTAGTGGCCCTGTTTGGCTGTAATGTGAATAAATTGTTGTGAGAGCTTGAAGACGAAGGGATGGTGTTTATTGTTTTGCGTGGATGACAGTTTAAACATGTATCCTTAAAGAAATGACACAGGGAGTGATTCTGGAATTTGCTTTTCGGCTGGCTGTGAAACACTCGCAGCGAAGGTTGCGTAAATTAAGAAGAGGCTTCAAAGCCTCTCCTGTTGGCTGAGGGTGGATCACACCTCTTCTTTTCTTGTTTAAAGATTTTGACAGAGTCTGCAGAAATGAGCTCATTCAAGTTTCAGACTTTTACTTTGCCTAAACAACACAAGTCTTGCCCGAGATGAACGACACAGTGGAGTGGAGTGGAGCGCGTGACCCTGAACTCAGTGACCCTGAACACTCTGCTAGCTGTACGGATGATGACGCTACGCTGGCTGGATGACGTTTTTTTTCTCAGAAATGCAGGAATTGATTTTTTTTTTTAAATTGAGTGTAGCGGCAGCTTTGACCAGGGGCCTCGGGGTCAATGTAGTAACATGTGTATTTTAGTCTTGATGTGCATTAAATGACTGGAGTAGGTGACGGCAGATTATTCTAGGATGTTAATCTTTAAACCCTGAGTTTGTCAGGAAGAAAGACCTCCTAACATGGATTTTTACATCAGCTGGGTATTGTAGTCCATAGAATGGTTGATACCATTCAACTGTTTAGCATCTCCTTCTATCACAGGACTACAGGCGTGACAACACTTTTATGTCTTCTTTAAACCTCGTTTTCATGTCAAAACTTTAAGCAACTGTGGAAAATTAACTGTCATCTCGTTATAGTAGATGATGCACGTGATTTCTTTTTTAACATCACTGATATAAATCTGATTCATTCTCCAGGAAACATCTGGACAGACCCAATATCTGAGCTGCTTCATGTATTGGCAGGTAGAGGCGCTCTGAGTCACAGCGCCTGGCGTTAACCTGGGGCTGGCGTTTCACCGGTGCAGCAGCTCTTTGTTTTCTGATCACCCCCCCCCCATCTCCTTCATTAGGCCCCTGAATGGTCCCTTGGTTACGTGCCTGGAAACCGCAGTTACTCTGGCAGTAAAAGGAGGCCCTGACTGGGCTGGCAAGTGCTGAGTCGCTTTAATTAATTTGGAGATAAATCATTATTGCATTACACTCCAGTTTCCTGTTGAAGAACGCCACCTCGACCGTTGGCAGTTTGATTTATCTCTATTTTCCCATTAATATTCAAATGAAACGCCAGCACTTACACATTTCAAACACCTAATGACAGAGCAAATATCAGCTCTGCAGCTGGCTCGCGGCGCTCACGGCGTCACATCAGAAAACAGAACCGGGACAAACCTGTTTACCTGGAATACCCACACGCTGCCACGGCGAGCTCCTGCAACCCATTTCTACTCAAAAACAGTTGAAGAAGGCCCTCAAGAAAAGATGTGGGGCTGCACGGCGCGCCACATCATTAGCTCGGACGTGTTCACCGTCTCAAAGGACCTTTAATTTGAGCAGAAAAAACTCTTCCTCCGCTACGAGGTTAAAGAGTGGGTGACAAGCGAGGAAATTCACAGCGGAATGCATTAATTAGATAGACCTAAAAGCATATTTATCAAAGGCTAAGCCATGTGGGAATTATCGCAGCAAGGATCTGATAAAGACAAGACAGGTTAATAGAATAAAAGGCCTTGAACGGAACGCGCGCGCCGACATAAAATATCAACCTGGTCTCACATGTAAACGAATCATTAGGATCTCGCGGTTCAACATTGCGGCGAGCGGATTAGCAGCAAGCGAAATGACCTTCGCGTGGCACGACGGTGACAGTCGGCCGCGTTCACGCTGATTAGCGTGTCAGAACCTGTGGCTTCCCTCAGCTCAGGCTAATATTTGTCCAGCAGGACGGACGGACGGATCAGAAATGACACCGACACAGTAGGAAAAGGCCCAAGCGGTGTCAATCAAGAGCAGGCGAGGGGGATGGAGGGGGGGGTGGGGGGGTGGAGGAGGTCCGGTTAGCGATGACTGATGGCCCCTCAGACAGAAAGAGCCGATTGAGAGAGATTATCTTTACGGTGGAGCCATGGCATTGTTAACAGGATGTGATGGCTGGCGTCGGCAGAGCCGAGCTGGGGAAATAAAGCTGTTGGGCGCGGCGTCGCTCGCCATCAGTCACAGAGGTAATGATCTCTGCCCCAGCTGTGGGGGGGGGGCTAACAGTCTGACTGCCTGCTCAAAAAGGGCATGACACAGCACCTCGGCAAAAACAGACAGCAGGAATAGATCATCATTTTCAATACATGCAAATAAATAAAGATCAAGATGACCGGAGGAGCGATTGGAGGGTTTCCGACGAGCGGATGTCGAGGAGAATCGCCATGACGAGATCCTTCTTCAGCTCAAAACACAGGCGGCGGCGGCGGAGAGTCGAGAGGAAGCAGTCAAAGATCCAACTCAATTATCTTTAGCAGGATAATTAATCAATTCAGTATGCACATCCAAGTCTCAGAGGCGTCTTTGAGATAATTGTTCTCATTGACTTGAATAATTATTTGTTTGCTGATTTAATTATTTTTGCATTTGGAAAACAAATGAAGTGTGATGCTGCGCGCCGCAGACCTCATTGTTGTCTCTTGTTGTTGGTATTAGAGGAACATGGTGCAAGAACGAAGAGCGTTCCCAAACAATGAACTGTTCCGGTGTGCGTGCGTGCGTGCGTGCGTGTGTGTGTGTGTGTGTGTGGGTGTCTGTGTGTAGAGGGGGGCGGGGTTGTAAGCCCAACCCCTGATCAAGGTCAATAAATCATGAATAGTTGCTGTCTTGTGTCGTCATTGCAAACTCCAGTGAATCAAAGACTAATATTTCTCAGCCCTAAGGTCACCCCGAGGTCACAGACACAACCGGCACATTGAGACGAAAAACAACCGTCGGAGTCCCGGTTCGGCAGCCAGAGCAGGAGCGAGTCCTCGCGGCTGCTGCAACAAACCGCACAACTTACTAGGGTCACTTTAATGACAGCCACAACTATTTATCATACAACTTTAAATGTTTTGCTCATTTGTTTCCATTGAATATTTCATCTTCCTTAAATATTCATTTAACTTCCTCCCTGAATTTTTTACTAGTCTCTTTGCAGTTGCTATCTTTTTGCCTCCCTTTTAGGCTCGACAATCATTAATAATTATCCATCTACACCCAGAAAGAGATTGCATTAAACATGCACAAGAATCCTTTTTGTCTTTTCTCATTAGTGATCTGCTCTGAGTAGCCTAAATACTTCCCGATATGGAGATTGGTTGGAGAACACCTCCTAATGATGGTGGTTCGCAAATAGGTTATGGCTTCCCACGCTGCTCTCTTCCATTCCTTCATGGTTAAAATAAGCTCTCACAAAATGACAAAACAGGACAATAAGAGAATGTTTCACCTCTGGTGTTTAAACCATCGTGTGATTAAACTATTCTCATTCTCTATTGTGTCTTTACATCCTAATAAACCTCAACAAGCAATGATGTCATCATTGGTTGGTTAAAACGTTAGTTTCTGCAAAGCTTCTGATAACTGAGCATTAAGTTGTACAATTGAATTATCTGTGTGTTGTGTTGTATGTGTTGAAGCCAGTACAGGAACTGGGAAGATTTGATTTGTCCAAACGGGAAACATTTGTCTTCATTTCTTCAACCTGCCTAGCAAAGAGAACCATGATGGAAGGTGGAAGGGTAGCACAAACTCTCAATTTATCTGGATTATCCTTTTGTGATGAGGCCTAATGATCCAGCAGAGTAAATAGCAGTGCGTTAATTAGAAATTACACTGAATGATCCCCGGCACACAGAGGGGGAATTAACCACCAAGCATCATTATGGTAGATCCACAACTGTCTCTCTGTTCGCCGTGGGCTCTGACATAAAACGATATCTTCTACAATCACCCCTAATGAAGTTTTCAAGCTAATTAATTAGCATAGGAATTATAGTTCTTTCCAGGTGATTCTCATCAGTTTGAAAGTTTGCTTAACATGAATGTAATTATACGCTCCTCAACCATTTGAAATGTTTTTTTAAGTGACATGATGGAAAAAAAATAGCATCAAAAAATAAAAATGGCACGCCTTGAAAATTGTACAGATACATTTGGGGCTTAATCAATTTTCCTAATTAGAGCTGAGACATACATCAGTTAGATTACAACACTGAAAGTCCCGTAGACTCTACAGTAGTTGGGCTTCTGCTGCCATCTAGTGGCCAGATGAGGTGGTCGCTCCAATGTGACAACTAGTTCATTTTTCCTTCACAACGCAAATTTGACCAAATGTATTATCGAAACAAAAAACTATATTTTAAAAAAGAGTGGTTTTCCACACCAATCGACACACTTGTAAGAAATTATCACTCAGTTCCAATAAAGAAATGTAGACATAAAATAAATAAAAGGGGCGAGCATAAAAATAAAAGATTGTGCAAAATATTGAGTAAAAATCATTTGAATTGGAAAAATACACGAGTATATTGAACGTTTCAAGCAATTATGTTACTTGTTGCTTATATTAACAGAACAGAAATGGATCTTTATACATCATCCATAGTGACGATATAATATCGACATAGTTGTACCTGTTCGTTCACCATCACCGGAATTGTTCGACAAACCTTAGCACTATTCAACTCCAGCCTAGAAATACTTATTGTCAGTCTTGGTAATTCTGCGGAAGTGTAAACTCGATTATTTTATTTTTTTAGCTACATAAACAGATAAATCAATATGCAGTCTACTAATCAGTGCAAGGTTTGTTGAGCAGTGTGCAAAAGTTATTCATTTTGTTTAGAAAGCATGAGATTAGTTCAACAAGTTTACACTATTTTCCCACTGCTGGAGGCACTGCTGTCTTCTTCAGATCCACCAGTAGGGGGCAGTAAAGACCTGCTTGGAAAGTTAACCGGACTGGGTTGCCATGTTTGCATTATTTTTTAAAGTGGCTGCACTTTAATTCTTTGGTTGACATGTCAAGCCTTAGTACAGTTATTGTAAAATGACATACTATTCTTAGAATACCAAATGTTTTAATAAACTTATTTACATCAGTTATGTACACGTGACACTGAAATAAGCATTTTTGAATGGCCTGTCATTGATTAATGTTGCTGACAATCGTCCACAAATTAGTACACACGTACTGTACATAGTGAAAATAATTAACTGTATATGTCTCTGTCGTCATTCTCAGTGTCTTTCTTGGTTTATGCTTGAAATTTTGAGTAAACAAATCCTGACGGGAACACGTAGAAAGCACAACTGGCAACCCCGAAACGCTCAGTTTTAGTTAGCGTTATTAGCACAATGCTATCCGCTGTGTTGAGATTGGCACCGAAGAACTTGGACAAATAAATCGGCATATTAACTTTATCTTGTGAGTGGGTGAAAGGAACAAGGTTCCCGGCGCTGCTTCGTCATTTACACTTGACTCGATTAAGTGGTGACCACTCGGTAGTGTTTTGTTGTGGTTAGGGTAGCTAAATGTAGCCACTAGCGTTACTGTTGGCAGAGAGGTATTGTGCCTCGGAGGAAGCAAAGCAGGAAACTGATAAGAAGCCTGCGAAAAACTGCTTATGCAAACCTAGTACACTTCTTTAAACTTCCTGATTCTCACGTTCTTGGCACATTTTGGGTGAAAAGGGACTAATTCGTATACTATGTAATATCTGACGCTTTTGTTTGCAGGATAATGCTGTTAGCGACAACAGCACTCTAAGTCTTAGCTGCACAAAGTTCGAGAACCTTTTAAGTTCGGTTCTGCCAGCTTTCTGCACATTTGGTTGTAGTGGTATTTGACTCCTGGCCACAGGTGACGCTTGGCTTATGGCATCGGATGTAACTGAGAGTGATTCGGCGCTGAAGGGCGATATGAGTGCGGACAATGGCACCCCAGATCTGGTCGCTCCCCAGAGGACTCGAGCGGAACACGGACACACGTCCAGCTCCTCATCTTCGGGAGTATCGGGAGACGGTGATGAGGAGGAATTGGAGGACTTGCAAAACAAGGAACAAACGCTCCCAGTGACCAAAACCAGCGGTTCTTCCCAGGAAAGGACGACTCCAAACAATGAGCGGACACCGGCGGAAGCGCGGAGCTCGACCCCGGAGAGCCTCCCCCAGCCCAGGTCCCCTCCCGGACCCATAGGAAGGTAAAGATCGTTTTCCCAAAATCTCACTTAAATGAAATCTACCTCCTCCTACAGGTTAGACCTGCTCTTATCAGAACCTGCATCTATTTACACTTTCCAGCTATTGTTTAAATTGGTGTTGTGAGGTTTCCTCTTTAAATGCAGCTCATCAACTAGGATGAATTCAACAAATATCTCCAGGTTGTCCTCAGCAACTTGCATTATTGAGCATCTCAAACGCACAGAAACCAAAAATTAGATGAGTCTGTGTGGTCTGTGGCCAGTTAACTTCATTGTAATTGTGTATGTGAAATAAGTCATAATTAGGAGCGACATTCCATGATAATCCTAGTTAAAGCCTTTCATGATGATCCACATCTGCCTTTTGATCCTTAACTTGGAGTCACAGTGACAGGATTCCACGAAATCTCATAAGGGCTGTTATTTTTTGCCCATTATGAAACCACGCAGTGAATTATTCATGCTAACAGCGTGGCCTGAGCCATCTGAATACTGTGATTCTTCTACCTCTCTCTCAGATGTTTTGCCGGGATTAGTGTAAGAAATAAGTAAACTACTTAATACCTCACGAAACGTTAGGGACCTAATGTCCAGAATGGTTTTTGTGTCGGAGGAAGGAGTCACGCTTGTAATTAATGCCCCAACAGGCACTCTGTACATTCAAATGATCGACATGAGCCAGTAGCTCCATGCTCGATACACTAAGCCTTCGACACAAGCCTGTAAGCTGTTCAAGAAGCCAGCGAGGTGATTATGGGGCCACTGGCGAGCTGAAACTCTGGAGGAGGCTTTTGAGCATAAAGTTGGTTAAGAAAACAGTGAATGATATCAAAGCTCAGGTATAATCCCCTGCTTCTTTTAATAATGCCTAAAATTGCATTAATTTACGATTAGTTCTCCTGGTTTTCCTCCTGGACATGTTTCCTAAACTTTGTACCTTTTCTGTCTCCGTCCTCAGCCTGGAGCGCCAAGAGTCCGTCGCCACAACAGAGGCGCGTCTCCGAATGGAAGGAGTGGAGCTGAAGGAAGAGTGGCAGGATGAGGACTTTCCACGGTATTGTTGTACAGTTTTCTCTGCATGCTGGATTTCCTGCTTTTGATGAGATCTGTTGAAAATCTTGCTGATGTCACAATCGCTGTCTGTTTGCGTAAAAGGCCGCTGCCTGAGGAAGAGGAACTCGAAGACGAGCTGTTTGCAGGAACCTCCGAAGGAGAACCTGGTAATGAAACCTAGAAAAACTACCCCTCAAGTTGCTGTCATAACACAGCAACAATATCCGATGTTCTCCATGTTTGGTGGTGACTGTTATTGTTGTTCAGCTCCTCATCGGTGCCTAAGAACTAAATTAAATGAAGGCCACATTCTGCCGTTTGTCCTGCTCAGGATATCCAGCCGGCCAAGGAAAGAAGGCAAAGAAGAAGCTTACAGCTCCAAACATCAGTCTGACGCTGGACCGCAGCGAAGGCTCCCTCCTGTCCGATGAGCTGGATGAAAGCACCGAGCTGGACCTGGACGGCATCGACACGCCGTCCGACAACAGCAACGAGTTTGAGTGGGAAGGTGAGAAGTGTCTATCATTACAGTTTAGCCGTAACGGGGATTTAAAAAGTCGATTTTCAGTTCCCGAGGGCAGAGATGCCGGCTCCCGTTTTCTGCTCCTGGACTCATTTGCATGTCCTCCCGTGTTTCTATGGTGTTGTTGTGGAGGCTGAGTCCTCCGACTGTAGTCAAAATGTGCTTAATTGTTTTGTGTTTCCACACTGCTGCTTTCCTCTTTTTCTGGGAAGAAATGTTTCCACTGTCTGGAAACAGGCTGCAGGCCAACTACAGGTTTCTCTCTTCCTCGCGGTAAGGTCACTTGGACTCCATATTTATTACTTGGTTGGGTTTTTTGTCCTTCCAGCACATGTTAATCAACCAGATTTACAGTCTGTCACCAGTTATCACCGATGAAGCATGCAAAATCCATTTCCATCTTTTTGCCATCATTATCTTTATCATCAAGATGGACCTTATCTGTCAGTAGCTTATTTTTTAGATAGAGCGGCTCTAATTGGACTCATTTATGCCCTGCGCTGTAATTTTATAGCATTTCTTAAGTGGTTTTACAAGATGGACAATCCATAAACATGAAGAACGATGTATCATTTTGCACGCACAGTTTATTTTAGGGCTTGCCTCGTCTCGAAGACACAGGGTGGCGTTAATACAAAACGGGTTATAGAATATGTAGAAATAGGACCCGAGGATTACAGTGGAAATGCAGTGGGAGTCATTTTGTGTAGAAATAGGTGTGTGTTTGTTTTTCTTCCTTTTAAAACTACTATTATGAATAATTTTTTGGGTGTTAATCTTGCTCCTGATGATTGAGGAACAAATATAACAGGGAGCTAATCATAAATGTAAGCAGATTCTTTGATTCGAGTCAGTTTTCATTTCTCCTCCGTTTTTGCACATGGTGGCGAATGAACATGGTTTCAATGTGACGTCCCGTAAGTCGTTTACATCGTCGCCGTGAACGTGACATCATCAACACATGTGATCCATCCAGGCAGAATTCTCCTTTTCAAAGGGCACACAGAGGTCCTTTAAGTGATTCCTGATGTTGATTTAAACAGAACACATGAAATCCGAATGTGAGCGATAATACCAGCCGATTGATGTGCATGAGAGGAATCGCTAATAATCAGCCCTAAAGATGTTTAAATGATCGGGCCAAATTACCTCCGGGCAGCTGGAGGCATCCGTGCGGTGAACTGTGAACTCCTCTCCTCTCAGATGACCTTCCCAAACCTAAAACCACAGAGCTGCTCCAGAAGGGGATGAAGTCAGTGCAGGAGTACTCCGCCGCCGAGGAGCGGGAGGAGAGCCGACGCTGGAGGGTGTTTCGCATCGGAGAGCAGGAGCACAGAGTGGACATGAAGGCCATCGAGCCTTACAAGAGGGTCATCAGCCACGGAGGTAACGTCGCAGCGAGGAGAGCCTTTGTTGTCAATAAAACGGTTTCAATCTGTCATTAATGTCCCAAGTGAAGAGAGAATTTAGAAAATAGACAGCAGAAAGATGTTTTCTACTTGTCTTTTTACATTAAGAACACAGAACGGTGCTTTGATACTCAATCATTCATCTAGGTTACTATGGAGACGGCTTGAATGCCATAATTGTTTTTGCCGTGTGCTTCATGCCTGAGAGCAATCAGCCTAATTACCGCTACATCATGGACAATTTATTCAAGTGAGTGTTTCTTTGAGCGCCTCTGACCTTGTGATCCCAGCTTTTTGGCAGCGGCGCTAATGGAATTTACCCGCCGCAGGTACGTCATCGGCACGCTGGAGCTACTGGTGGCCGAGAACTACATGATCGTCTACTTGAACGGGGCCACGTCTCGGAAGAGGATGCCGACCGTGGGCTGGCTGAGGAAGTGTTACCAGCAGATCGACAGGAGGTGAGCTGACGCCTCGTGCTGACGCGGAGGCGGAGGTCAGACGGATGATTGACAGCTTGTCACCGTTCCTGCGCAGGTTAAGAAAGAACCTGAAGTCTCTGATAATCGTCCATCCCTCCTGGTTTATCCGTACCCTCCTGGCACTCACGAAACCCTTCATAAGGTCAGAGGTCACTGTAACCACCCGATAAAGAGATGCCAGGACGTGTCGCCAGATTTTGACCATCTCTCGTCTTTTCACAGCTCCAAATTCAGTCAGAAAATCAAGTATGTTTACAGCTTGGCAGACCTGGCAGAGCTGGTCCCGATGGAGTATGTGTCAATACCAGATTGCATCAAACAGTGAGTCTTCACTTCAACACACTCAGTGATCAGCCCCGTCTAAGTCTCTATAACCCTGACTGATCTGGACTTTTGATTCTGTATCAGATATAAATCTGTGGACTGTTGCCGGGCCTGTCTCAGGTCTTTGGGATGATTTTGGCTGTGTGTTTCTCTTCTCTTAACCTCATTTCCCTGCCCCGCTTTCTAAGGTTTGACCACGAAAAAAATAGGAAAAGCCATAAAAGGTATATCCATTTCTACCCCGGATCGGTATCCCTGCTACTGTATTCCCTTTTTATTTTAAAAAACTAACATTTAAGATATTCTTTGGCTTCAGAAATGCACCAAGATGCCTGTTTTTCTAGCCATTAGAGAACTGGCTCTTTCCAAAAAAAAAAAAAAATGTTTCAAACGCAGAACTTGTTTACCGGTAAATGTTTTTCCAAAAATTCCTGGTAGCTTGGTGGCCGTTTAATCCAAGAAATCACATTTCTGAGCCAAGACTTGAACTTTTCCCCTGATGTGCTTCCTATAAAAACCTCCCTCGGATTCTAAATGCATCGCTGCTGTGTGTCATGGCCTTCAGCGCGATCACAGGGCATTTACACGCATGTGTTTTCAAACAGGGTGCGTTGAATCAATCCATGCTGGGTAAGTTCATGTCTGTGCCACAAGGTGCTAGTGGATCCCTGACACGAGGGGGGGGGTTTCCTGTAACCACTTTGTCACCAAACTCACAGCCTCTTGCATGTCTCACCTGCTAACGTTAGAACACACAAGGTCTGTTTCACTGATGTAAGAGTAGGTGATCACAGTGGACACCCTGATAGATCAAATCCACATGTGCTGCCATTAAAAGGCCCCCTTAACACGGAGTAATCTCGTTAGCTCATAGCCTCATTTCCAGAGTCATGTACATGAGGTACAGGGCTGCTAATGAAGGCCTCTCATGCACTCCGTGCTTAAGCACACACATGCATTTGGCTCAGAATTTATAAAAGGCTAATCAGTCTTATGACTGACAAGAGTTTATTGCATTTTAAATATTAGTATTATTAATTATACACAGCAGTGGCTGAAATTATTACAACCCAGCTGCCTAAAATGATTTAAAAAAAATAAATAAAAAAATAAAACAAGGCCACCACTGTTTATGTAAAATACTCCCTCCACTCGTCTGACTCTTCAATCTCTCCGCAGGGTCGACCAGGACAAAGTAGAAGTCGCAAAAGCTGCTGTTCCAGAGTGAACCCCCTCTCCCCGCCAATTCATACCCCGGCCATCGTGGCTGCATACTTAACCCACAATAGTTCGCTGCAAGTGCCTTCTGGAATCTACTCTCCTGTTACACACCAGATCATCTCCAATGTTTTTAATCTTTTTATTACTGCTGGTATAGCGTCAGTGTAAGCTTAAGGATGTCCTCTAGTTACTGTTTCTACTCACAGGAGGCACAAATGGTTGTTGCATGTTCTGCTTTATCACATTTAAATATGTATTTATATTCAAAAGGTGACAATGGAGAGAAAATTAATATATTTTTATTGTTGCGCAGATTTTAAAGTGCGTTTTAGATCTGGTGATGTTTCATAGGACAAGTTTTCACCATTTTCACTGTTCACTGCTGATGTGCTGTTAAAATCCTACCTGGGGAAAATAAAGATTTATTTTTCACCTGTCAAATCAGTTTTCAAGAAACTGGCATTTCTGGAGGGTGTATAAGGACATGTAAAGGGCCTTTAACATTAAAACACTTGTTTCTAATCTTTTTATGCTTAAAATGCAGTGTTAAAACACCAATTTCAATCAATACGCAGGAAAAATAATCTAAACAATTTTGTTCATTTAATTCATTGGGCATCTAGTTAGGATGCCCCCTGGATGCCTCCCTGGTGAGGTGTTCAAGGCATGTCCCTCCGGTAGGAGACCCCCAGGAAGACCCAGGACACGTTGGAGAGACTATGTCTCTCGACTGGATCCCCCCGGATGAGCTGGAAGAGGTAGCTGGGGAGAGGAAGGTCTGGGCTTCTCTTCTTAGGCTGCTGCCCCCGCGACCCGACCCCGGATAAGCGGTAGAGGATGGATGGATAATTCAGATTTTGTTTCCAAACATTATTGCAACATTATTACGTTTATTTTTTAAACATTCACTTTGGACAGTTATAAAAACAGAAAAGGAGCAGGTGAAGGTCAAAGTTCAGGGCACAGTTGTGGTAAGCTAGTCGGCGCACAAAGGGCCAGTATTGATTTAAAAGTCACGGTAGGAAAATCTACCCACATCGAAAAATAAATAGGCCTAGAAAGAGCCGCTAGGTGGCGCCAAAACGCCGATTTCACAGAAATCTTAGATTAAGTTTTTATCCAAGGTAGTTTTCTCTGTCAACTGGACTGGGTTTCTTCTCTTGAAGACGTTTCGCCTTCTATCCAGAAGGCTTCTTCAGTTCTGAAATCGCTGGGGAGAGATCTTGAAAATATAGCCCCTGTGGACCATTTGCATGCTAATGATCTGGGTGGTCACCTGAGTCGTTAGCAGGTCGACTAGGTGAACAGCAGGGTCACCTAGGTGAACAGCAGGGTCGACGGTAGGGTCGTTCACCTAGGTGATCCTACCAACGACCCTGCTAACGACTCTCAGGTGACCACCCAGATCATTAGCATGCAAATGGTCCACAGGGGCTATATTTTCAAGATCTCTCCCCAGCGAGTCCAGAACTAAAGAAGCCTTCTGGATAGAAGGCGAAACGTCTTCAAGAGAAGAAACACAGTCCAGTTGACAGAGAAAACTACCAATGACCTGGATGATTGAGAATCTACACAGACATTAAGTTTTTATGCAAAATTTAGAAGGAAAGTTATTCTACCACTTCAACAACATCCATTTAAAATTAATTTCTGACGCAACGAACTTAACTTTAAGCTTTCGTGCGCAGGTACGACTCCAGACACCTGATGGCGACATCATCGATCTGAGGATCGAACTTGTTTGCGAATAGTTGTTTCTGTGCGAGGAGCCACTGGATGTCCCCTACTCCGTACACACACACCGCTCTCCTGTAGTCCCCGGTGCAGGGTCGGTACGGGGCCCCCAGTTCCACATCACCCGCCAAGTAGCTCCACTTGACCACGCGCGCCAGGGCCAGCATGTCCGACGTGTCGTACTTGTTGTTGTGGGGCAATGACCCGGGGACTGTGGGCATCCTCTGCAGGGTGGCCCACAGGTGCTCGTCCGGACTGTAGGTGTCCTTCTCCCACTCCAGGAGCTCCTGCACCTTTGCATCTGTCATCACGTGTTGCACGAAAGTTCTCGACACCACGAAGTAGGCATTTCCGGAGAACATGGGCGTTTTTATGGGCGGGGGGCTTTTCTCCACGTCTGTTCTGATCACCTCATCCGTGACCTGGTGGTGGTACAGCCACCGGCCCTTTTTGTTCTCGTTGGTGGTCTCGGACTCCATGCTGTTCCTGCCCTTCAGGGTCTTCAGCGTCTGCACCATCTCCCTGTTGGTTTTGATGGGGAAGTCGGCCCCGCATGTGTTCAGCATGTACTTCCATTTAACCTTGGAGTCCAGCAGATCTCTCATGCAGTTCAAGTCCGCCTGTACGCGGGACCACGACGCGTACACCACGCTTTCTAATTTGGTGGCCAGGAACACGTTAGGGAGGCAGGAAATAATCCCCACGACGGCCGCCTTGAATTCATCCTTGGATTTCTGATCCACATGAACGCAGTAGACGTTCTGAGGGGTGTAGATGGCCCGCAGGAGCCGCTCGAACATCTCGATGTTGTCATGGATCACCATGGAGTAAGCGATGGGGAAGTCTCTCTCCTCCTCGCTCAGAGGCTCCGTGATGAACCCCCTTCTTTCAATGTAAGAAGCGCAGTCCGCCGTCGCATTCATGTAGAAACTCTCCTTTAACTCATTTCGTTTCCTCCTGGATTTCAGAAGCATTTCCAAGCTCCTCTCCCTCCCCGTGACGTCCCCTTCGATGATGGCCAGGCAGCCCGGCAGGTCGGCGCAGAGCTGCTGCGGCAGCGGGGGGCGACGCCTGGACCGCTCCCTCAATTCACTTCTTAAAAGCAGCAAAAACACGGAGACAGACGCAAAGATGATGGACAAAATCTTCAACTTCCTCGCGGAAACCATGGCTTCTCTAGAAGAGCCTTTAGCAAATATTCAGATGATTTGGTAAGCAAAAACTTGCGTTACACCAATGCAATAAGAGGGAGGGAGGCGTGTCACAACCACAGGTTTCTTGTGCACATATCCTGTTGAGCATAATTCAGGTTCTTACTGACATCCTATGTAAAATCTGGACCGTTTCCTACGTTAAATTTGGCTCCACGTGTCCAATTTCCAATTCCAATTATGGAAGGGATTTTCTGAATTTTTAGTGCAACACACTCTTGAATAAGCTATAGTAACTATAATAAATTCATGTAAAGTCAATGAACAACAGAAACGTTGCCAATATACTCGGCTTATGCCGTGTGCATTATATTATTCTAACATTACTGAACTGAAGAAGCCTTCTGGATAGAAGGCGAAACGTCTTCAAGAGAAGAAACACAGTCCAGTTGACATAGAAAACTACCTTGGATTATTCTAATAGTTTATTCAGCTTTCCAAGCGCTTATCCCTCCCTTTCAGCTCAACTTTTATCTCTGTAAACTTTGGTCAGCAATAAATCTCTGATTAGACCTTGAAGTGCAGGTTTTGCGCAATTTTTGCGCCCTTTAAAGTGTTGCTTTTCATCCCGTGGCTCACAGCCCAAAAGAGGCGCAGCATGTCTTAGCAGGTCAGGTCAGATTTATTAACTTTAAACTAAACATATTTCACATGAATGTTTGCGTGTGCTAAAATTAAAAAAAATAATAAAAACAGTAAAAGGACTTTCTTCTGCATAAAAATAATAAAAACAGTAAAAGGACTTTCTTCTGATTCAGATTCATTTCACTTGTGATCAACAATTTTACTGTTTAACAAACATGTAAAGGTAATATGCATTTTTCTTTCACACCACACCTATTAAACAATATGTATTTTACAGAGTATACCTTATTTTATAATAAAACATACTGGAACTTAAAAAACATTTTCTTAATAATAATAATAATAATAATAAAAAATAAAAAAAAATCTCTGCAGCCATCTCATGTTCCCTAGTTCAGACACGTGTTCTCCGTCATTTCCTGTCCTTCGTCTCCTTCCTTCTCGTGGATAAAGCTGTAGCGCCGGAAGGCCGATCCGCCTCTGCTGGTGTACACCACGTCCACCTCGTCTCCGCTGTCTGGCTCCGGCACGCCGTGGGGCATGTTGATGCTCCCACTGCCGCTCAGTCTTTCGTAGCTCTGGCTCCAGCAGAACCTCTTCCTGGCGCGGGCCTTGACCAGGACAACCAGGGCCACAGCCAGGCCCAGCGCCAGCAGCAGGGCGACGGGCAAGGCCGCCGAGGTGTGAGTCAGAGCGTTAGATGATATTCTAAGGTCCGGTCCCTGAGCGTCTCCGGGCTCGGGCGATTCCACGCACAGTCCTAGAAAGACAAAAGAAGTGAGGTGGTGTTCGTAATGCCGGCTGTCTCCAGGATCTACCTGAGCGCCTGTCGCAGACGCAGCACTCTGTGACGTTCCCTGGAGCCCGACAGCAGCGGGCGCATCGGTTCTCTATGGCGTGGAGGGCGAACTCCCGATGACACGTCAAACACTGGTCAGGTCTGGGGCCAGAGCAATGCCTGCATGAGCCGTCACACAGCTCACAGGTTTCCTGAAGTGACACCGATCCACAGGGACGTGGACATGTTAAATATGAGACTCATTTTAAATCATTCTAAAGAAAGAATTCATTTAAAAAACAAAGAAAAGGTCATTCGTTTGCCATTGGGAATTTATTGCTTTAACCGCAAATCAAATAGGGTCTCCGTTTCACTTAAGGATTTTTGAAAAATCATTTCCCCCCACTAAGATAAGCTACATTTGTCGAGAACACAATAAATAACAGGCAGAATTCAAAATGGCCGAAAAGGTCATGTGACTCACACCTCGACTGAAAAATAGCGCCCTTCCTCACAACGCGGATAACAGACATGGTCCTTTAAGGTGCTGCCCCAGTCACATGTCAGGCAGCCCTGAGGGGAGGGGCCTGCAACACACGCACACACACGGTCTGAGTCCTCATAAATATATCTAAAATTGACATGATAAATAAGCTCTAATATCAGTACCTGTGCAGGTCTGACAACTGGTGTGACACTGTTTGCAGAGGTCACCCATTTGATAAAAGCGCTGTGGGCAGCGTTCCACGCACAGTTTAGTGCCTTGCAGCTCCAGAAAGGGGGGCAGACAGGTCCTGCAGGACTCGTGCCCCGGACCCGTGCACAGCTCGCAGGACGGGTCGCACCGCTTGCAGTGGGAACCGTCTCTGTAATACCTAATGAGAGAAACCCTGTTTGTCTGTGATCTCTCCGACCAGTAACTCAAACCCTAGGAGGACAGAGGCATACCCTGTGGGACAGTGAGTCACGCAGATTTCCCCAAGACGCAGGTGTGCTGAAGAACAGGTGATGCAATCTCTGGGTGACGCTCCGTTACAGGTGGAACAGGCGTGGTCACAGGGCAAACAGTATCCGAGCTCTGTTCCATCAGCCATCTGTCTCGTCTCATACGTGCCACCCGGACATTCTCCCACACACGAACCATCTTCAAAAGTAGAAAAGTTAATGTAACACCTGATCGTGCAAACCTGACTGTCCTAAGACCTGTTAAATATTGACTGATGATAAGCCTAGAGATGATAGTATTGCTGTAGCTAAGCTCATATGTGGTTGATTTTGATCCCGGAACTACTTCTGTATGTTAAGATGCTCACTGTGGAGGAATGCTGGGATGGCACAGGTCAGGCATTTATCTTTCCCCGGACCCTGACAGGAATAACAATGGCGGTGGCAACCCATACAGGTGAACTGGTCATCGTGGAGGTAGGTCCGTGGTGGGCAGTCAGTGTCGCCCGTCACCCCACACAGCAACGTGTTTGGATCAAGCACAAGTCCCTTCTCGCACTGGGTGCACTGGTTTGCTTCGGGGCCGGAGCAGCTACTGCAGGTCTGATGGCACTCTGCAACACAAACAAGCAATAACTCACAAAAACCATTTGATTCCAACCTGTGTCACCAGTACAAATATCAACGTCAATCAATCAATCTTTATTTATATAGCGTCTGTTACAAAACTCAACAGGCGCTTTGAATCCCAGAGCCTGACCCCCAACAAGCAACAGTGGCAAGGAAAAACTCCCCTTTAACAGGAAGAAACCTTGTGCAGGACCAGGCTCATGTAGGGGGACCCTCCTGCTGATGGCCGGCTGGGTAGAGAGAGAGAAAGGGGGAGGACAGGTAGAGAAGAGAATAGGTAGAGATCATAGAAATACATTAATTAATTAATTATAATAAACCGCCGGTAGAATTGAGTGGGTCAGCATACAGCTATAGGACAGTGATACCTGTAGATGGATCTACTTAGTAAGGAGGAGAGGAGAGGAGAGGAGAGGAGGAGGAGAGGAGAGGAGGAGGAGAGGAAGCCATGACCCAGCAGGGTGACAGAGGTCTTTCAGGTAAATAGATCTGGCACATCAACATATCAGCCCATAGCCTGGGTAGAAATGTCAGCTTAGTCAAACTATTTTTCAGCATTAGATGGACAGAACCTGAGCTCATAAGGAAATCTGTGGAGAATTTCATTTTTACACAAATGTGGTCACAGGCCTTTTCTAGATCTGAAGTCGGACCTGTATTAGCTTTAAATTTCCTGCTGTGAGCCATTCATTTATATTTATCTGGCCTCAGTGACATATCTATAGGACTATATACCCAATAAATATGAACCACAAAGTTGATAACTAAAAGGCAAGTTAACCCTTATATCAACCTTTCAGGAAAAGAAATTGTGGGGTAGATTATTTCTGTTCATTAGCAATAGGTTCAATATGCCTGTAAAACATTTCTAAATCGTTTTAGCGGGTCCTAAGTAGCTCCAGTTCTTTACCTTTAAGTGCATATGTCCATAAGGTCATTTGATAAAGGTGGTGTGACAGGTTGGGTGGGGAACCTTCCTTACTGGAAATACTGGCTTATCATCATTGGAGACAGAGAGAGTGTGCATAACTGATGGCAATCTAAGATTAAGTGACCTTTGTCCTCCAACACGGTTACGCTCTCCCCTTTGAGCAGGGCTGCTCAGGGACAACCTCCAGAATGTGAGATGGACAGGATGAAAGGGTCTGCCCGCAGTCCTGACCGTGACCCTCTTGAACACTCGTGGATTCAGCTTTGGTGGGCTGTTGCCAGAGTGACCAAAACAAACTTGTTTGCTAACCCGAGACTAATGCTGGTTAAAAGGTTTATGAATCCAACAGTATAAAATCTGATGCTAAACAGCGCTGTAACAGCAAATAATCTACCAAAGAAATTATTAACAAAAATTAACATCCTCTTCTAGGCATTATGGTAAATCTTTAACAGCTTTCTCACTGCCCCATGTAACAAAACTAGATAGCAATAATTCACCATAGCAAATTTAAAGCTAGGAATAAGTCTGAAGTTTGCAGTACTTCATGCCTGTATTACATATGGCTGAATACATTAAATAGCTTAACAGGAAAGAGCAATGGATGATTCTGATAAATCAGCAGGTGGCTAAAAAATACCCGACATAATCGTCACTGCCGATGACCCAAAACCTGCTCATTAACCACACAAAATTGGGAATCTCACCTTGACATTCCATAGCTTCATTTTCATAGTAGGTCCTGGGTGGGCAATCTTTGGTGCATGTCCCTTTGTAGAGTTTGGGGTTTAATTCTGAGCAGCTCTCGCAGTCGTCCTCCAGGGGCCCTGAACAGGTGCCACAGGTAGGACGGCACTGACCACAGCGGCCTTCCTCCATATCCTCGTAATAGCCCCTGGGGCAACTAGCCTTACACACACCATGCAGCATCAGATAGAGGAAGCTGCATTCTGAAAAGATGTAGACAAGTGGCCAACCTGTTAATTCACACTTATCACACCAGAAACCATCGCCGACCAGACGGCCGATAACTCACTGAAACAGTTCCTGTCGTCTGCGCAGACGTCACAATGTGGGGGGCAGCGGCGGCAGGTGCCATCGTCTGCAGGGTACGTCCGCAGGGTGCAGTTGAGGCTACACGTGCCACTCTCCAGAAAATACCCATCAGCGCAGGACAGACATTGGGTCTTGATGCCATCGCATGTCAAACAGGAGCTATCACAGGCTTCACACGTCCCAACAGTGGTCTCATAGAAGCCACTGTCATCAATCAGAATGGTCAGTAAAGATAAAAACAAAAAAAGCTATTATTTCAGATAAAGTATCCAATGACTTACTCTGGGCAGTTTCTCCAGCAGCGCCCCCGGTGGTGAAAAGGTTTATTGCTACTTTTGGAGCAGCTGATGCAGTTATCACTATTGTCCACACATGACTCACAGTTTGGTGAGCATTCTTCACACAGCAGAGTGGCAGAGTTAGCAAAGGAGCCAGATGGACACTGTGACACACAAGAACCCTCCTGGTCCAGGAATTGTCCTGTGGCACAAATAAATAGGTTAATAGACAGTGCACAATTTGAGGTAAATATTTTAAAAGGTAGAAAATATTTGCACCTTTAAAACAAGAAGAACAATCTAGCGCTTGTGGCCCAAAGCAGGTCTTACAGGATGCATCACATGAGTGACACAGGCTATTTTTCCCTGTAAAGCAGAGTAACCTGAATACGTATTTTAAAGAACACATTCTCCAAGTTGCAAACACAACCAGTAAAGCTGTTTTAGGGGAAGGATTCAACCACAAGGAGAAAAACCAGCGATCAATGTGTTCCTCAAGAAATGTTGAACAGTCTGAATATACTGTAGCACCGTGCACGCATGCCAAAGGAAGTCATTGAATCAGAGGTTGAAAGGAGTTATCAACTCTGTGGCTCTTGAATGAAAGGTGTCCGATATGTAATAATTAACATTTTAAACAGGTTAACAGGTATACAAACCTACCTCTGCATTAATGCAATGGAAGCTCACGATTTTAAAGTTACTCTTTAAACTGTACTGGGTCAGTGAGCACATAAAAAATGAGATTTTTTTTCCTCATACCATCATAATATTGTCCCAGTGGACAGTTCACCATGGGGCACTGTCCGTGAAGAGGGGCGTTTCCATTAAGGCAAAGGTTGCAGTCTGTTGAACGAGGGCCGTGGCAGGTCTGACATGACCTGTGGCACGGCTGACAGCGCCACCCAGTGGAGTTACTGAAAGTCTGCTGTGGGCACTGCTTGATACACGCTCCCCCTGATAGTACACAAAGGAAACGGCTTCATTTAATCTTGCAAAATGTAGCAGACATGACACATTTACGACTATAGTAATTCAACCAAAAGATAAGGCTAAAAATAAGCAATTCCATAAAGTTATGTTATTACACTGTTACTGGTTCAAATTCTGTTAATGTTTCAATTAAAAAAACATGATATGATTGTTTCAGTAGTAACAGGCTATATAATCACCCTCAAAATATCTGCTAAATTATCAGTTTTGTAATCCTTCTTTAGAAAATGTTTTACCCATCTTTTTCACAGCTGCTGGCATTGATTTGCAAAATTATGTTTGGCAGAATTCCACCATTTGCCAAGAGCAATGATTGTTTCCTTTCATATGGAGAGTATACAATTGTAGTATACAGCATAAATCACGTAGATAATTTAAATGCATGTGAGCAACAGCAACATACACACAGAAAGAATTGTTGCAGTGTTACCATTGAGGAAGTAACCAGGCTGACAGGCAAAACAGCGTGTGTTACTCCTGCAGTCTGTGCATGGTACTGGACAGGGCAGACACACACCCCTGCCCCAGTCCTCATAGGTGCTCTGAGGGCAATGCCTGCGACACTGGTGTCTGAACCTGTAAAAAGAGTCAAAATCAGCGTCATGCTATACAACTAATCACTTTGATGGACTGCAGGTGTTCTACGTGTCACGATAAGCTATTAGAAAGTGACATTTCTGCATGGCGTTCACCTGCATGATCAAAGTGAAACCAGACAAAAGCTGAATCACATGCACGAGGCAACCTCAACATACACATTAAGTCTACAGCACACCTGTTGCTGTATTGTTAACTTCAATAGTGCTCCCAGCCAAAAGGCACACACAAAAGCATAATGTAGGTTGCTTTTTAAACCTTTTTGTGAGTCTTTTCCGATGTGTAGTGTAATTCTGAGAGCTAATTCCTGTCATTTGTAGCCCTGAGGTCATTAGGGGCTCTGTCATTAACCTGACTATTCATCCCTAAATTAGATGGTTGTGTTAAATGTGCAATCACAGGGATGTATAATACAAAGCTGAAGCATAAAAGAAGGACTCCTCCATAACAGAGTCCATCTGTGATCAAAAGTTAACAGGTTGAAACAAAAAAACCAGCAATGGTTCTACCACCTCTTCTCCTCCTACATGGGAAAGTCTGATCAGATCCAAGCTGCACTTCCTACTGTGTTGCCGAGGATTTTCTGCTAAGATGCGGTGGTTTGTTTGAGAAGGAACAGCTGGAGGCACCACAGTGCATCCATCATCTTGCCAACAATAGCAGCTGCTGCAGACTGGACCCAGCCTGGAAACAGTCTGCAGGATGTTTAAGAACCCCTCAGTGCAAATATTAGAGGACACATTCCAGGACAGGGTATCAGCACCTCGGTTTTAATTGGTTGAGAAAAGCTTTGAGAAAAAAAAAATTAAATGAAAATATAAAGTCCATTTAGAGTAAGTCACAGAATTTTAAATTTAGATTACAGTTTGTCCATAATACAAGGGTGTAAATAACAGAATCTAACTTGCCGTGAATAATCAATATTTCTCATTAACATAAGAAATTGTTTGTATATTAAAAAAAGGAAAGGAAATTAATGCAGTCTGAAAGGGTAGCTGCCTCAAGTGATAGATGAAATGCAGTTAGGAGCCCTCTGTCGCATGAAATTACTATAATAAATCACCAAAAAGTTGCTCAAATAGATTTTGGAACACTCAGTAACTCCAGCTAACAGCAGTAAGCAAAGCCTTTGCTGCAAACTTCCACCTCTGGGATTAACAGGAGCAGTGGTGAAGATGGTCAAGATTCAAGATTTACTTTATTCATCCCCATAGGGAAATTGAATTAACCAAGTCAACCTCTTCCTGTTCTCCTTTTCCCCTCTACACCCCTCTCTACATTATACGTGACAACAATAATCTCAGTTAAATATCTTGGGGAAGCAGCCCGCTACGCCCTGCTCAGGACAGGGCTCGAGTAACAGTGCACGACTCGAAAAGACAGGTAACCTGAATACTCGGGCTGGGGGGGCACACAATTGCAGGTCTGTTCTGGTGTAAACTGTGTGGCACACCATGTAATACCGTCCTATCGGCTTGTGAGGAATAAAACACCCTGTAATTTATGGCATAAAATACAACATTCCAGAAAAGCAGCGTAGAACCTGAATATGTAATTTTGTATCATTAAAGTAGGTCATTTCCTATTTAAATAAGATTTGTTAACTCAATTTTAAATGCAATATGGATAAAACAATTGTAAAACTCACAGAAAGAAACCTTGAACACAGCTGCTGCAGATCTCTGGATTCTCTGTATGCAAATAAGTACAAGTGATTCATTTATTGCACGTTTGTCACTATATTTAGCGGTGCTGTGCACATGGTTCCAATGCTTCCTGCTATCCTACCTGTGGAACATGTTTTGCATCCCACTTCACAATTAATGCACTCTCCCGTATCAGGGTCCTGCACCTGCCCTGAAAAACACAGTATCAGAAGCCTATACATTAAAAAGAATAAAAATAAATAAATCTCAAGCAAAATGGACCCTACACTTCACATTTACCCATGTCACAGGTTACTAGTTTACAGATGCCATTCTGTAGCTTGTACTGTTCCCGACATTTGGCGCATATGTTGCCGTCTGTGCAGAGTTCACAGTTGGGGATGCAGGGCAGGCAGGCATAGTGAGCCCTGTCAGGATAGAGCCCACGTGGGCAGTGTGTCCGACAGCGAAATTGGTTGAGGAAACGCTCCTGCCCATCCTCATCTGAGGAAAAAGAAGGAATAATCTCACTACTTTGATTTATCGTGAACAAGCATAGTGACAACAGTGTAAATCCATTTAAAAAATGACTTTACGACACCCATCGTGAATACTAAATCAGACCCAAATGAGCCTAACAGCTACATGTTCAAAAGAAAGATGAAAACTCCAATTGCATCTTGACTGACGATGATGCAAATGAGGTAAACAAGGGCAAATCAGAGGCAGATGAGCGGCCACGGCCTCAGGCCTCCAGTCTGATGATTAACACTCTACCACCTGCTAGCCTCGTCCTGGCACCTGAGGCATCTGTGGGTACAGCTGAGTTGCACCATCGGCTCATCTGCTCCCTTCTGTGCAGATGCTTGAGAGGGGGATGAGAAGGTGTTGCGTTCTGACCCTTCAGCTTCAGACAACTGACAAATGTCATATTAATACACACAAAGTGAAATTAGATCTACTTCTAGTGCACATTTACATAGAAAAAGGGTGTGTGTGGTGTGAGGGGAAAAGCACTCCGGGGTTAAGCCCAGGAAAGTGCAACAGTAATACTCTTAGCCCAAGGGGATTTTTTTTTTTCCATCTCTTTTCATTCCATCAACAAAAGACCCATTCTGGTGTGATCAAATTACAGCATAAAAACTGCTTGAAAACGATCACTCATTCATCTGCGGCTCATTGCAAAGGTACTCCTTTGAGAGAAAAACCAACATTGCCAATTGCAAAACCGTTTAAGACCAAACCAGAGTCGAACAGCATTTACTTTGGTGACATATTCAAAGGAGGCGCCCTGAGAAAAAATGTTCCGTCATAATCAGCTGGGTTAATAATTTACTAACATGGATTTCCTTTTATAATGCTTTTTTTTGTTATTTAACAAGCTCATAGTCCACACAAACATTGTTTCCAAGGAGGAAATCAGGATCACAAGAGTTTTCCTTGTGGAGATATACTATTTTATATATAATACATGCTATTCTGAGAGAAAAGGTAGGAAAAGACTCACCAACTCCACAGGTAGTGCATTCAAACAGCTCATGCCCGTTGCACTCTGAACAAGTGGGATGACAGAGGACGCACTGGTTCTTCAACATGAACTGTCCGCTTGGACATTTCGACGACACTTTGCATCCAATAAATCCAACATTGCAGACAGTGATCACAAACGCGAGGAAAAGCCTCATGACCGCGCCCGAGGACCTGGAGAGCAAGAGACAAACGACCGACCTCCTCACAGACGCAGTATCCGTGCAGTAGGTGCGCTGCCTCAGTGAACACCCGCTCGCAAATAACTTGCTGGACCAGTTTTTTTTTTCCTCCGTTGTGTGTGTGTGTGAAACAGTGGACAATGAGTGCGGTCTGGGTCACTCTTTGGTAAATGACCCATGGGGAGGAGAGAATAAATAAATAAAGAGAGACATCCAAATAAGCACACCTGTGATGCAGGTAATTAATCGCGGATTTATGAAGGAAAAATCAGATATGAACAAGAAATCTAATTTTTTTTTAAAAAATACACAGCTTTAAAGTTTAAAAAGTGCCAATTCCAATCAAAACACAGACCTAATCTACTTGCTTTACTGTCTAATTTTGCAAAATTGCTAAAAGGTTCATCTATAATTGCTATGAATTTGAAACGTATGTATCAAAAAGTTTACGGTTTGAGTAAAACATGCTCTTTACTGGTGCTCTTTATTGTCTTTATAACATGAACGTAATGTCTTTAACTCCTTAAAACTAAAACTTTTGCGGAGCCACAGCGATCTCTCGCGGCTCTTTGGGGACTGCGTAGAGACACTTCCGGGGGCGTGTCAACGCTGACGTCATGCGTGAGCGTCGAGGGGGCGTGGCCTTGTTCTGCTGCAGCGGAGGAATATGACATGGGGCTGAGCGAGGGAGAGGGAGAGAGCGAGACAGCCTGTTAGGAATTAACAGTTCGTCAGAGGTCTGAGCTGAAAACCTGACGATGGGGAGTCATGACTGAAGACACAACGGTAAGACACAGGCACGGTGTCCGTTATTGTTGTGGTCCTGATCGCACAGAGCCCGACGGGCCCATTCGTCGGCGGATTTGGGGGCGAACACAATAGGCTCCATCACTGCAGACAGGTGCACCTGCCTTTATGCGAGTACGTGCCTCGATGCGTTCAACTTCAGCTTCCGTACGAAGATCCCAAATATCAGGTCGGAGGCAAACACGGCGAGAGGCCACAAATTCCATCGATGCTTTGAGACGAGTCCACTCGGAGTTAAACATGTAAACATGGATGTGGACTGCAATCTGCATGCTTAGACACAGAGATTTGTGGAGAATATACACAAGAAATGTGCCGAGGATGTGAATCTGTGACAGCTGAGTGTATGTTTTCTGACGGTAGAAACAAATTAGCTTTCCGTGGCTATAAAGCTTTGAAGCTCACACTTTCCTTTAGCCCTATAAGATAAACGATGTCCTTTCGGCCAGGTAGCATCACATACATTATGATGAGATGCATGCAAACCATGTGTTTTATGTAATAAGTTGTATTCTGCATGCACATGTTTAATCTGGCGTAGCCTCACTTCACAAGCAGATGCCCCTTTCTGGTTTATTTCTAATCTGCACATATATGCTTATCCTATATTTCCTCCGGGCTGCAAAAATCTGTTAGCCCTGTAAAGATGGAGCACTACAGCCTTGTTTAAAATGCTTAAACCCATGTTCATGTCTCTGGCAAAGACTTATGTAACAAAACATTTATTGTGTCAATATTAATATGCCATATCTGAGCTGGGCGCCATGGAAAAGCTCTCATTTTCCTTCTGGTCATTTGAAATATGATGATCTACACATCAACTTGATATTTAGTCGCCTGTTAACCCTTTCCTTAGTCTTTACGCGGCCTTGTTGGACCAGCAGTTGCACGGTTGAGGACAGTTCCAGTAGACAGGGCGCCGACGAGGAGCCCCGTTCATCGCTGACAGGCCTCGCCAGGCCCTGCCCGCTTCCCACCGGGCTTCTGTGTGGCGGGGGACTGGGAAGAAGCCGCTTGGCACCTGATCAGTGATCACAGTGGATTCTGTCGCTGTCACTGACATTTTGCTGAAAGTGGACCAAAATATCACCGTAGCCGTTGAACCCGATTGGGCTTTTATGCCCGTTTCTCCGAGCAAAACTGATTCTTGGCCGATGGAACGTGGCCTTTCTTTACAAGCATCTGTGCCATTTACCCAGCATTTCTAAAGCCGTGGTTACATGAACATACTGTAGACATGTAATACTCAAGGTTGAACAATGACCCGGGCGTCACGTTCTGGTCTTATTGTGCACATTGTGCGCGGCACAGCTGCAGTCATCATTAGACAATAGTTTAAAACCATCAAACTAAATATCCTACAGTTCCAAGCCCCAGCAGACGGGCCTCTTTTCTCTTCAGAAGAATCTCTCGTCATTTTAGCCGATTCCTTAAAATTTCGTCCCGTTGAGGAGATGGAATCAGTCAAGTGGTCGCGGTAATCACGGACCAATCACCGCGGCCTCTGAAGAGGGTCCGGTTTTTCAGACAATCTTGACAGGTGGGGAAGCAATGTTAAGTGTTCTGTCTGCAGGCAGCTGCAGGTCAGCCAGAGGCCACTGGAGGGCTGGAGGGAGTTGTCTCAGAGCCCCTGAGCTGTGCTTCTTTTTAAGTCTCTAAACAGGCGTTGGTGCCAGATTGGGGAGCTGAAACGCTAGCAATACAGATAATTACCCTTCCACTTTTTTCACAACTATCTGCGGCCTTGCCCTAATTTTATTTCTTTAAACGATCTCCACCGTAGCTCCGTCTTTCTTTGGGTTTTATCTGGTTGAATTCTTTTTGAATTCCATTGAATTTATTCAAATCCAGCAACCCTGGATGTGCCTGACTTCTAATGACGTGCTAATCCTCCTACAGTAAAGAAAACTCCGATATGTTAATTTTGTTGCGATGTCATTGTCATTGAAGGCTGGATTTTCTCATGTAGTGTGGCCTCAAGATAAGATATTTGTGTGGCTCTTTAATGGCATGCAAGGCTGTGTTTCTGAGCCTGTTTACACTCGCACCCTAACAGAAACATTTCTTAAACTTGATCCAAAGCTAGCAAAAGGAGCAACAGGAGATGGACGCTTGTGTTGGCCAAGATGACTTCCTCTGTGCCAGCCATTTGTCTGTAATCCACGCGACAACATGCGTCCGCAGCACCTAAATGCATTTGTGTTGCCGAGTCTCAGACTGAGCTGGCTGCCGGACAAGTTTGCCATTGTAGCAGCCTCAAACGCAAGGCCCGACGTGCACACCAGCCACCCCCCCACACCCCCATCCTTCCTCCAATCAGCAGGGGAACAGTTTCTAAATTAAACAGAACACTTGCGCAGGATACCCTTGGCGGCTCCATTTAGATGCGCGCGGCCCCACAGTGTAGGTCATTTTCATTCATTCAGAAAAAGAGGTCAGCCTTCCTTCCCCCTGTAAAACCCAGCTGCATTTGTTGGAAACTTAATGCATCTCCATTTTGTGTCTGACTCAGGTTATATCCACTGAAGGCCATGATAAAAGAGCGGCGCGTGTCAGGCTCCGTCGTTCAGTTTGAGCTGCTTTCATTTCCATAGGGAAACAAATGCTGCTGTGTCTGTCAGCTGCTGCCCTTGTTCACGTCCTGTTAAATGTTTAACCAAATCTGGAGATGATTCTTGAAGCCCATTTCAGCCTTTCAAATATTTTCCCACCTATGTTTTCTGAACCAATCCGAGGTAGAGGAGCCACTTTATATTTTTATGGTTTGCCACAGAGCTATGCTATTCTCACGCCAACGGCACTTAACAGGTGGAACATATGTTGGAGCTTCATATGTGGTGGAGGTCGGCTTGTTCTCTCCGCAGCTTCTTCCCTCCCACTGCTTTTATTCCTCCCCCACATTCTGAGCATGCTGAAATCAGAGGGCTGTTCAGCGGTGGGTTCGGTTACACCACCTAAAGCTTTGAATTCTGCCATTCTTGCCACAAAGTCCATCATCTACTGAAAAAATAAACATGTCCAATATCCCACTGCTCGACCTCACAAAATAATTTAATTTGCTTTAAATTATTTAATTCAAAGTGCACATATTGAATAATAAATACCATCTTCAAAATTAATCAGACTGTACTTTGGCCTGTACTTGAAATCATTTGGATTACTCAACCATTTTTGGACTTAAATGCATTTTCGTGAAGGTTTAGTTATGTCACGTCTCTCAACGGTGTACCCAAACCCTCTAAGCAGTCTCTCTCATATCAGAGACTGCAAAAGGGGATCCCCTGGACAGCATTGTTACCATCATTTGGGGCATGAAACCTTTTTCCTTTACTACCGTTAGCAGGTATCCAGTCCAGCCCCTTCAGCTACGTAGCTTAGCTCAGTATCTTGTAGTGAATGGACAGTTAGCCTAACTTTTCAACAACAGTCCAGTGTGCTGGTGTGAGTTTTCTATTTAGTAAATAGGAATAATTTGCCATTGGATGTTTTAACATATTATTTCAGAATTGAAGGTGCATTAGAAGTTAACCACTGATTCTCAAAAAAGGTTTCGAGGTATAATAATCACTATACAGTAGTGCACCACCCATTCTTCAACCGATTTAAGCTAATTAGCAGTGAGAGCTGTTTGCATGTGTATCTGTATCTTTTTACATTCATGAGCTCTTTACTGCCGGCTTCACCCACTCGTCTGTATGTCCACAGATGTGTGTGTGCACCCACAACACACCCGGAACCACCTTATTCACTGCAGATATTGGGACATGTTCTCTCTGAGACAACGGTGTCAAAACAGTTTCTGCTGGTTCTTATTGAGGCTTCCGAGGTGATAATGAAAGTTTCCTTTTGTGCTGAGGTTCAGCCACAAATAAAGTACAGTATATGCTCGATATTCTAACAGTTCGTGCAATTCATTTTTTTAAAGACTTAAAAGTCTGGGATTTAGTCACAGGGATGTTGTGCAATCTTTGGCTGTAACTGAATGTTTTTTTTTTTCTGGTGCAAACATGAAGTGATGAGTTTTGAAAAGAGAGTTTAATGTGAACTGTAACTTCTTTTCTTAGCCGTACTGTATGAGTGTGGCTCCATTTTACATCTATTTTTAATGTATGAACTAGCAAAATGATAAATTCACTTAACCCAGATGAAAGGATCTACAGTACTGTTTTATGATACGTGCAGAAACTATTCTTAATAATGTTAGGATCAGATCCTCTGCTCAACATTTAGATACTCTCTCCAAAGCTAAATCTGTGCTGCTGCTGGGTCTGTTTATCTCACATAAGGATTCATATTTATTCTGCACATATTTTCGTGTTTATCTTTATCTGCCTCTGAGTTTATGTGTCTTAAGATCCTCATAGAGTCAACAACCTTCTGCTTTGGTCAAACATTGTAACTCTGCATGAAAAAGACAAGGTTCATGCTAGAGGAACTGACATTTTCAGGGTGTTGTGATCTCTGTGACTCCCAGCAACTTGCTCTGCATTTGCCTGGTTGCTGCACGTTCTAATCTCATAATTTGACTGGACTTGTGAGGTCCGGTTTACTATCAGTTGCTTTGCTTATGGGATGTAGGAAGGAAAACAACACTCTGATTATGTAAGGGCCAAAATGTCAATATTCTACGAACTATCAGAGCAGAAGGAAACTCAGAAATTGATCATCCATTCTTCTCCATCTTCTACAGAAGCTAAGAGATCCTCTAAGTACTCTGAATGTTGTCAAATTCAGCCTTCATCGGAGCTGATATGAAATATTAATGTGATGATGCATTTAGTGCAAAATCAAATTGACTCGGCTGCCTGCATGTGATGTGCTGGCAGTGTGCAGTTCAGCAATGAGATGCAGAGTGACATTATTGCTCTCAGCAGCAGCTTTTTTGGGTTTTTTACCATCGGAATATGAGGTGAAAATATACACAAGTTTTAATCAAGAGGGAAAGAGATTGATTGATTTAGTGCATTATCTGACACACATTTCGGGCTTTGACCTCTCTTCTTGGCCTCCTGTCTGCTCTTTTCTTCGCCGTCTGGCATCTGAAAGTGGAGGCTTAGCTGCTGGTTCCACGGGGGCTCAGGGTGTCGGGAGGTCAGAGATGATAACTGCTGTCTGTCATTGTGGATGGCAGCTAGAGTCCCATCAATGAGAAGAACATAATGGAGGGAAGAGAGGAGGCAGCCTCCCGAGTGGTTGCTGAACTGGTTCAGCCAGTAGGGTAGTGAGCAGCCAGTTGCAGGCATATTCTGGTCGGAACCCCTTTTCTCTTTTATTTCAAAAATATATTTCTGCACAGCTACACGCTTGAATAATTGCAGGATGTGAGCAGTGTCATCTTAGTGAGCGGTCTTCTGTGTTCCGTGGGGACGCGCTCGTCCTGTCCGCGTTCAAATTTGCAGAAACGCCGACTGTCGAGCGCTGGTTAATGTTCAGGCGGTTGCACTCCAGAGACAGGGATCAGGGTGGTTATCTAGTTGAACAGAGCGGTTGGAGCCAGCCTCCGCTTGGCCCCCGTGAACAGCAGCTCAGCTCACAGGCTGGCAATAATAAAGCCACAGCTGGCCCAGTGGAGCTCTTTATCTGAGCCACAATGTAAGAATCTATCCTGTAGGAATCCCAAATATTCTCTCCAGCAGAGGAGTGATCAGCCCCTTTAACATTTGAACCGTTTTTACTTTCTTTTGAACATTTGGCTACTGCCTGTGTCTAATTTTTTTGCCATACACCAGGTTTGATTTGAGAGATTTTCATCTCGGAAGCTAAACTATGCTATGTATTAGTTGTGATTGTGAGAGTAATATCGATGAAACGCCAGAAATGGAAGTACCAGGATGTGGGTTGTGCTACTTTCTGTTGACCAAAATACAAATTTCACTAGCACAGTGAGGACATTTTGTCTAGTCCTTCAAACCTTGAAGGAATGAGAGTAAAGAGGGTTAGAACTGGGTTTTGGGTAAAGGTCAAGGTTATATGTTTAGGTGTGATGGTTCAGGTTAGCATCAGCGGCTAACGTCAATGGAAGGTCTTATTAAGCTAATGTGTGTCTTAAATGCCCAGCCATTTTTTTCCAGTGATGGAGAAGATTATATGTGCGGAGTGTGTTTGTACACCATGTTCACCTCCCACCTGCTGTGTATCTGCCTGTGCATGTGGGCGAGCAGCGCTCACTGTTGAGATGTTGTCTCAGCTATAACTCTTCCCGTTATTGTCACGTCGGCATATGTTCACGGAAAGATGGACTCGTGGAACATAAAGGACCGAATGTATGACACGCATTTATGATAAGCCACGGGCACTCTGTTTTACTTTACTGGATATTCTATGAGTAAAGGTTTTCTTGTTTCTGTTGTTCAGACCAGACTGTTGACTCACTGGTCGTTTACAGTATCAACCTCAGATAGATTTCAGCATGAGAGGAAGTGTTGGGGGTGGGGCTGTTTGTGTCTTACGTTACTGTGAGCTTTGTAGGATGGACTCATCTCAGAGAGGACATTTAAAAGCATATGTGCTTGTGAAAGTGGAGACCTGATCAGAGGCTCCGACTTTTAACATCCTTCAAACTGACCCAGGTACAACTACTGTTATATTGTTTACAGGGTGTCTCGAAAACTAGACTGATTGTTAGATGAGAGAGGTATTAAATCTTGTTATTCTTTTATTTTAACATTACTCGTCTTGAATTTGATTAAATCTCTCTGCAGGGAAACATCCAGTAGCCCCCCCGGGGCTCATTTCTAGTAGATTATACATGATGCTTGTGCTTGAATCCAAATTATGTCTAGAAAATTGTGACAATTTGGGTATGAATATTTTAAGCAAGCGTTTTATTCATTTATATTGACACGTTACAGACACTATTTAGAGTGCAGGTACTGTTTAGCTGCAGCGGCTGATGCTGGAGGAGAATGGTGGAACGCCAGCGCTGACGAGCACAAGCACCGTGCCGAGTCAGTAGCGCACAGGAGGTAAAACCAGAGAACATGTAAGTGACAGCGACAGCATTTGGCTGCCAGGCCTCCCGTTTCCGCCAGTGGTCTGAAACCACCTATTCTGAGAGCAGATCCTCAAACGAAGCTGAAGGCTGTCTGTTTTCTGCACGCTTATGCATGCTCTCACTAATCAGCAGGTGTGGAAGTGTTCTCCATCCTCTGTGTTGTTACTTAAGCACCAACTTTAATGTTAGGCTGGTTAGTTACACATTAGGAAGGCGGCATTTGCATGTGGACTCCGATCAAGCGCCGCGCCACTGTGTCACTGTCTGTTTCTGCCTGTCTGTTTCAGGGTTGTCTGCCTCCCCGCCATCTTCCTCACTTCCTCTGAAGCCATGGACTAGAGCTGCGTCTGGTGCTGACAGTCCCCCGGTCATCAGATGGCTTCTCAACACACCGCAGCAAAAATACAGAAAGTACGTGTGATGAGCAACAGCAGGTCCGGCGGTCATCGTCAATTGCCCTCTCACTGACAACTGCTTATTTTTGACGGAGCCACGGCTTTATCTTTCAACAGGAAAGATTTCGGCAGACGTGCACAAATGTCACCACATATTCTCTCAAGCTCTGATGGCTGCAGGAACAAAGCTGGTTCTGTCCCACTTTTTGCTCCACCGTCCAGAGTTGAGAGGCTGGATCGGGTGGGAGTCGTTATTTACAATCACGCCAGTTATGTGTGATGCCTGTCTGGCATACAGGGGCTCCAGGGAAGGATGAGTCTCGCCAAATACTTGACACAACAATTTGGTTTCTCACCAAATCTTTTTTACAATTTAAGTATTAAATTGTGTCCGTTATCCAAACGTCAAAGTTTTATATGAATGGTTTTATTGGAGAGCTAGCATTAGCCACAAACACAATTTCTTAAATCATCAAGTCATTGGGAAATTCAACATCGCAACTCTTGTA
Organism: Takifugu rubripes; assembly: GCF_901000725.2. Taxonomy (NCBI): domain Eukaryota; kingdom Metazoa; phylum Chordata; class Actinopteri; order Tetraodontiformes; family Tetraodontidae; genus Takifugu; species Takifugu rubripes. Next base: position 9,906,381 of record NC_042293.1, read on the forward strand.
AATTGATGCAAATGATTTGCTGGAAACTGCAAATGTTTATTACGTTCCAACACAGCTTTATGATTAATAAGCTCCAACACGTCCAGCATCGAAAGCATCTATCTCCCCGCTTTTATAACATCCTCATATTTGTTAAAGCTGAAGCCAGTGAGTCTGTGACAAATATGCAAATGATGGTATGATTAAGAGGAAGCTGGACTCTCCCATCTTCCTGTGGCCCACAGAGAAATAACACACCAGGGGGAATATGAGTCATAATAGCCACCCACAGGGAAAGTGATCTCAACAGCTCCGCACTTAACCGAAGAGGTGAGGGTGTGACTTTTCCTAAACTGGTACAAACTTTAGTAAAGTAACTGTCCTGTTTGTTCCAGTTGCATAAATTGTGTCAATCAAAACCATGTAGCACAGTGCTAATAGCTTATAGTAACGAGGTAGCAAAACGACAGCTCGGGTGCAGCCTTACATTATTAATAATTCAGAGATAAAGTTGGTCTTGAACAGAAGATTTAATAAGAATCATTTTTAAAAAAATGTAGAAGTGTCTTTATTCGTCTCTGTGTTTACCACGAAACAATAATTGATATCGTCCAGAAGTAGAAAACATAACAATGCGCTGCAGCGTTGAGGGCCGCGTGCTGCGCTGGCTCGCGGCGCTCAGAAGTGTGGGCGGATGATCTGAATGTCACTAGCGTGCTTTTTCACTCCTCCTTGGGTCAGAACTTTGACTTCAGCGTGCATAACGTGTTCAGTGTGCTTCTGGTGTCAGAACCACAAACCTGTGGGTGTGTTTCTTCACCGACAATGCTCTGAACACGGCGCCTGTGTCACCCACGCAGCTACAGGCAGAGAAACAGCGGAGTCATTTATTCCGTGGGACGAGGGAGTGCCCCCTATAAATGTTGATTACATCCTAACAAGGCGATATTTGCTTTTCATTAGTTTACAGCACGCTGTTGCGTAGACGGCATGTCATCCAGCATTAGTCATGTGAAATAACTTCATACTGGATCACCTCCCAGTTCAACTCCGAGCAGAAGCAGAAACCTTTAGCTGACATTTAGTTTCCAGGAAAGTGTTGTTATGATTGTAGGCATGTGGCCAAAGGCCTCGGAGGAAGCAGGTGCACCCTGGGCAAGACCTCTGACGTCTGCTATACTGGACAAAAACACAAGAGCTAACAGCTAGATATGATCACGACTAGTGGAAGAAAGTTAAGCTGAAGTCTTATTTGTCATGGAAACACCTGCGACTCTGAGTATACTCATAAGGGGCCAGAGTTGTGCCACTGTTTTCACACTGTTAATGTGTGGGTGGTTGACTGTGAAACCATGTTCGAGACTCACTGTCCGTCCTGTTGTTCATCCAGATGAGAACGTGAAGGCTGGCGTCCACCAAGGCCACCGCTGCACCTTGGGCAGCGCACGCACATGATCACATGACTCTGGACATGGACGCGGTCCTGTCAGACTTTGTTCGGTCCACGGGGGCTGAACCGGGTCTGGCTAGAGACCTGCTGGAAGGTAAGAACCAAATTCTGAGCGTCCGAGGAAGTTTATTTAATCGGGCGGATTCCTGGTGGGAGCTGTATTGGGAGGAGCGGAATAAGAGAGGAAATGAGAAGAACAGGAAAGGAAGCACAGGAGAGGAGAGGAGACGGGCGAGCCAGCTTGCTGATTTAGAGGCCAGTGTGATGGTTTTACGAGTGCATTCCCCTGGGAGAGCTCTGCGCCCATTCACTGGAACTCATTGAGGAGCAGAGTGGTCCTGGCAGTTGTGTAGCTAACATATACACTCCTTCTGAGGGAGGGAGATACGGTCTAGAAAAACTGTCCACAATGGTCATTCGATATCAAAAGACAAACTTCAGGCACCAGTTTCAGGACACTGAGTCCTTGTACGGAGAAACAGAGTTCTGTCTGTTTTTGCATAAAAGCACACTCCACCTTAATCAGTCCTCCATTAAGGGATAAAATCCTCAGACTGTGTGCAGAATGGTGTGTCCTGGAATTCTTTTGTGTGTGTGTGTGTGTGTGTGTGTGTGTGTGTGTGTGTGTGTGTGTGTGTGTGTGTGTGTGTGTGGCATGCAGCTGCTGTCTGGTCTGATGAGTTCAAATGTGGGGTGTCAGTCTGACGGTCTCTCCTCCTCTGTGACTTCGCTCTGCTTTGGCGCAAAGCCGCCAGGGCGTACATGTGACACTAACGGGCATCAAACAAGACACTGCACTCAGACAAAGACAGATGTGGGCAGGGATGTCCTATTTCAGTATAATGCCTGCTGCTTTCTTTCTGCTGGTAGCTACGCTCGCCAGGCCGGCATCAATCAGCCTCTGTGTCCCTGCCTGCTCTGAGTCAGGAAGGTGTGAGGAGGGCAGTGCTTCCCCCTAGAGGTTGGTCTGTGTAGTGCATCGGCTGTGGCGCTAATAGACAGCTTTGATGCATCCATCATAAGGCAGATTATTTATTTATTATTTTTTTATTATTTCCTTTTGCTGACAACAGCCATTATAAATGAACCAGCTGTAACAAACCAATGCTTCCAGTGCCATTTAAGCTAATGTAAAAGCATTTGAGGAGCGTGCATTAGGCGCTGAGTGGCCATGGTGCTGGTCTTTAAGTTGCCTTTATTGGATTTTAAGCTGTTGGGTCCATGGAGTGGAATGAGTTTAGAATTGATTGGTGTGAGACACGGCGGGGCCGGGTTTCACCTTCAGGCTGCCGAGAATCATCAGTTCTGGAAGCGGAAAGAAGGGAGGACAACTTCCTGCAAGTCTCTTACTCTGGTAGTCCATTAATGTCACACAAACATGCTCAGATTACATGTAGGGACACATAAATGGCGTCAGTGCCGATTCAAGATTTACTGTTTTTCGTTTACATAAAAAGACTCACAGAGTTGTAATAACCTGGTGATTTGACTGGTTTCTCTCTTAGAGACTCAGAAACAACACCCACAGGAGTGTTTGTATTTGTGTGTTGTGCTGATGTGTCTCTCATGCATTGCCCTAATGCATATCAGGATGTTGCTGACACTTTCTGCCCACAATGTCTTTATAATTATGGAGATATGAGGTAGCACATTTTACTAAGACCACAAAATATAGCTGTTTGGTTTAAGCTAGGAATGCTATCTTAAATATTTTTTTTCATTTGTGAGACCAGTAAACGTTTGCATCAGGTCTACAAATGATGCAGATATGTAGAGTTGAGTCAGGATTTAGTTATTTTTGTACATTAGTCTGGATAGATGACTGGATTTTACCTGGCTGATACGGCAGACCAATAAGGATCCAGGTGGTTTTATTTAGTATTATCAGCATTTTTGTATTGATTGTGAAAGCATTGTTTTGTTTTTTTTAACGTAATCTGAATATCTGCACGTGTCCCACAGGTAAAAACTGGGACCTCAATGCTGCTCTGAATGACTATGAGGAGCTCAGGCAGGTCCACACTGCCAACCTGCCGCAGGTCTTCAACGAGGGCCGCTACTGCAGGCAGCCAGAGACACGTGACACGCCCACCCACGTCAGCAAGATCGACAGGCCGTGCGCGCAGAAGCAGGAGGACAATGCCCAAGGTACTTAAGCCATGTCAACACCGTCTCTTTGCTTTTTTGCTCTCTGCTCACCTATTCACCCCCCCCCCCTTCTTCGTGTTCCTTCCAGAGAAGCGTCTCTCCCGCGGGATCTCTCACGCCAGCTCGGCTATCGTCTCCCTGGCGCGGCTCCAGGTGGCCAGCGAGTGTACCAACGAGCAGTTCCCTCTCGAGATGCCCATCTACACATTCCAGCTGCCAGACCTCAGCGTGTACAGCGAGGATTTCAGGAGCTTCATAGAGAGGGACCTGATAGAGCAGTCCACCATGATGGCTCTGGAACAGGCTGGTGTGTAAAGCACAACCCACCGATGCTGCCGATGAGAAAACAGTTGTTTTCATTCAGTTTTTAGATGGTAATGAAATGCAGCATAACAGCAGCAACAAGAAATTTAGACAGATGTGAAAGAGAGAGCGAGAGAGAGAGAGAGAGAGAGAGAGAGATGGAGCACAGCAGGGAAGCTGCATAATAAGCATCCCAGATCCCAAAGGATTCATCTCCCATCAGAGCTTTGAACTCAATAATGAAGAGAAACTAGTTAGTGAAGTTTCATATCTCGGAGATCTTCTCACACAGGCGCTGTGCACACCATAGTCTTCCTCACCTCATTTCTAATTCAAGACCCCAGGAAATAATCAGGACGAACAATGTAACATTCCCTGTAAAAATATTGATGGAGCTATTAGGTTTCAGCCTCTGACTCATAGTAACCTGCAAATGCATCAGGCTCTGATGCACCACTGACATACGAGCGTGCAGCAGGACTCTGTACCTTCCGAAAAATGTTGCTGTGATGTGAAGCCCGTTCTGTGTTTACCGTTGTTAAATAAATGATGCAGCGAGATCAGTTCAGAGCATCGGTTCAGAGCAGAGAGGCAGCCTGCAGTACAGCAGCCTGCTGTGCCCAAGGCTGCCAAGCAGTCGACTGTCCCAGTGGGACGCAGGCTGGGTGGTGGTGGAGCAGAAAGTGGAGCTACTGTAAATGTGCGGCTGCGAGGGGAGACATTCAGAGTGGGAATTGTGGGGGGTGGGGGCTGGTGGTGAGGGTGCTCATGGAGAGGAGTTGTTCTGTTCAAGCACATCACTGCACAACATTCAAACTACGGTAAACATTCCCTTCAAAATGGCTTCTCGCGATGTCCGAGTTAAGATTAAATAGTGTTACACAGCGAGTTGAAATACAGAACTACACAAATTGAAATCTTTATCTCAAAATGCTTCAATTTGAATAACAACACGACAGTTTACCCAGTTATGTTTTTGTTCCCAGAATTCAAATTGTATCTTTTTGTGTGCAGGTCGTCTGAACTGGTGGTCCACCATGTGCATCAGCTGTAAGAAGCTACTTCCTCTGGCCACCACAGGGGACGGGAACTGCCTCCTTCATGCTGCATCTTTAGGCGAGTTACTCTAAATGTCAATGCAGGAAAAAGTCAGCAGCAGAGTTCAAAGGTCAAACTGTGTATTGAAGCCACAGATGCCAGCATCTGTGGGTCAGTGTGAGCACAGCTGGAGCAGCAGAGGAGTTGTCAGCTTTAGAGATTTTATATGTAATGCAATTTATATTGACAGCTAAATGGATGAAAGAATAGTTCTGAGGTCCTTTAGGTTACTACATGAAGACTACATGAAGTCTCTTGCTTGAGTACTGTGCGTTCCACAGTTTTTAATTGCCCTCATTCATAACACTATTGTGTCTTCGTTCATCAGGGATGTGGGGCTTCCATGACAGAGACCTGATGCTGAGGAAGTCCCTGTACACCATGATGAAAAGTGGAGCTGAGAGAGATGCTCTGAAGAGGAGGTGGAGGTGGCAGCAAACCCAACAGAACAAGGAGGTCAGAGGAGCCTCCATTATCATATGCATGCATCTTTGAAGCATTAATCATGTGACTGCAACGTGGTTAGTGAGAAGGAGATTCCCTGTATTTCTTAAAAATCATCAAAATCTTCAGTAATGGCAGAAATATACTAACAACAAATCCAGTACAAGTTCAGAAACCGTGTAGATACAGATAAAAATAGTGAAAATGAATAGTAATGGAGACTGTGTGGGTGAGCATCAGCGCATGTTTATCAGGATTTCCGTGCATGTGTTTGTGTGTGTGTGCGTGTGTGCGTGTGTGTGTGTGTGTGTAGTCAGGGCTGGTGTATACTGAGGAGGAGTGGGAGAAGGAGTGGAACGAGCTGCTGAAGTTGGCCTCCAGTGAGCCTCGCACTCACCTAAGCAAAAACGGCAACACCAGTGGAGGGTAAGCTGTTCTGGATGCATTTATCCCACCTTTTATTTCCCCGCAAGCCTTCCCAAATTTCCAAGACATAGATGATGTTGTTTATTTCACCAGCGTTTGCTCTGCAGGGTAAATATTTTCATTTCAAATCACACTGCAAAGCTCCCCAGATGTCTGTTAATGCTTTCAAATGCTAAATGGGGGCCCAATTAAAACAAAACTGACCTCACCATCCGTGGATTTGCCATGGAAACTCATTGTTTCCACTTTGACCCATGTCCTGTCGGATTTCTTTCTAGATTTATTGATGTAGTTGTAGTTTTCTTGTGAAACCGCGCCCTCTACCGGTCACGACATGTGTTGAAACGTGACGTGACTTCTTTCAAAAGGAATTGAAGTTGTGGGTCTCTGTGAGGTTGGAAATTCAGTTATTGCCTATAGGTGGCTTTTCCTTCATTTACATTTTACTGCAATAAAAGTTCCTCAAATACACTCTGGGCATAGCAGTAAATCTGGTGGAAAAAATGAAGAAAAACACATCTGCCAACCTTACAGAGGCAGCCGATGTTGTCTGCCTTTTACACAGTAATTGAATTTTACATGTCCTCAGTGTTAGTTTGCCCAATGTGAAACCCTCTCAGACAGAAATATTCCATTAAATACCATAATTGGCTCATTTAGTCTGATAGTTTTAACCTCTTGCTGCGTTGGGCTGTTAAACAGTAATCAGGTTAGGAATGCCTGATAGCTCTGGTGTGAGATGAGCCCCCTAAATAGGATGTGTGGGATTCACATATTAAGAGGCTCTTTATTAGAGTGAATTTGGCAACGTGGCTCTAAGTGTGGCTGGCAACTTAAGTGTTGCACATCCCTGGTGGTTGCATGCCTGAGAGCTCTGCCTCTGTTTTTTTTCCTCTCTTTCCCAGCCTCCCTGCCTCCTCTCCCCCTCTGACCTTCCTTTAGTCGAATACAAGTATAAACAGAAGTATGTTTGGACTTTGTTGATCCCGCTGGTCTGGCGCAGATTTCCAGAGGGCGGCATGAATCCGAGTGGATCAGATTAGATTACGATCAGCAGGGCATTTCTGTGTTTGGCCACCGTTCACATTCATGTGTGTCAGTTCAGGAAACTGTCACTGTAACCAACAAGCCTGCTCAGTTACGGGTTTCTTTGTTCTTGTCCAAAGGGTGGATAACTCTGAGGATCCGGTCTACGAGAGTCTAGAAGAGTTCCATGTGTTTGTGCTGGCCCATGTGCTCCGCAGGCCGATCGTAGTGGTGGCTGACACGATGCTCAGAGACTCAGGAGGAGAAGGTAAAAATAACCACCATCTTCTTTCTCTCAGTCCGAAAAAGCAGGACAGCGTTACTGGAGTTAATGAATTGTTTTGGTTGTTTTATGATTGGAAAAATAAGAAAAATCATACAGTAGAATAAGATGAAAATATGTTATTATTGAGATAGATGGTAGTTCAGACTGTGCACTGCAACTGCAGGAGCGCAAGATCACAAGATTGACTCGGTAATTACGCAAGGATAAGGCCAAAAACTAATTTTAATATGATGCCTCCGTACGGTGCAAACAAATATTACATTTCCTTATTTTTCTGCAAGATGCACTTTTTCCCATCATCGTAGCTCCTGCTGAGTCTTCAGAACTCTCAATTCGAGCATCATAAAGTGGAATTTTTGATAACATATAGGTAATCATTGCTATAATGTTTCTAAACATAAGCAGATACAGGTCACACGAGAAATCTACAGTCGCTCGTGAGCGAGCACATCTTTGCTCTAGAGCTCAGGCAGTGTGTCATGGTTGCACAAATATTCGGCTCATTCTGCTCCATTCTTTTTAAATTTCAGCCTTTGCTCCCATTCCGTTTGGAGGGCTCTACCTGCCACTAGAGGTGCCTCCGAGCCGCTGCCACTGCTCCCCCCTGGTCCTGGCCTACGATCAGGCTCACTTCTCAGCACTGGTGTCCAT